>NC_081356.1:20314979-20624018 GCF_030684315.1 Stegostoma tigrinum
AATTGCTTTGTCCTGGATTGTTGTAAGCTTTGTGAGTATTGTTGAAACTGCCCAGGGAAATAGGGAATAATCCTTCCCACTTCTCCTGCCTGGTACTTCATAGATGGAAGACGGGTGTTGACGAGTCAGGAGGTGAGTTACTCGCTGCACAATTCTTAGCCTCCAACCTGTGTTTGAAGCGTTGGTTTGTTTATGAATGGCCCAGTTCGATTTCTGGCCAATGATAACTTTCAGAATGAAAGAGAGGGATTCATCCAGAGCCATATTGTAATATTTTTCTTTTTGTCTTGTAGGAATTTTTATTGCCTGGCAACGTGGGATCACTTAGCACTGCCTACTGCATTTTGCATCCACTGTTGACGTGAAAGCGGTCCTGTGTTGTGGTTGTATCAAGTTATTAGTTTTGGGGTTGCCTGGTGCTGCTCCTGGTAGACCTTTACAATGAATTGGATTGAACTGAATTAAATGGAATCAAATTGGCTTTGATTTTTCAGGTAAACTATGATGCTAAAGTGTGGAAATGCCGTGCTAAGAGGTTTCAAATTGTATTGGAGTACAATTCTACAGTTGTTATTGGTCGACAATGCCACATGGATGCTGATTTCTGAGTTACTAGACCTTTTGGTCCCATGTAGCTCACTCTTAGTACCACACATAATGGAGAAACCTCAAGTTGAAGACTTTGTTTCCACAGGAATGTACAGGAATCACTCCCACCAGTATGGTCAAAACATTACGATTGTATGCAATAGATATATTGGTGAGGATGAGGTCAAGCAGATACTTCCCCCTCTTGGTTCTTCATCACTTGCTGTAGACCCAGTCTAGCAGTTGCATTCTTTTGGGCTCATCTAAATCAGACGGCAATAATGCTATCAAACCACATTTGGTGATTAACACATTTGGTGTTGGACTTACTTATACTATAGTTAGGGCGACAATGTCCTAGTGGTATTATCATCCAGACTTGTCCAGAAACACAGCTATTGTTGTGCAGACCAGGGTTCAAAACCTTCCATGGCAGATGTTGAAAATTGAATTCAATAAAGAATATGGAATCAAGGGTCTGACAATGACCATGAAAGCATTGTTGATCGTCAGAAAAACCCATCTGGTTCACTAATGTCCTTTATGGAAGGAAACTGCCATCCTTATCTGGTCTGGACTATATGTGACTCCAGACACATGGCAACATGGTTGACTCTTAATTGCCATCTGGGAGATTAGAGATGAGCAAGAAATAATGGCCTAGTCAGAGACACCAACATCCCATGAGAAAAAAGTAAAGTCAAATGTGTAATCTGCACCATCACCATTCTTAGTGCTTCCTCTGATTAGTGTTCAAGATGGGGGATTACTGATTCAGTACGGTGGAAGGACTATACTATGATTTTTGGAAATTGGATTTTAATAGAGTCAGAGGGATCTGGTCAGATCTTATGAAAGTTTGTGTTTTGAAACAAATTAGAAAATCATTTGGTCAATGAACAAAGTGCATCAGACAACTGCTGTCAAATGTGTCGCAGACTCCCACAATATTAATGGATGGGATGGTTTTTTTAAACACTTTTGGGTTGATACCAGGCAGAATTACCATATTAAGGAAGTTAATTATTATTACTTCCATTCAAAAGAATTCAGACCTCATTAAAGAAGATTGTATAATTTGTTCTGGCAGGAAAATCAAATATTCAGTAGAACTAATCAACCTAGCTGAAATGTTTAATTGTGAAGTTGCAAAGTCAGAAGAATTTTAAATAGAAATCTTCAAGTTGTTAGAACTGAAAAACTTAGGCCATCAGAATTGAGAGTGATTCATGCCATCAGACTGGGGAAGGAATCATACATTACACAACTGTAGAAAATATTTTAGGAAGCAGTGATGGGAAAGATATTTTATGATCTTGATGGGGCTATTTAAGGAGGTCCCTCCTCCGGTGAATTGTTTAATTGTTCACCATTACTCATGACTCAATGTGGTAGGACTACCGAGCTTAGATCTGATCCTTTAGTTGTGTGACAGAGCTAAGCAATCACCACAGCCAAATAAACAGATCTGAGATCTGCAGTCCTATCATATTCAGTCTTGAATGGAGAAAGACAATTAATGACCCACCGGTGGTGGATGCTACACAAATATCCTCATCATCAATAATGGAAGACCCCGGCACATCAGTGCAAAAGACAAGGCTGAAGCATTCACAATAATTGCTTTCCAGGTATGCCAAGGGAATGATCTTAGCTTTCTCCAGGACATCCTGAGCATCTCGGGTGCCAGCTTTTAGCCAATTCACTTTTCTCTGCAAGATAGGAAGAAATAGTTTGAAGCACTGGATGTTGGAAAGGCTATGGGCCTTGTCAATAATCTGACAATAACATTCAAGACCTATTCTCCAGAACTTTGAGATTCCCAGTGAAAGCTCCAAAACAAATTTGAAAGCATTTAGTTTTTGTTTCTTTGAGACCAGAAGGAAATATAATTTCCATTTTTTTCCTATTTTTTTCTCTTCAGCGCCACAATTAAAGCTGTGCCATACCCCTAGCCAAGCAGTTCCAGTATATCTACAACACCAGCATCTACCAAATATAATGTGGAATATTGCCCAGGTGTGTTCTGCATGCAAAAAGTACAACAAATCAATTTGACCAATTACCATCTCAGCCTACTTTTAATTAATCAGTAAAGTGATAGAAGGTGTTTTAAATACTGTGATGTCAAGCAACATCTGATCAACAATAACCGGCTAACAGATGCCCACTTTAATCTCCCTCAGTGCCACTCAACTTTTGACCTCTTTCCAGGCTTGGTTTGAACATGGGCAATAGTGCTGAATTCCAGGGGTGAGTTGAGAGTGATTGTCATTGATATCTATTAGGCATTTGACTGAGAGCAATGTCAAGGCGCCAAAGCAACAGGTGTCTATGGGAATCATGGGACAAAACTCACTGCTGGTTGTAGGTGGGCAGTCACCTCAACTCTCAGATATTGCTGCAGGGATTCTTCAAGGTACTGTTCTGAATCCAACCATATTCAGCCACTCTGCCAATGAGTTTCTCTCCAGTACAAGGGTAGAATGGGGATATTCACTAATGAATGCAAAACGTGCAGCAGCATTCAGTGACCCTCAGATTCTGAGGAAACCCATCTCCAAGTGCAGTAAGAACTTGACAATATCCAAGTTTAGACAGAAAAGTGGAATCCATACTCCACAAATGCCAGGCAAAGGCCATCTCCAACAGGAGACAATCTAACCACTGCCCCTTGACAGTCAATGCTGTGCTAACCACTGAGCTCCCACTATCAACATCCTGTGAGTTGCCAATGACCAGAAACTGAACTGGGCTTGCCATATAAATGCAGTGTCTGCAAGACCAAATCAGAGAGTAGGAACAATGCGGTAAGTAAATAACCTCCTGACTTCCCCAATCTTATCCACCATCTACAAGGCACAAGATAGGACTATGATGAAGTACTTCCCACTTGCTTGTATGAATGCAGCTACAAAAACACAAAACCTTCCTCTCTCCACCATCATGATCAACATAATTACCACCTTTCTCTAGCTGCTTCAAGTATTGAACAAGGGCCACTAGACCCAAAACACTGACACTAATCTCTCTCCACAGATGCTGCTAGACATGCTGTGTTTCTCCAGGAATTTCTATTATTGCTGTAATGGTGATCTAGAGGTGAGGTCAAAGAATTGGAAAGCCAACTTCCAAAGGACTTATACAGATATTTTCTAATCAACCTGTTCAGAGATGTGATGACACACCTCTGGGATAGGGAGCTGTGAACTTGGTCAGCTAACTCAGAGTTATTTTCACTACCACTGCATCACAACAGTTCCTCCAATGAACTCATAATCAGTCTTCAAGCACTAGCCCACATGTAACAGTCAATAGATTAAACATTAGACTTATTCGCTAATTCAGAACTCATCAAAACACAGTGGAAGCATATTCCCCTCAATCCTGAGGGACTGCCTAAAAAAAGTTGATGGGGGGGTTCCTGCCATCACTTCCTGGCAACTACTTAGCCTTCAGTCCCATATAGTTCATCAAATCTTTTGTCCCTTTTGACAGAGGCAATACAAGATCATACCTCCCATTGCCCCCTTGTTTATCTGATATTTTTGAGGTGTTTTTCATGCCCTACACCATGAATACTGAGACAAATATTTATTTAAATTTTCTGCCATTTTCGTGTTTCCCATGCTCACTTTAGCTACTCTTTGTGTACTATATATGTATACCGACAGAACCTCTTACTTTTTTTTATTCTTTTCCTTGCTAATTTACTTCCATAATCTGTTTTATCTCCTTTCTTTATTAGATTTTTGGTCTTCAATTGCTGGTTACTGAAAAGAACCCAATGCCCTCATTACCACTGCCGCTGGCATTCACCGATTTTTATGTTTTAGTTATTGATTGAATATTCTCCTTGCCACCTTTATTAGCCAAAAGTGGTTCATCCTTCTCATTTCAATTGTTCTTTTTGACTGGAATAAAACTTTGCTGAGCATTATTAAATATTTCTTTCAATATCTGAAACTTTTCATCTACTGTCCTTTCCTGAGTTGATTTATCCAGCCCATTTTAGGTAAATCTTCTTTGGCACTTCGACAACCGTCCTAATTAAAATTGAGCACTCTTGTTTGAGACCCAAGTTGCTCTCCCTCAAACTGAATTTGAAATTCTACCACGTTGTGATTGCTACCACCTAGAAAACCTGTTCATTTGGGATCTTTTAGTAATCCTACCTCATTATACATTACTAAACTTAAAATACCCTTTTCCAGGTAAGCTCTACAATTTGAGATAACAAAGTGTGAAGCTGGATGAATACAGCAGGCCAAGCAGCATCTCAGAAGCACAAAAGCTGACGTTTTGGGCCAAGACCCTTCATCAGAGAGCTCTGCAATTTACTGTTCTACCCCTGATGCACATGACAACTTTTTTCCCCATATTAATCTTACCCATCTGATTTTTCCAGTGAATATTCAGATTAAAATTACCCATGACAATTGGTGTACATCTCTCACATGCCTCCATCATTTCCTGATTTATACTTTGACCTATGATGAGGCATCTCTACCAGCGATGACTTCATTCCTTTGCTATTCCTTATTTCTATGCAAAGTGATTCCACATCACATTCTGTTGCAATTATATCACTACCCACCATCATACTGATATTTTCATTTTATGCTCAGGATTACTCCATCACTTTTTAATTTTTATCTATCTAAACAGAATGTTTAATACTGCTGAAAATCAAGTTCCTAGTCTTGGTCAAATTGTAAGCACATCTTTGCAAGAACTATCATGTCATATAGAGTTATTTCTATTTGTGCTATCAACTCTATATTGTTATAAATACTGTACGCATTCAGAGAAAGGGCATCAAGCTTTGACATTTTACCATTATTATTTGTTCTGGTTCTAATTTCTGTTGCATTCTTCTGCTTACATTTTCTGCCCTGTCCTATTACACTTTGATTATCATTGGCATTATCATTGTTGTTCAACTCTGCTCCTTCATTTCTTTTTGATTTTTTAAAAATTTGCTTTCGAATGAACCCTATCACCCACTAAAGCCCTATCTAGAGTATTGTTTGTACAATTTGCCAAGACACTTGTCCCAGTGTGGTTCACAATTAAGATCATTCCAATGGAACAGCTCTCTTTTTCTGCAGTACTGGTGTCAGTGCCCCACAATTCAGACCCTATTTCTCTCACACCAATCATTGAGTCACATATTTATCTCCCGAATCCTGTTTGCTTGCAGTCAATTTTCAGGTGGCGCAGGGAGTATTCCTGAGGCTATTATTTCTGCAATTCTGCTTTGTAATTTCACCCCAATCCATCATCTTATAGTCCATCAGCACTACCTCTTTCTTAATCTAGGATAACAGGGTGTAGAGCTGGAAGAACACAGCAAGCCAGGTGGAATCAGACGAGCAGGAAAGCTAACGTTTCAGGCCGGGACCATTCTTCAGAATTCTGAAGAACGTCCAGACCCGAAACATCAACTTTCTTGCTCCTCTGATGCTACCTGACTTGCTGTGTTCCTCCAGCTCCACACCTTGTTATCTCTTTCCTAACCTGTTTTGCATTGTTGGCAGCTCACTATACCACATTATTTGGATCCTTTCCCTTTCATCCCAGTTTGCCCTTGCACCCTGTGTCCTTGTCCACATCAGGATCAAGAACCTTTTGTTTCCCCAGTGCCTGTTCACTATCTACAAATCTCAGTGTGATGGAATGCACTCCAGTTTCCTGAATGACTGCAGATCCAACAACACTCATGAAGCTAGAAACCATCAAAGACAAAGCAGGCTGATTGCTTGACACACAACCAATACCTTCAATATTACATTCCTTTAAAACAGGTGCATAGTTGGAGAAGTGCATACAATTGCCACCTTTTAGTGCAATTACTCACCAAAGATTCTTTAACAATGGTGCCCAAGCCTACAACTTCCACAACATAGAAGGACAAGGGAAGCAGGTATATGGGAGTTCCACAACCTGCAAATTCCCCTCCAAGCTACTCACCATCCTGACTTGGAACTTTATCACCATTCTGCTCAACATCCTCTTCTCCAGCACAATTAGGAATGGGAAAACAAATGCTAGTCCAGTCAGCAGCATCTACATCCAATCAAGAGTGTTTTTATGTAAAAAAACTCTCATCTCTCTGAACGTGCCTATGGGCTGCTGCTGGTGAGGCAGCCGGTCCAAATTGTTCTTACAAAATAGTGAGCAGCTTGTGAACGTTGGACACTGGAAGCTCAGAATTAAAAGAATAGGACCCTGAAAATGGTGTTACCTCTGTGTTTTGCATTACACAACTATTGTCTGCACCAATACCAACTGGTAATTAATAACTTCTTCAAAAAATTATAAAACATAATGGTCTCTCAGATCCACCCCCCTATTACAAAGAGATGGAGACAAGTGGCACCTAGTCTCCATGGAAATTGAAACAAAGTTTGAAATGGACTGATAACTGTTCGAGGTTCTGCCTTAAATTTCTTTACATTTTCAATCACATCCATGGCTTCCAGTCCCTTCAACTAATCTTGTCTTAATAATAAACTATTTTGTATCTCTTTTAAGCTAAAGCAAAGATCCGCTTCTTCTTCTCCTCCATTCCCCAAATGTTCTATTTATTGTGCTGGTGAAAGTCAGCAGGGCAGTATTTATGAGGGGAGAAACAGAATTAATGTATCGCAACCAATGACTTTTTCAGATCTCTTAGGTTTCCAGAATTTGTAGTACTTTGCTTTATTTTTGTGCTATATGTATGCACTGTGAAGTGTTATGAAACGGAGGTTGACTCTCCCTCTGATAACTAAAACCGAAACACCCAGAGGCTTGCCTTGCCTCAAAATCTGTTTTAAAAATGTGTGAAAAGTGGTATAACTTGCCTCTCACCTGCAACTTCCCCCCGCCCAATCTGTTATTCAGGCACGTTAAATGGAATTGAAATCGTTTCACTTACTTTACAGTCATCAAGTAACAATTTATTTATGCAACTGTAACAGCGAACAAATTAACCAAACTATTAACAAACCAAACAATTCCCTCTTAACTATTAACTATTCCTGAATGAAATAAAATTCTATTGGTATGTTGTTCCAATAAATACAAATCCCAAATATTTAAACCAAAATTTAAAAAAAAATCAATTTAAAATATAGCCAGGATATATCTTTCTGAATGTTCTGTGCCGTCTTTGCTGATCCTCAGACCACAATGCCTTTCTCCGTTGAATTCTTGTGTCAGGAATGCCTCTCTTCTGTCAAATTCTTGGGTCAAGAATATTCGCTAAGATTGCCATTATATCTTTACATAAATGATGGCTACACTGAGGGCTTAATGAATTCTGTGAGAGCCAGTGATTTTCTGTTTAGAGCTGATGGGTTGTTAACTCTAACAGGTGGCAGTTTCTCTCACACTTCTCTCACCACTTCTTTTACACCCTTAATGATTTATTAATTTCTTACAATACGATTGGTCGTAGGTTGTCAAAGCTATCAGCTTTAAATTTCATAGGTTGTTAGTCTCTAGGTTTAAATTAATTGACTGATTTTCAAACTGGTTGCCTTAAAACAACACAAACTACTGTTTGGATTGCTATCCACGCAGTCTTTTCTTATGTTTCAATTTCAGGAATTCTCTGTGCACCTACACATATTTTTTTTAAATTCCAAGCCTTGAAAAAACATATCATCCTTTAAAGGGACCAAATACTCTTCCCCCTATCATTTTACAAGCATAAAATTCTAACATCCTGCCTCTAACCCACAAATCGTGGAATCCTTACAGTGTGGAAACAGTCCCTTCAGCCCAACAAGTCCACACCGCTCCTCCAAAGAACATCCCACCCAGACCCATTCCCCTAATTTCCCTTGTCTAACCCACCTAACCTAAACATCCCTGGACACTATGGGCAATTTAGCATGGCCAATCCACCTCCCCTGCATATCTTTGGAATGAGCACTGAGAAGAAACCTACACAGACACAGGGAGAATGTGCAAACTCCACATAGACAGTTGCCCGAGGCTGGAATTGTGCCTGGGTCCCTGATGCTGTGAAGCAGCAGTGTTAATCACTGTTCCACCATGCCACTCTATGCTCTATCCAAGTTCACAATATTAAGTAACAGTCTATTCAGTAACTAAACTATTCATGTTGTGAGGAAGTGATTATTCTATTGTCTTACCTTGTGGCTTTCTGAGTTAATATTCTAGTTCCCACACCATCGGTCAGCTCAATGGGTCACACTTTCACCTTTCTCACAGAACAAATCCTTCATAATTCCCTTTGACTTTTTGTTAGTGAATTATTAGGATGAATATTCAGGACTGAAAGTTTCATCGTCAGTTTCTTAGCTGGTAAAAAGAAGTAAGCCCATGGGCATATCAGGCCAAAGAGGGAAACTACAGTCTGACCTTTTTTCAGCCTCTTTAGAAATAACTTCAGACCTGGGAGAGGAAAGTAACATTTCATGGGGAAGGATCGAAATGAAACCAAAAATATTATCTCATCCGTTTCAAATGTTGCAAAGGAAACACAAAATGTGGGGATAAAAACACAGTTTGAATTGACAACGAAGGCAAGTCAGGGTTGCTAAGAAGTCCCAGGCCAGTTATCCCTTCAAACAGTGGCTGTAAGGTTAAATAGCACACCTTGACATCAAGGATAGAGCTGAACAACCGTTGGATTTCAGAGTGAGGATCTATTTAAGAATCAGGGCTTTGGGGATGTGCTGACAGAAGCATTTGTGTTTGTGTGCAAGGTGAAAAAGAGTGCACTTGGGGTGGGTTGTTGTTAGAAATCTCTGGATGGGAAGGAGAGAGAAAGAGCTCCCATCTGCCATAGGCATGATGCACTTGGGAGGAGTACCTGAGAGGGTTAGAGCTGCAGCCTCATGCTGATGGATTGCAGCAAACCCCGGGTCAACCAAAGGGGAAATCTCAGGGTGTGGAAATAGGAGGATATATACACATAGAAGACCAGAGCAGGAGGAGCCCATTCGGCCCTTCAAGCCTGCTATGCCATTCTCCATTATCCTGGCTAATTGTCCAAGTCCATAGCCCAACCCTGCTTTCTCCCCATAACTTTTGATCCCATTCGTCCCAAGTGCTATATCTCGTCACCTCTTCAATAATGTTTTGGCATCAACTACTTCCTGTGGTGATGAATTCCGAAGGCTCACCATTCTTTGGGTGAAGAAATGTCTCCTTGTCTCCATCCTAAAACATCTACCCCGAATCTTCATACTCTCACCCCTGGTTTTGGATACACCCACCATCGAGAACACCCTCCCTGCATGTACCTTGTCCAGTCCTGATAGAACTTTATAAGTTTTATTAAATTTCCCCCATCATTCGTGTGAACTCCAGCAAAAACAATCCTAACCTAGTCAGTCTCTGCTCACAACATCCTGCATTCAAGAGGCACTATGTAGTGAAGGAGTACAGAAAAGGGATGACCTGCCTTCAAGTATCTCAGCAGCAGTGCCACAAAGGACTGTACATTTTGATAAAAAGCATCAGAAATCGATGTGCCATGTTAGTGGATGAGCTGAGTCTCAGTGCTATTACTGGTCATTCGATAAACGTCACCACTGCAGTGCTAAACTCTTTTTCTGTTATGCACCCACTCCGGTGTATTGTGTGCTGCTCTGGCATATTATTGCTGTAAAGTGCTTTCTGGTGCTCTCTTCAAATAGACCAGTCGATACATCATTATTGTACTTTTCCTGTTACAACTAATGCCCTGGACTATCCTTTCCAATTCTTATCGTACCATGTGGGATACCACAAAGTGGCAATCTCCCACGGGAGGACAGATGAATTACCTTTCATTCTTTATTCTCTTGCCCCTTTGATAGGTCATAGCAATTTTAATTAAAAAGGTTTTCATCTCTTGTGGTTACCTTTCTCCAGATTAAATGGATTTATGTTGTTAAAAGAGTCAATTTAACCAAGCTTTCTTGAATTAATGAAATAATGCCCTCAGTTACTAACTGTAAGATGAAATAATAATGCAGTAAACATACATATGGATTAGAAATGAAAATAGAGGCCAAAAAAAAATTAACAGATTTACCAATCAGTCGGGTTTTCTTTTGAGTAGACAGTGGAATGCTAATAACTGTGCAGTTGATGTCAATATTCTTCACTTGAAGATTACCTGATTTTTCTTCATCCCATTTCCCTTTGACTGGCTTTCTCCACAATCAGAGTGAATGAATACTTAGTAAGCAACGCAAGAGTGAGAAGATGATTAACGGATGGTTCTTCAACTGTGACCTGCATTGCACACTTACACTCCAACCCAGGCTGGCACAACTGCATCTCAACTGACTACCACACACATATATCAGATGGGAGAGATACATAAGGCTGAGATAGACCACAATTAATCATAGAATCCCTACAGTGCAGAGACAGGTTATTTCACCCATGAAATCCACACCCACACTCCTGGCCCCCAATGCTGTGAGGCAGCAGTGCTAACCACTGAACCACCATGTAGGACGACATAAAGAAAATTATGGAATGGGCAAATAATTGCAAAATAAAGTTCAACACTGATAAATATAGTACATTCGGTTTGAAGAAGTGGGTGGTACTTCATAGTTAGAAGGTGCATGTTTTGACGATCCAAAAATCAGAGGCATTTCAAAGCACAAATAGATCAGTCACTAGACATTGTGCCATAGGCTAACAATGCTAATAAAAAGCAAACCAAACTTTATTCCTACTGGGTTTAAATTGAAAAGTACTTCCGTTAAATTGGCATTGAATCTTGGTTGCACCCTCACTTAGAAAGTCAGGCAGCAGATGGTGGTGTAGTAATAATGTTACTGGACCAGAAATCTCGAATCCCAGCACAATATTCTGGGGACGTGGCTTTGAATCCCATCATAGCAGGCAATTAAGATCTGGAGTTAAAATGTTCATCTAATAATAATGATACGATTTGGGATTCCTCTTAGGGAGGGAGCCTGCCATTCTTACTTCGTCTGGCCTACATGTGACTTCAAAACGACAAAAATGTGGTTGACTTTGAAATGGCCATGCAAGCCATTCAGTCCAAAGAAAATTAAGAATGGATGACACACTATGGCCTTATCAGCAATTCTCTCACCCCATGCAAGATAACCAAAACATTCTAGTCATTATTGAAATAACTCCACAGAAGCTGATATACCATCCCCAAGTCACCCGTAATTTATTTGTGGAGAGTCCTTGACACTGTTCCAGTTCCCTCAGAGCCAGCTGTCAGCGTGAACAGGGCCAGCGCTGTCAGCCAGGGGTCCCTATTTGGACTGGGTTAACAGCCCCAATCAGGGAGCTCATATTCAATGAGGGCCACATGGCTGATGTTGTTGCAATCACTACAGTCATATTATTAACAAGGATTTTAAGGCACTGAAGATAATTTTTAATGCTGGTTGCTTCAACAGTATGGGGTACAAACATGAACTCCACACCCAGAATAAAACAGGTGCTCAAATGTTTTCATAACATCCATTGTATTTGGTGGCAGCCTCCTGTCAGCTGCCACATATCTGAACAGGTAACTATGGGAGAGTACAGACACTTGCACACATGCAACATTTTACATTCATTTTAGTTTTCTACAATTGGAGAAGGTTCTCTCTGAACAATCTTTCCCATAACCTCTTGAAATTTCTTATTTTTAAATGTAAACAATCATCTTCACTTTCAGTGTGTTGGCTGTGGTGTGGAACAGACACTCACCTCATATTTCTAAGTATGTGCATGGTTATTTATTCCTTGTGGTAAGAATGAATCAGATTTAATTATTGTGTACAAAAGAATTCCTGAACAACACAAAACTCCCTTCACATCTAATAACTAAAAAAAACCTGAAAATGATTTCAGACCCATTGTTGGTGGTTAATGCTACTAGATAAAGAGAGGCATTGGTCTGAATTAACAATTATGCTTTTTATCCCTCCAGAGTATAATATGAATTACAATATAACAGAAATGTTTGGCTCATGGGTTTACTTGATTTTAAGTCTATACAAAATAGAAGTGAAGCTAGTTATGTATCTTGGTGTGGTTGGCTTTTTTTATACAAACTTGGCAATGTTAAAAATAAGTCTCACCAAGAGTAAAATTTTCCTTGAAGTTCCCAAAAACAATAAGCAGCAGTCTAATAAAAGCAATTTATATTGCTTATATCTGAAACTTGTGGTCGCAAGCTACAAAGTTGTCATCACTGTGTCTACATACATTTATCATAGATTCATGTTTTGTTAATGCATTATCTTGTGAAGTAGATTTGATGTGTAAATGAACCATAGTATACTGGCAGCTTACAAATAAAATAAAACAAAGCTGTATTCACCTGATCAGATATGTTCTGCAGAACTCTATATTTAGGTTCTATAACAATAAGCAAGTATTTGTGTATGTTAAATAATAAGTTAAAGTGCAAACAAAACAATAAAGAATATGAAAATAGGAATTAATTTTAATACATTTAGCCTTTAATGAATGAGTTAAAAAGTAAATGTGATTTTGATAAGCAGCAGGCTGTTCAATCATAAAACAATCAAGGCTGGACATTGAGCATTCTTGCTAATTTATGCAGGTATCTTGAATCTAGAACATTTCTAAAACATGAAGCCACATTCCAAGAATATAAATGTTGTCATTAAAAGGACGCTTTTATCCATAATTATTATCCTTACCCTTGTTTGGTGGGTCATGAACAGGCATGCGCACTTTCTCTCAAGGCATTTGATGGCCACCAGGCCTTTTTTTGGCCGAAGGCTACATTCCCAACTTCACTGGAAAGAATTTCCTATTTCCAGTCAATGATCAACTCCAATGGTCAGTCAAATGGTGGCATCTCTTTGGTCCATGCAGCACTATCAGAAGCAGTGTCCAATGTTGGGACTGCAGCAAGTTCCAGTGTGGAGCTGGCTGCAGTAGAGCTTGAAGGTCTGGGGTCTCAGGAGTGCCAAGCCCACAGACCTAAATGAAAGGTTTCGGGCTCAGGTGGACATGGAAGGGTAGAAAAAACACCAAGTGTGGGTTTTTGATGGTCACTGTCCTGAGAAAGAGGCACCACTTTTTACCCCTGCTTCAGACTACCAGGTTTCATTAATGTCTTGAGTTGGCCCATGGGTGGGCAGACCACTCAAAATGTACCCAACTATTGTGCACTGAGCACAGGCAGGAGCAGGTGGTCAAAAGCAGCAGGGTATACCATCTAAAAGGTGCAAGGTGAAATTCACCAGAGTTCTTTACACAGCACGTTTCAAACCCATGATCACTGCCATACAGAAAGACAAAGGCAGCAGATGGCACCAGCCAGAGCCCCTTCAAGCTACTTGTCATCCTGATTTAGAAAAAATGTCACAGTTCTTTCACCGTCACTTGGCCAAAATTCTAACACGGCCTCCAGTACTGACCCCTTCGCCCGCTTCCAACACAAGTCCTCCTCCTGGACTGACCCCTTTGACCACTTCCAACACAAGTCCTCCTCCTGGACACCACCCCAGGCCTCCTACTTTCCCTTGACCTCTTCATCTCCAACTGCCGTCGAGACATTAACCGCCTCAACGTCTCCACTCCTCTCACCCATTCCAACCTCTTCCCCGCAGAACGGGCAGCCCTTCGCTCCCTCCGCTCCAACCCCAACCTCACCATCAAACCCGCAGACAAGGGTGGGGCAGTGGTAGTATGGCGCACTGACCTCTAAAACACCGAGGCCAAATGCCAACTCTCTGAAACCACCTCCTACCGCCCCCTCGATCATGACCCCACCCCCGAGCACCAAACCATCATCTCCAACACCATTCATGACCTCATCACCTCAGGGGACCTCCCACCCACAGCCTCCAACCTCATTGTTCCCCAACCCCGCACGGCCCGTTTCTATCTCCTTCCCAAAAATCCACAAACCTGCCTGCCCTGATCGACCCATTGTCTCAGCCTGCTCCTGTCCCACTGAACTCACCTCCACCTATCCGGACTCCATTTTCTCCCCTTTGGTCCAGGAACTCCCTACCTACATCCGTGACACCACCCACGCCCTCCACCTCCTCCAGGACTTCCAATTCCCTGGCCCCCAACACCTCATTTTCACCATGGACGTCCAGTTCCTATACACCTGTATTCCGCATGCAGATGGCCTCAAGGCCCTCCGCTTCATCCTGTCCCGCAGGCCTGACCAGTCCCCCTCCACCAACACCCTCATCCGCCTAGCCGAACTCGTCCTCACCCTCAACAACTTCTCTTTGATTCCTCCCACTTCCTACAGACAAAGCGGGTGGCCATGGGCACCCACATGGGCCCCAGCTATGCCTGCCTCTTTGTAGGTTATGTGGAACAGTCCCTCTTCTGCACCTACACAGGCCCCAAACCCCACCTCTTCCTCCGGTACATTGATGACTATATCGGCACCGCCTCTTGCTCCCCAGAGGAGCTCGAACAGTTCATCCACTTCACCAACACCTTCCACCCCAACCTTCAGTTCACCTGGGCCATCTCCAGCACATCCCTCACCTTCCTGGACCTCTGAGTCTCCATTTCAAGCAACCAGCTTGGAACTGATGTCCATTTCAAGCCCACCGACTGCCACAGCTACCTAGAATACACCTCCTCCCACCCACCCTCCTGCAAAAATTCCATCCCCATTCCCAATTCCTCCACCTCCGCGGCATCTGCTCCCACAATGAGGCATTCCACACCCGCACATCCCAGATGTCCAAGTTCTTCAAGGACCGCAACTTTCCCCCCACAGTGGTCGAGAAAGCCCTTGATCGCGTCTCCCGCATTTCCCGCGACACATCCCTCACACCCCGCCCCCGCCACATCCGCCCAAAGTGGATCCCCATCATTCTCACACACCACCCCACCAACCTCCGGATACAATGCATCATCCTCCAACACTTCCGCCATCTACAATCCGACCCCACCACCAAAGACATTTTTCCATCCCCACCTTTGTCTGCTTTCCGAAGAGACCACTCTCTCCGTGAATTCCTTGTTCGTTCCACACTGCCCTCCAACCCCACCACACCCGGCACCTTCCCCTGCAACCGCAGGAAATGCTACACTTGCCCCCACACCTCCTCCCTCACCCCTATCCCAGGCCCCAAGATGACTTTCCATATTAGGCAGAGGTTCACCTGCACATCTGTCAATGTGATATACTGTATGCATTGCACCCGACATGGCTTCCTCTACATTGGGGAAACCAAGCAGAGGCTAGGTGACCGCTTTGCAGAACACCTCCACTCGGTTCGCAATAAACAACTGCACCTCCCAGTCGCGAACCATTTCAACTCCCCCTCCCATTCTTTAGATGATATGTCCATCATGGGCCTCCTGCACTGCCACAATGATGCCACCCGAAGGCTGCAGGAACAGCAACTCATATTCCGCCTGGGAACCCTGCAGCCCAATGGTATCAATGTGGACTTCGTCAGCTTCAAAATCTCCCCTTCCCCTACCGCATCCCAAAACCAGCCCAGTTCGTCCCCTCCCCCCACTGCACCACACAACCAGCCCAGCTCTTCCCCTCTACCCACTGCATCCCAAAACCAGTCCAGCCTGTCTCTGCCTCCCTAACCTGTTCTTCCTCTCACCCATCCCTTCCTCCCACCCCAAGCCGCACCTTCATCTCCTACCTACTAACCTCGTCCCACCTCCTTGACCTGTCCGTCTTCCCTGGACTGACCTATCCCCTCCCTACCTCCCCACCTATACTCTCCTCTCCACCTATCTTCTTTTCTCTACATCTTCAGTCCTCCTCCCCCTCTCTCCTTATTTATTCCAGAACCCTCACCCCAACCCCCTCTCTGATGAAGGGTCTAGGCCCGAAACGTCAGCTTTTGTGCTCCTGAGATGCTGCTGGGCCTGCTGTGTTCATCCAGCCTCACATTTTATTATCTTAGCATTGTGATTGTGCCTACGTCAAATATACTGCTGTGGTTCAAAAAGGCAACTCACAACCATCTTCTCAATGCCAATTAGGGATGTGTCATAGTTACTGGCTCAGCCAGCATTTCTCACATCCCATAAATGAATAAAAACAAAACAGAATAGCTGACATGTTTTTCCCATTTTATTCTCTCTCCACCACTGTGTGCTGTCCCAACCTAGACTTGTACGACATATGAGTTTCTGAAAATTGAATTTATAAGGTGCACATAGCTCTATCCAATCAGTTGTTGTCATACTGGCTTGGACGGGGATAATCCAGAACATTTTAGGATCTAATGGAGCACAGCCTTGTATTCAGGGCCTTGTGACCCAGTACTAATGTTTAACCACCTAACGTAAATTTTACCTAATCACTATTATGCTATTAAAATTCAGTGATCATTGATTCTTTATTATTCTTATTCAAATAGACCCAAGGGTCCAATCAAGATAAGAGAATTGCAGGTAGCATGTTTCTATGCACAAAATATCACATGGTGATCAGCTGTGGGCATCATTCCTTAACATCACAAAATACAAATGTGAAAAATAACATAGTGGACCAAATAGAAGAAATTTCAAGGACATGAAGCAAATTTCCAGCCATGAATACTTTACCTCTTCAAGAACTATTCATACAGAAAGTCAGCAGCTGTAAGCAGTTGAGCAACTAACAGTCAGCAACAATAAAAAGTTAAAATGCTAGAGAAACTCAACAAGGCAAGGCAGTGAGAGAGAGATAGGAAGAGATGGGGTTAATGTTTCAAATCCAATCTGACTGTTCTTCAGAAGTAAGTCTCAAACCTGAGTCATATTAGACTTGAAATAATAGCCCTGTTTCTTTTTCACACAGATGCTGCCAGACCTGCTGAGCTTCTCCAGCATTTTCTCTTTTTATTTCCGATTTCAGCATCGGCAGCACTTTGCTTTTACTTAAACGACCCTCATCCAATGAACAAAAAAAATATCAGCAGGAACTCATGGAAACATTAACCAGGGAAAACCAGTAATCCTAGCTGAAGTGATAATGAGAACTGCAGATGCTGGAGAATCCAAGATAATAAATTGTGAGGCTGGATGAACACAGCAGGCCCAGCAGCATCTCAGGAGCACAAAGGCTGACGTTTCGGGCCTAGACCCTTCATCAGAGAGGGGGATGGGGTGAGGGTTCTGGAATAAATAGGGAGAGAGGGGGAGGCGGACCGAAGATGGAGAGTAAAGAAGATAGGTGGAGAGAGTATAGGTGGGGAGGTAGGGAGGGGATAGGTCAGTCCAGGGAAGATGGACAGGTCAAGGAGGTGGGATGAGGTTAGTAGGTAGGAAATGGAGTTGCGGCTTGGGTTGGGAGGAAAGGATGGGTGAGAGGAAGTACCCCCCACCGCATCCCAAAACCACCCCAGTTCGTCCCCTCCCCCCACTGCACCACACAACCAGCCCAGCTCTTCCCCTCCACCCTCTGCATCCCAAAACCAGGCCAACCAGTCTCTGCCTCCCTAACCTGTTCTTCCTCCCACCCATCCCTTCCTCCCACCTCAAGCTGCACCTCCATCTCCTACCCACTAAACTCATCCCACCTCCTTGACCTGTCCGTCTTCCCTGGACTGACCTTTTCCCCTCCCTACCTCCCCACCTATACTCTCCTCTCCACCTATCTTCTTTTCTCTCTATCTTCGGTCTGCCTCCCCCTCTCTCCCTATGTATTCCAGAACCCTCACCCCATCCCCCTCTCTGATGAAGGGTCTAGGCCCGAAACGTCAGCTTTTGTGCTCCTGAGATGCTGCTGGACCTGCTGTGTTCATCCAGCCTCACATTTTATTATCCTAGCTGAAGTCTTTACTTAAGCCCTGACAAAGAATACAGTGTGTGACCTTTTTTTGATGTAACCTATTTTTTCTCGTCAACCTGTTCAAATGTTATGACACAGCTCTGGAGCATGTGGGACTTGAATCAGTGCCTCCCAGCCAATGGGTCCAATTCACCACTAAGTGGCCCCCCTACACAGTCTGAGCTTTTTTTGGGTCACCCAATGTTGAGGATGGGACCCTGTCTGGACTCCTCAATCTCCCCAGTTACTTTTTCTGCATTTTTTTTGTGGAAAAGGGCTAGTTTTATGCTTTCTTGGGTCCAGATCTGGATGTGCCAGTCGCTTTCTTTGGGTCGCAATATTATTAATTCCATGCACTAAATGATTTCTTAATATTTCCTGAAATGTGGATCCATACTTACAGTTTCCATCAATTTCTACAGCCAAGTCAATAAATTCAGTAACTGGTTCCCCAGGAGGTTTATTGACAAGAGTAAATCTGTAACGCTGTCATGTAACAGTTGGGTTGGGATCTTAATAGTCCGCTACCGTATCTATCAGTTTGTCCAAAGATTTTGACTCCAGGGTTAAATGTTGAAAGTTGGGGTCCCACGAGCAATCAGAAAGATAACTATTTGTCGACAATCTTCTTCTATATCATTCGTGCCACCAATGTAACAACTCAGGAAGCCTGACTGGAAAGGAACATTAATTATTGTTGAACACCAAAATAGAGCCACTACTTGTGGCATATGTATGCTAGTCCCAGTCTGGGAAAAGCACTTCTGCAGACCCAGGGATGGTCTTTGTTTTTTAATCAATCTGTTCAGAGATGTTATTACTTATCTCTAGAGCAGATAGGACTTGAACCCAGCCCTCCTGGTTCAGGAGTACAAATGCTACTGATGTGGCACAAGATGGCTCCCAACACATTGTGGGAATTTTAAAAAATTTAACCTATTTTCCTAATCAAACTGTTCGGAGGTGTCATTACATACCAGAAGCAGGTAGGATTTGAACCTCCGTCTTTCGGATTGTGGGAGGGAAGCTATTACCGCATTACAGGGGATTCACACAGTGGGAGTTAGAAAGACCTTCTAACTAGTCACAGCTGGCAGTCATATATTCCATTGGGAAGGAAGGATCTGTAGGACTGTTGCTGGTTAGGAAATTAGCGTATCATATCTCTGAATAAAGCTAAAACTTTCTATTAGACAAGGAAAAAAGTTTTAAATTAATGGCACAAAAAACACAAGCAAAGAAAAAGCAAAAAGTTACAGAACAGGGAAAATGTAAAATTCAAAATGAGTTTAGATGCCATAGAGGACAGGTACCTTTGGAGGTTCAGTGCAAGGTCAATGGGCAGAATGGCCTCTTCCTACTCTGTCAAGATTCAGTGATTCTATTAAGTTGGAGACAACTATTCAGATATGCTGGAAGCAGAATTCAGGAAGTGTTACAGACAACCTTAAAAGGAGAATGAGAATGTTACCATGAGAGAGCAACAGAAATTTATCCACTTTGTAAGGTACAAGTTCTCATGATTTATGTAAAGAGCCAACAGAAATGTAGGACAACAGTGGGTATGATGATTAGAAGAGGGAAAAAGAAACCTCACAAGCACAAACAATGGCCAACTATTACAACAGAGTAAAGCATCTATGAAATAGGGCAAAATTGCAGTGAGGAAAGATGCCTCCTCATAAATAAGTGATCTTAATGCAGCAAAATCACCAGCATTACTGAAGAAAACCAATACATTCTGAGGAAAAAGTGAGCATTTTACCAAAATGAGCCTGTCAGAGCCTATTTGTATTCATGGAAATCCCATCAGTTTTAAGCTTGGCATAAGGGTGAATTTCACTGCCTTATCTAATCAAATACCATGCTTAAAGGAACATAAGTTATAGCCTGCAGAGTTGAAATGATAATGTCTGGGAGGTATAATTCTCATGATGGAAGATTTGCTACAAGCAACTCTATAACAAAAAAAGATAAAAGTACTGATAATGTGCACATGATTTACAGTCAACACTTCCACTCTTGAACCTGTACACTTGCCTTGGCCTTAATATCCCTAAGGCAGTGAAAGCTGCTCGACACAGATCAATCAGCTGATTGAGAATAAAAGATTTTCTTGTCCAAACTGAAGGTGAGTCAGAATCTAATGAATAACTCCAAGAATGTTGAAAATAGATATATTACTAAAGTTTTTCATGTTACACCCATCAAGGAGGAGAACCTTTACGCTTGTTTTAATGAATGCAGGATTTGAAGCTTTGAATACATTTTCATTTCTAGCAACACTCAAGATCTCTATTAACAACTAAAAGTGCCTATTAACAACAAGCTTCCAATATTCATAAGTTTTACTTCTGCTACATCCCTGATATTATCATGATGCATACGAACGATTTCATAGCAGCTTTATATTTAAGAAACTGAAAGACCCTTTGGGTCCTATTGCAACTTTCTATTTCACTTCATTCTCCACCAACCACAACAACCATACCCTTGAAACAAATGTAAGTGTTTATTCCCTTCCAAGCTATTAACACGCTGTTTCCATAATTCACTTCCAACTGTCAAAGATCTCCCTTCACGTATCTCTCAACTTTGCAGTTAGCTCTCTCCAGACCTCCTTATAAGAATTCCATACTTTTTCTGTGATGTTTTTAAGACCATCATGCCTGCAGAGTCTTTCAGTTAATTTGCCTGATCTTACCAAATAATTTGTTGCCCAGCAGGCTCGACCATCACTTTGATATTACAATCAATACGCACAATGAATGTTTTGCAAACGGTGGAGATAAAATAAAGTCAGACAAATAGAAGCTGACCAACAGGACTAATA
Source organism: Stegostoma tigrinum (assembly GCF_030684315.1). Classification (NCBI taxonomy): domain Eukaryota; kingdom Metazoa; phylum Chordata; class Chondrichthyes; order Orectolobiformes; family Stegostomatidae; genus Stegostoma; species Stegostoma tigrinum. Next base: position 20,336,132 of record NC_081356.1, read on the forward strand.
TCAGGCTATACCGTGAAGGTAGAAGAGGAAAAGGAGGAGTAAAATTGAAAAAGAGAAAAAGAAATTCTGCAACAATGATAACAGATTTGAGGAAAAAAGAACTTTCAACATTGCTCATACATTTTAGATAAGAGTATGAAGGAATCTAGAATAAAGAAGGATAAATAGAGTAACATTTGAAATCAGCCATGATCTCATTGAATAATGAAGTATACCTGGTGAGCTCAGTGACATCTCACCATGAATACAATAAAACTAAAAGTGCAGCCCTAATATCAGCAACTTAGCAAACAAGGACATTTTTAAAAAAAACCACTGTGGAACTAAATTGTAAACTGATTCATATTAAATTGGTGTATAAGTTCATGACACTTGGCACAGAGTGGAAACTTGCCAATGAAGATAACTGGAAGATTGCTTTTGCATGATTGCTGGGACTTCTTTATGAATCAGGGATACTCATATTGGACTGGGATGGACAAAGTCAGAAGTTACTCAATACCAGACTATAGTCCAACAGGTTTATTTGAAATCACAAGCTTTCAAAGCACTGCTCCTTTGCCAGGTGAAGTCAGGCATTTTTTTTACGAAGTGAAAAGTTGCACTTACACATAGAACCATTCAAGATCACAGAATGTCATAGAACAATTTACAGCTGATTAAGTACTTTTGAAGTTCAGTCCCTATTTTAATATGGGAGTCATAATAGTTAATTTAAGACCCACAGTCTTCTGGCACTGAGAAGAAGTTGCTATTATATTGCCATGCCTGAAATTATTTGATAATGCACAGCAGTTTAAAATGAATAGTGGCACTAATTTGCAGTATAATTCCGCAGTCAGGCCTGTCAACAAATAAAAAACTTCCTACGAAACCCATCTCATATCACTTGCGCCTGGCAAGTTTGCAGTTGCATGTTCAAGGGGCAATGGTTAGATTATCTCTCATTGGAGATGGTCATTGCCTTACATTTGTGTGGCACAGATTATTTGTTACTTGTCAGCCAAAGACTGTATATTGTCCAGATCTTGCTGCATTTGAACATGGACTGCTTTAGTATCTGAGGAACTGTGAATGATATTGAACATTGGGCAATCATCAGCAAACATCCCGCTTCTGAACTTATGATAGAGGGGAGATCATTGATGAAGCACCTGAAGATGGTTGGGTCTAGGAAACTACCCTGAGGAATTCCTGCAGAGATGTCCTGGGGCCGAGATGACTAACCTCCAATAATCACAACCATATTCCTATGTGCAAATTATGACACTAAGCAGAGGAGAAAGTGCCCTGATTCCCATTGATTCCAGTTTTGCTAGAGCTCTGTGATGACACACTCAATCAAATGCAGCCTTGATGTCAAGGGCTGTCACTTTCACCTCACCTCAGTCATTCCGCTAAGATAATAAAGTGTGAAGCTGGATGAACACAGCAGGCCAAGCAGCATCTCAGGGGCACAAAAGCTGATGTTTCGGGCCTGGACCCTTCATCAGAGAGGGGGACGGGGAGAGGGTTCTGGAATACATAGGGAGAGAGGGGGAGGCGGACCGAAGATGGAGAGAAAAGAAGGTAGGTGGAGAGGAGAGTATAGGTGGGGAGGTAGAGAGGGGATAGATCAGCCCAGGGAAGACAGACAGGTCAAGGACGTGGGATGAGGTTAGTAGGTAGGAAATAGAGGTGTTCTGCAAAGCGGTCCCCAAGCCTCCGCTCTTTTGTCCATGTTTGAAAACAAGACTGTAATGAAGTCAGCAGCTGAATGAGCCTGGTGGAACCCAAACTGGACATCAGTGAGCAGGTTATTGCTGAGCAGGTGCTATTTGAATGCACTGTTACTGACACTTTCCATCACTTCTTTGATGATCAAGCGTAGGTAGATGGATCAATAATTGGCCGGGTGGGATTTGTCCTGCTTTTTATGCGCAGAATATATGTGGGCAATTTCCCGTATTGTCAGGTCGATGCTGATTTTGTAACTATGCTGGAACAGTTTGGACAGGGAAGTAGCTAGTTCCAGAGCACAAGACTTCAGTGCTATTGCCAGAATGTTATCAGGTCCCATAGCCTTTGAAGTATCCAAGGCCTCTGACTATTTCTTCACATTGTGTGGAGTGAATTGAATTGGCTGAAGACCGGTGTCTGTGATGCTGGGAACCACTTGAGGAGGTCGAGTTGGATCATCCACTCGGCAATCCTGGCTGATGATCCTTGCGAATGCTTCAGTCTAATCTTCTGCACTGATTTATTGGGCTCTTCCATCATTAAGATTGAGTATATCTCTGTATTTTGTCCAGCTGGTGAAACAGGATATATCCCAACATGGTGATGGCTGGCACATTGTAAGGTATGATTCCTCAAATATGATTACGTCAGGCTGATGCTGGAATAGTCTGTGTGACAATTCTCCCAATTCTGGCACAATTAGATAGAGACCCAGATATTAGTCAGGATGACTTTTGAGGGTTGACAGGGTTGGTTTTACCATTATCACTTCCAGTGTCTTGGCGGATATGAGACGATCCGTATGATTTCATTTTGTTGTTGAGACCTTATAGCAATTGATACAGATGAGTGGCTTGCTAGGCAATTTCAGAGGGCAACTGAGAGTCGGCCACCTTGCTGTGGGACTGAGATCATACGTAGGGCAGACCAGATGAGGGTGGCAGATTTCCTTTCCTAAAAGGCATTAATGAGCCAGACGGGTTTTTCCAATAATTGACAATGGTCTCATGGGCATCATCAGATTCTAAAATCCAGATATTTAGATTGAATTCAAATTTCATAACCTGCTATGTTGGGATTTAAACCCAGGTTCCCTAGAATGTTAGCTGAGTTCTTGGATTAATTGTTGAGTGGTAATATACATAGATGCACTCACAGGAAACTATGTAAACAAGGGAGGAAGAAATAGAATAAGTGCTGGTACAGTGAGCTCTATTATGGAGAGGAGGTTAGGATGGAGCATAATGACTAGCATAGAAATGGCTTGTTTCTGTGCTGCAAAATTCTACTTAATTCAGTGTTGTTCCATATGCTGTAAACGTAGAATTGACAAATGTATTTTGGAAATTTTACTAAACAAAATGAGAGAAGGTATTGCTTTAAACTGAGAAGGCTGTGTAAAATTATGCTTACTATTTTAACAATCATGATCACAAGAGCATGTTGTGAGTTTTATACCCAAGGTTGTGTTTTGCTGAGTCAGTGAGAGCAAAGGCAGACAGAATGGAACAGATGAATTTCGAGCTAAGGTACAACTGCATGACGACAATATTTTGTTTGGCTGGTGACCAAGTGACCATGGTATTTCTGGGGCAATGCAACAGAAACATCCCACCTGTGAAGTCAAAACATTAATAAATCTTTTTATCTCTCTCATTTGTGGGGATGTATCAGAAAGTTTGCAGTTTGCTCGGTAGCTTGATTTCAATGTATTTTTTTTTTCTGTAAGCAGGTCTCTCTGAAAATCCCTTGTAGAAGAAGGACTAACACAACATCAGAGACTTTGAAAGGATGAACCCTTAATCCCAATGAAACACTGCATGAAAGACTGAATATTGATTTGCAAAGACCTTATTTCAGCATCAAAGAATGAAAAGAACTAAAAAAAAGAACACACATCCTTGAATTCTATCATCAGCATTGGTGTTGTGTTCCCCTGAATTTCTTTTCCTCCCCCGCTTTAATATGTCTAGTTTATGTGTCTTCCGTATGTAACGGGAGTAACTTTTGAAGGGATAGAGTTTAATTTATAGAACTATAAATGTGCAATTCAAATATCTTATTTGTTATTGGTTAGTGACAATTTAATCTCAATAAATGGCTATTTTCTTGTTATGTATACAAACCAGTACATTATCTTTTACCCCGAATTAGTTACGTAGAATTGGGAAATCTAGTGTTTCAACCAAATTTTCACATTTGTGACGAGCCAGGGATGATGAGTATTGCTGGTAGACAAGCAGGAGGCTGAAACAACACAGCGAGCTAGGCAACATCTGAAGGAAAGGAGCAGCCAACATTTTGGGCAATACCTGAAACACTGACTTCTCCTTTTTTTCCAGATACTGCTTGGCTTGCTGTGTTATTCCCATCTCCTATTTGTCTACCATGGATTACAGCATCATCAGTATTTTTTTTAATCTCAGAGGGTCATAATATTATGCACAAGATTAAAAATATTTACAGATCTGTAGCACATGAACATTGTTTGGTGAAGAAGTAATAATATTTCTCAAAAAGCATGACCTCAATACTATGTCCGGCGATAGCAACTTTTACTAATATTAAGGATATTTAAGTTTTGAGATGTCATTGGTTTCTTGGTCAATGATCGACATGCAATTATTAAAATGAGCATGAAAAGCATTGCAGTATTCTCTCTTCTTAAAGGGTGAAATAAGAAATAATAACACTCAGCCAGAGTGCCACATGCAAAAGCTTTACACATGTACTTAACTAGTTCCATTTGGTTTTGGATGATTTTGTCTAATCAGTCATGATGTTCCCTGGTTGCGATGTCATGAACTCATTTTCAGACAATTGTTATGATGAACTTCCCCGTTTTGTGGGCACAATCGGCATAACTCCAATTTCTGGTGATTTCCAGTCGAAAGGTCAGTGGTACTCAGTTGCTGACTGAGAAAGCCTGCCTTGGAGGAGGATCTTTGAAAACATCAGTTTTAATTTTCGTAGAACATTTCTTACATTCACTTCAATTTTAGTGGACAAACCTAATGAAGACTATATATTGATTAAGGCAGTGATCAGTCCAGAAATTGTCATTGCTTGTCATAGTATAGCTAATTGGCCATCTCTGCGGTCCCTTGCTTTGAATGATCACATGATCATACAGGTGCTAATATCTGGACGGTTCATGTTGCCATGGGGCCTGACGTTTGTCTCATCTCCCTTAGGGAATGGAATGACTGCATGCAGCAAGTATGTTGCTGGGACTGAAGGGTTTAGTTTATAGGCAGAGACTGAATAGGCCGAGGCTTTTTTCCGCGGAGCATCAGAGACTGAGGGGTGCCATTATAGACGTTATAAAATCATGAGGGGCATGAACAGGTGAATAGCAAATGTCTTTTTCTTAGGGTGAGGAGTGCAAAAATAGATGGCAGAGGTTTAAGGGAAGACTTAAAGATTGGAAGATTTAAAAAGGACCTGAGAATGCTCACGCAGAGGGTGGTGTGTGTATGGAATGAGCTGCCAGAGGAGGTGGTGAGGCTAGCACAATTACAACATTTAAAAGGCGTCTGGATGGTATATGAGTAGGAAGCATTTAGAGAGATTGGACCACATGCTGGCAAATGAGACTAGGTCAGATTGGAATGTCTGGTGGGTGTGGACGCATTAGACCAAAGGGTCTGCTTCTGTGGTCTATTACTCTATGACTCTATAGCTATGACTATGCTTCAAAATTGAATTTCATCTACTACTTGCTTGCCCATTCCACAAACTGTTCTGTGTCCTTATTAAATTCAGCACTATTCTCCCCATGGTACAAGGACTTTAATTTTTGTATCATCTACAGGATTGAAATTGTGCCAAATTCACACTCCCTGCAAACCATCCCTCTGCCCTCACCACACCCCATCACCACCAATCTTCCAGTGTTCATTTCTTTAAGTATTTTAATAAAACAACTGCAGATGCTGAAGAACAGAAGCCAAAACAGAAACTGTTGGCGAATCTCAGCAGGCATGGTAGCATCTGCAGGGAGAAAGCAGTCTGAACATTTCAAATGTGGTGATTCTTCAGCAGAAGAAACAAAACTGCCCAAATCACTCCAGGTGCAGTTGAAATAAGCTCCTCTACAATTGAAACAAGTCTTCACTACTCTTCTACTTAAATTGTCTGGTAATAAAGGCTAACATTCCATTAGTCTTCCACATAATTTGCTATGACTGCATGTTAGACCCCAGTAGCTTATTGACAAGGACACACAAGCCTCTTTCCACCCTTTATATATATATAATTAAAAGCCGTTCTGAAATTCTAAGTATGCGATATCAATCAGCCCTACTGGAACCAACTTTGTTAGGAATATCGCCAAAAGTCACCAGCAAGTTCATAAAAATCTATTTCCCAATCACAAATCCACACTATGTCCAGTCAGACCATTATTATCCAGATATCTGTTTGTCCCATTCTTTATAATAGATTGTGGCAATTTCTTGACTAAAGATGTAGGCTAATGTATCTACGGTTCCCTGTTTCCTCTCTTGCTCCCTTCTGAGCTTGATAACAAAAATCTTCAGGAATCATTCATGAATCAATAGAATTTTAGAAGATAAGCATTGACTAACTCTATGTCACCTCCTTGAACACTTTAGGATATAAACCATCAGGTTGGGGATTCATCCACCTTCAGCCCCATCGATTTCTCCAGTACAATTTTCCTGCTAAAGTCTGCTGGACATTTAGGTACAGATTATGGCACTTGGTGCTACAAAATTTTCCTCACTGCTGGAGTCATGGATTCCTGGACAGGCTCAGAACAGGATGTCATTTGCAATGAAGCAAAAAAACAGAAATCATCTCAACTTACTTGGGTATTTAAAAAAAAACAGAAGTTGCTGGAAAAGCTCAGCAGGTCTGGCAGCATCTTAAATAAAAAATCAGAGCTTGGGTCCAGTGGCCCTTCCTCAGAACTGAAACACATATCTTCCCCTTTCTTAGCTTCATCCCACCTTATAATCCTAATTAAGTGAATACTATTGTTTCCTCATGCCCAGTGTAGCTCAGCATGTCCTCAATGTTCATTACAGGACTGTCATCTAGAGGAAAGCATTCAAAGGCTTCCGGGCATTTACTTTCATTCAGCAATAGCAAAGGTGTACAGAGAAAAAAAACAAAATGAAATATACAGAACTGCATTTGCCACTAGCAGCTGATAAAGACTGCTTGTCCTTAAGCACCAACAAATTCAGGCAATGAATGCTGACTATACCCAATCCACCCCGATTGGAACCGGGTGTTAATTAATTTCTGAGATAATAAAGTGTGAAGCTGGATGAACACAGCAGGCCAAGCAGCATCTCAGGAACACAAAAGCTGACATTTTGGGATTTCTGCCTGGTTTGTTGCGCCAATTCTTCTTCACTCTGTTATATAGAAAGTGATGTCCTTCCTGCTCAGTGTCCTCATCTTCCTCATCAGGAGACTGCTGCCACTCTTCCACCACTTTGGAATTTATCACTGCCCATCTTTGCCTATTCCAGTTGTGCAAAGTAGAGCATGTTGGAGTTATGTGGTGCACTCTGTCCAGAATGCTCTGTAAGATACAACCAAACATTAGGACCTCAACTTCAGGAGGCTTACCTTCTGCCCGACGATGGTCGTGATTGAAGAATACGTTGTATTGCACTACGCTCTCCCTCAGTCAGGAGATTGAGTATTGGAGTCATCTGCCATCTCACTGAAGAAAGACTCATTTCTCAGCAGCTGTCATTTGCAAGGCCCTAAAAATGAATCAGGAATATGAGAGTTTTTAAGGATATGCGCATCTTAGCAGTTCCCATGACACCTGGCACAGACCTTTACAATGTGGTATTGATATGCACATTGATGGAATAGGACACTTTTCTAATGATAGTGTCAACTGCGTTATGAAATGCACCTCTTAATGTGACATGTCCATAGCACCCTGTGCATGGAGGCACCAACTACATTGTCAAGGCCTATTGCTTGGGCTACAACACTGACCGCATCATGCAGAAATGAGGTGATGAGCTATGGTCTGACACAAAATCATTGGCAGCAGCCTCAATACATTTGACTGATTCATTGATAGAATCATTTATTGTCACATGTATTCAACATAAAATACAGTGAAACGTTTATACTGTTGCTGTGAATCAGTGCCATGCACATTAACTTAAAATAAAATAAAACATAAAGAAAGATCACTTAAAACAAGAATCCAACTTTTCCGACTGTGCTGCTAAAGCCCTATTCTGGGCTTCGCCAGCCCCCACTGTGCTGCCACCCCAAAGTACCACTCTGGGTTTCAAAGACAGATGGCCTCTTTAGCCACGCTGCCTCTGGAGATGTCATTGCTGTGCCGGATCCCATTGAAGCAGCTTTCCTACCGAAGAACTCTTCTTGAAAGGTACATTTAAGTGAAATCTACAAAAAACTGAGTAAAGGAAAAGGGAAAGAAAGGAAAAGAAAAGAAAAAGTGGATGAAGAGGACAAGCCAGTGCACAGGAGGCCATAGGCTGCCTATTCCACAGCTGCCAATGTGATTTGTGGGTTGGGGATTGAGAAGGCTCACACATGGTCCACATTAGCTCCTTGGAAGCAGGCAACGAAAGTTTAATGTGGTTGCCACATTGGTTGCCGGTGGTGCCAGTGTTGGTCAGGGATGGACTAACTCTTGAAGGAAGAGTGAGGCTCTGTAAGCTGGCATTTTCAAATAAATTTTTTGGACTGTAACCTGGTATCATGTGATTTTTAACCTTGGCTGCCTCAGAGAGAGAACCCACTCAAAAAACGTTGCAGCTCCCTCTTCAGCAGTTGGCCTGCTCCTATGACAGGGACATCCCCAGTCCTGGGACAACACTATATCTCCTTCATCTAGAGGAAATGGCATCAATAGAAACAGAGTCTGTATCACATGTAGCTCCTGTGCATCCTGAGGGCACATCCACCTGCTGGAGGCTGTTCAGAATCCGCTGAATGTCGCTGCTGATCCTGCGCTTGTTAACATGTTTGTTCCTCTCCCGTTTCTCTGCGTCTTCATCGTACTGCAGCAACAGTGATGGTAATCCCTGCTGCATTTGGATTCATCAGCCATGCTTTAATTGAACCTGTGTGGAAGATATCAGAAACAGAACAGGTCTTCATAATGTGAGCAATCAGCAATCCATCATGCGCAAACTCCTCCAAACAGCAGGCCATGGAAGGCTCTAGCAAGTAGGCCAATGGTAATCCTTTACATAAAACTTTTACGCAGAAACTTTATTCTGATGAATGCAATCCATGTTATGATGCCTCATTAGGAGATTGTCAGAGCTTTATGAGTTCTGACACCAGGATCTTACCTCTCCACGTCATCCAAAATAGACATATTTTTGAATACTTAAAGCTCAACATGAGAGAAACTCATTTTCTTGCCCCTGTTCAACATATGAGATCTTGCATTATCTTCATGCTGTGTGGTCTGCATGTGACATTTTTAAGGTCCTGTGATTAATTCAGCTTCATGAAGATGATTATCTTCATCTGCAATGACTAATTACATGATCAGATTCACTTGTGACCAGTGTTTGATCCCCACATTGTTGGATTTTGTATGCATTTCACCAGCATGTTGTCATGGTTATGGATGACTTCAATTTGTACTGTGAAAGTGGTTAATTAATACAATTACACCTCAAAGGGTCTTTCGTTGCTCACAGGGAGAGTCCATGTGGTCAGACAGAAAAGAAAACACTGACTGTGCCTAGTCTGTGTGTGATTAGTCATATTCCATTTGCATTGCGTGTTGACAACCTTGCATGAGTATAAGAGACACAACATAGGTTGGATTGAGCACAATGACTCTCAGCCACAGCTTCTGTAACCAAGGCCTCCATTTTCATGTTCCTTTCATATGGTTTTGAAATTTGTAATATCTTCAGGACTTTACCAGCTGTTACAGCACACACATCACTTTGCAAGTGACACATATCAACTCTATCCTGTAACAGAGCCAAAGGGCATTCCACGCCTCAATATAGAGCTGTATGTGACCAGATGCACAGTCATGTAGGTTAAATGGTTGCTTGTGTACCCTCTGTTCTGCAGTAGTTAGCCATGCCACCTACAATTGAATTACTACGGCAGAAACAAAGTGAACTACAGCATGGCATGACCTGTCTACGACCATACAGATACAGCTTACTTAGAATTAAAGACATATAACATTATAAAATGCAAGAGAATAGATAACTGAAATATTTAAATACAACTTCCACTGCCAGAATTAACCTGGATTAAACCTCCAAAGAGAGCACCAAGATCCATTGTGGTCTGTTGCTTACTCCACAGCTTGCCCATCATCCTGTGGCAGCCCATACCACCAGCTGAGAACAGTCTAAGGAAAGGGACCAAAACACATGAACTCAAAAGAATGAAACAATGTAAGTAGCCCCTCCTGGCCAGAAGGTGAAGGAAATACTGATGTAAGTGCAATGCCAGTTAACTGAACCCCAATTCCTCATTCACCTAACAGTCCCACTACTTATATCCCATCTGTCACTGCAACTGAAAGGATCTTTTGACAAAATGTAAGAATAAATGTCACCCCATGTTAAGTAGTCACAAAGCAAGAAGATAATGCAAGGTCTCATTGCTTGCGCAGGGTCAAGAAAATGAACACCTCTCGCCTTGAATTATAAATATTCAACGACATGTCACAACAACAGAAATGATCCAAGTTATATTTCTAATTAAAATCATTCCATATTGCTTACAATAGGCAACTAATTACCCTTGAACATTTCCTTAATCTGTCTGATTCTTGGATCTGGATGGTATATGAGTAGGAAGGGTTTAGAGAATTATGTGCCACGTGCTGGCAAATGAGACTAGGTCAGATTGGGATGTCTCATCGGTGAGGATGTGTTGTGACAAAGGGTCTGTTTGTGTGTTCTATTACTTTGTGACTATACAACTATGACTATGCTTCAAAATTGAATTTCATCTACTACTTGCCTGCCCATTCCACAAACTGGTCTACATCCGTATTAAGTTCTGTGCTATCCTCCTCATAATACAAATACTTTAATTTTTGTATCATCTACAAGATTGAAATTGTGCCAAATCCATTCTCCCTGCAAGCCATCCCCTTGCCCCAACCAAGCCCAATCACCACCAACCTTGCAGTATCTATTCCTTTAAGTATTTTAATAAAACAACTGCAGATGCTGGAGATCAGAAACAAAAACAGCAATTGTTGGCGAAGCTCAGCAGGCATGGTCTTACTAATAATCTAACAGATATTGGCTAATCATCCAATATAACTTGTTCCTATTGCTATTATGCAATAGATTACATTGTAATGTGAAGTCAATTACAACATTTACAATGCTCTTCTTTTTGAGAGTCACCGGTCATTCATCCTCTCCCACTAAAAGGGAAGAAAAGGGAAGATTTATGGCAACACTCCATCTCTAGTATATGCACTCAGTGGGTTTTAGAAGAATGTGAGGGGATCTCAATGAAATGTATAAAATTATGATGGTGCTGGACAGACTGGATACAAGAATGATGTTTCTCCTGTCCAGGTTTGTAGACCAAAGCATCATATTCCCAGGATATGTGGCAGGGCATTTTAGAATGAGGTGAAGAAGTAGTTATTCACCTTGCAGTTGGTAGACATGTGGGATTTTCTACTATAGAAGGCTATAGAAGCTAAGTCACTGAACATACGTTACAAAGACATGAACAAATTTTTAGAAGTGAAAATATTCAAGGAGTATGATGAGATTGTGGAGTCTGGAGTATGGTACTGAAATAAATGATCATCCGTGAACTTGTTGAATACCTAACAAGTCGATGAACTGAATGACCCCTCCTGCTCCTAGCTTCTATGTATCAATGCCATACTTCTCCTTAAAATCACTATCATTAGAGGTACCTGGGAAATCATAGTACAATAAATATAAAATTACAAAAGAAAACAAATTGAACCTTACTGCCTTAATTATATGAATATGATCCAGAATAGAATTAGCTATTTTTTAAGTGGCAATCTCAGTTAATGAAAATGCATGTGCACCAATCTTCCTTCATTGAATAATGCTGCTGTACATTTATTATCATCATACTGATGTCAGAAATCTACCACATACAATCAGCACAGCTTGGCTATATTACTCACATAACTGCTTAAAATATCAATTAAAACAATCACTACAACATAAAAATCTTGGTAAACAAATGGACTGGTGCATTTATTTTCTTTGAGTAACTACTAAGCTGTGTTCCCTAAGTTGTAAAGAAGCTTACAGAATCAATCCAGCAATTAAGGGTGCTTCAGTTTCCTCCCACAGTCCAAAGATGTGGGGGTTAGGTGGATTGACCGTGCTAAATTGCCCACAGTGTCCAGAGGGGATACGTTCAGAGGGTCGATTTGGACTTGTTGGGCTAAATGACCTGTTTCCATGCTATAGGGATTCTATGATTCTATGATGATTCTATGAATTAAGCTGTTAAATGGAAAACAGAAGCAGTTTGAGAATTGAAATTTTGTCAGGGCAGGTCTCATGGACAATATTGCAGGACGGAGGTGGGAAATAGCCTTGCTTTCATTTCTTATCTTGCACCTATGAGCTTGTTTACATTGTGATAAAGTGCATTGAAATAATCTGGTTTCTCAAGTCTTCTTTGGTGCTTCAAGCTTTGAACAAGGCATAATAGCAACCTGTCTCAACTGCAGAGGTGAAGAAAATCTACCTTTGAAAATATCTAAATACGCAGGGAGATTGGCACATGAGAAGAACACTCCAGAGTCTTAGATATTATATTGGATCTTGAATATAATTTTTGTAGCATGTCTGTGTTTGAAAATACTAGGCTTTCTTAAGGTGGACTAAAAAATGCATGTACATTTAAAGTAGAAAGGTTGTATTATAACCATACTCAGTTGACATTTATTCAATGATGCAGTCCTCATTACTACTATGTAATCCAGAATTGATTCTTATAACATACACCAATAGTATATATTTAAATATAGCAATCTCATACTTAAATCCTCATGAATGAACACACATGTAACAATAGCCTAGAAATCTGAAGTTAGGTTTCTATGCGCTGATATCTGTTGACTTCAACAGGTTGCTTCTTCTATATATCCCTGTAGACATATTCAAGCCTAAAATAATTTTGCCAGTTTAGAAACTCCTAGCAGTGAAAGTCATTTCATTGCAGGATCTAGTCTAGTGCTAGCAAAACTAATTTAGGTCAAGTAATTATTATGCAATGTCTCCTAGTTTGTATGCAGTACACCTTCAGATAAAGCTGTCATAAGTTAGGAGTACAATTCCCAAATACATTCTTTAAAAAGGAGGACTGCAACAGGGATGATAACTACTGACGTAAGTTATCTGGCTATCTATAGTAAGAGAGACTCTGGAAATATAAAATCTGATATCGTCAAAAGAAACTTCAAACAGAATGGACTGTGATCTCTTGTGACTGTAAAAATAGCAAGGGACTGAAAACTCTCTGTTCAACCGCAGGCCAATCCCCTTATGGATTATAACCCAACTGCAAACACATTTTGCATTTTTCCTTTCGAAGAATACATAAGAGCATGAGTTGAAAAATAAATCTCAACCCTATTTAAGTGGACCGGTGGGATTGAATGCTCTTGTGTCTATCAGGCTGGGTTTGAGCATTATGGTGCTGCGGTGATCACAGTCAAAGAACTATCCCCTAGAAATCTCTGTGTTGCAGGTAGAGAATTTCACTAATTTTAATTGCAAACCAGTTAGAAAGGCAACAGGACCATTTACGTCTCTCTCTCTCTCTCTCCTCCGAATGCTGGAATTCGGACACGTTTGAATGGTATGAGAAGTACAGATTGTAAAGCCAAAAGTTCACCTTCCAGTGTTAATGCTACCGGTAACCTTGACTGCATTGGCTGCAATGTTCAACCAACACTATTTTTTGCAAACATTTTAGAGGCTGATCCACATATATTTTTCACATTTATCACTTTGGACTCACCTCCCAGTTCTAATCGGTATGTGTGCATGTTGATTTACTAATTCTTCTCACTTTTACTAATTAATAAACTTCTGCTAATTCAAGCAAGACAGGTTAAATTGACTCTGACAGGGCTGAACAGATGAGATGAATTTGATTCTGTCAGGAAGTAATCCATTAGAGGGGGGATCATTTTAAAATTCGCCTTATTTCAACCAAGTCGGGGTGAGTGAATGAAGAAGGGGAACCATATAATCCTGATTATCCTGGCTGGAACTGTACCAAACTGGGGAACCTCAGCAGGGATCTGGGATCAGATCTCAACAGTGCTCATGATATCATAATTTTACCATCAAATGTGGCCTTAGTATACAAACATCTCAGACGTCATTTAATTGAGGCCATCTGTAGCATAACACACTGATGAAAGCATGTTACTGTTTGTAGCTAAACATCATAATGTTAGCCCAGAGACAAAAGAACCTAAGGATGTAATGTATGTATTAAATTAAAGTTATTGAATCCCTCCAGACCAGATTACTTACGGTCACAAAAGCTGACGTTTCGGGCCTAGACCCTTCATCAGAGAGGGGGATGGGGTGAGGGTGAGAGGGGGAGGCGGACCGAAGATGGAGAGAAAAGAAGATAGGTGGATGGGAGAGTAGAGGTGGGGAGGTAGGGAGGGGATAGGTCAGTCCAGGGAAGACGGACAGGTCAAGGAGGTGGGATGAGGTTGGTAGGTAGGAGATGGAGGTGCGGCTTGGGGTGGGAGGAAGGGATGGGTGAGAGGAAGAACAGGTTAGGGAAGCAGAGACAAGTTGGACTGGTTTTGGGATGCAGTGGTTGGAGGGGAAGAGCTGGGCTGGTTGTGTGGTGCAGTGGGGGGAGGGGACGAACTGGGCTGGTTTTGGGATGCGGTGGGGGAAGGGGAGATTTTGAAGCTGGCGAAGTCCACATTGATACCATTGGGCTGCAGGGTTCCCAAGCGGAATATGAGTTGTTGTTCCTGCAGCCTTTGGGTGGCATCATTGTGGCACTGCAGGAGGCCCATGATGGACCCTCACCCCATCCATCTCTCTGATGAAGGGTCTAGGCCCGAAACGTCAGCTTTTGTGCTCCTGAGATGCTGCTGGGCCTGCTGTGTTCATCCAGCCTCACATTTTATTATCTTGGATTCTCCAGCATCTGCAGTTCCCATTATCACAGATTACTTACGGGTAGTTTTTATGCTCTAGGAACTAACATTAACATTGCTGGAATAGGTATAAATAACCTACTGGAGACAAGGTTCACAACTTAGTGGCAAATCATAATGATCTGAATTTATCTTTGTTGCAGTTTTAGACTTGCAATAAGTTAGGAAGTGTTATGTTGCTTGGGAATAAAGTTAGCAAAACTATTAACAAAGTCAACTTGGAGGTAAGGTTAAACAACTCAAATGGAAACCTTCCTGCATAAACATTAATTTACAATTAGTCATTCTTCCACTGTACCTCACTGTCAGCCAGAATTATAGAATGCCTGAGGCAGCTCAGCTTTAATGAGAAATGATACATTTTTGAAAACAACTACTTGATACTGTAATGTTATTCAATTGTTCGAAAGGTGGCTCAGTGGTTACCATTACTATCTCACAACATCAGGGACACGGGTTTGATTCCAGTCTTGGGCAACTGCGTGAGTGGAATTTGCACATTCTCCCCATGTCTGTGTGGATTTTCATCAGGTGTTCTGGTTTCCTCCAAAGATGCAAAGGTGTGGTCAGTTGGCCATGCTAAAATTGCCCACTGCCTTCAGGTATGTGTAGGTTAGGTGGATTAGCCATGGGAAATGCAGGATTTCAGGGATAGGGTATGGGGATGGGTCCAGGTGGGATGTTCGTTAGAGCGGTGGTGTAGTCATGTTGGGCCAATTGGCCTGTTTCCACATTTGTAGGGATTCTACAAACAACCTGAAATTTTTTCATGCCTAAGACTATCATGTAGGGGGCAGTGATCATGAATAAGATCCCTATTGCAGGGTTGCGCCCAGCATGATTCATCAGATGTACCCATAGCAAACATTCAGTAAAGTGGAAGGGAATCCTGTATCAGGAAAATATGTAACTCAAGAAGGAAATAATGACAGGGCCATCAGGTCAGCTACATTCTGAAAAGTCCCATGGATAGTATGCAAGAAAACCTTCTGCCTATGGGAAAAAAAATGCTCTCCAGACAATTTAAGTGCCAACAATAAATAATATGTATTTAGTTCTTGTCTGGACATTGCATTGAATCTGCTTCCACAAACTGTTCAGGCATTGTGTTTTGAATCTCAGTGCTCACGACACAATACATAGTTCTTGACCATAGCCCTGAAGACTATGACAACCCAAGAGAATATCTAAATTTTGCTTAAATATTCCAAAAGTTTCTAACTTGTCCACCTTTTCAGGCAGTGAGTGACCCCACTTTTGACCTTTTATCTTTAAGTTAGGGCCCTTGGTTATTGATCCATCTTCTAAAGGGAAAAGTGGCTTTATATGTATCATATTCATGGTCTTTATAATCTTATACATCATTATCTGATTCATTCTCAATCTTCACTGTTCCAAGAAAAACAACCCCAGCTTATCCAACCTTTCTTCATTTCTCAAACCTTCTATAATGACTAAATTGTTTTTCCAATTTGAGATCCTTCCCTAATAAGTAGTGACCCCTAATTATTTGTGCAATTCCATCTCCTTTCCTTTCTTGTTTTGCTGTTCCAAATTGTTGAATATTCTTGAATATTCCATTCCATACTCTGGTCACCATGCAGTTTCTTTTCAACTCATTCAAAGGAAGTAGATGTCACTGGCTAGTTCAGCTTTTACAGGCCATCCCTGATTGCCAGAGGACAGTTGAGAGTTAATCATGTTGCTGTGTGTCTAACGTCACATGTAGACCAGGCCGTGTCAGGTCAGCAATTTCCATTCCTAAAGGATGTTACTGAATCAGTGTGTTTTCTGACAATCACTTTATTTGCCATTTTTACCAAATAAATCTGTTTCTTCTGGCACAGAAAGTATATCCACTTCTGTATCATCTTCCTATTGCCTGCTTCAAAAGAAAAATAGAGTTTTGTTTTATTCTTTGAAGAGGTGACCAAACACGTGGATGAAGGTGGAGCAGTGGATGTGGTATACATGGATTTAAGTAAGGCGTTTGATAAGGTTCCCCACGGTAGGCTCATGCAGAAGGCAAGGAGGCATGGGATAGGGGTATATGTGGTAGATTGGATTCAGAATTGGCTGCCCCTTAGAAGACAAAGTGTGGTAGTGGACAGAATATATTCAACATGGTGCT
Source organism: Stegostoma tigrinum (assembly GCF_030684315.1). Lineage (NCBI taxonomy): Eukaryota > Metazoa > Chordata > Chondrichthyes > Orectolobiformes > Stegostomatidae > Stegostoma > Stegostoma tigrinum. The sequence goes on from NC_081356.1 coordinate 20,353,159, forward strand.
CAGTTACGAGTGGTGTAACACAAGGATCTGTCCTGGGTCCTCTTCTATTTGTGATTGTTGTAAATGTTTTGAATGAATGACTGGAAGGGTGGATTAGAAAGTTCATGGACAGTACAAAGGTGGGTTGCATTGTGGATAGTGCAGAAGGCTGCTCTAGGCTACAAAGGAACATTGATAGGATGCAGAGTTGGGCTGAGAAGTGGCAGATGGAGTTTAACCCTGAAAAGTGTGAGCTGATTCATTTTGGAAGGACAAATTTGAAAGCAGAATACAGGGTTACAGAAAGATTCTTGGCAGTGTGGAGGAGTGGAGGGTTCTTGGGATTCATGTAAGCCGCCACCCAGGTCGATAGAGTTGTTCAGAAGGCGCACAGTGTGTTAGCTTTCACTAAAAGAAGGATTGAGTTCAAGAGCCGTGAAGTTATGCTCCAGCTATACAAAAGCCTGGTTCAACCACATCTGGAGTATTGTTACCAGTTCTGGTCGCCTCATTACAGGAAAGATGTAGAAGCATTGGAAAAGGTGCAGAGGAGATTTACCAGGATGGTGCCTGGAATGGAAGGAAGGTCTTACGAGGAAAGGTTGAGAGAGCTAGGACTTTTCTCTTTAGAATGACGAAGGACGAGAGGTGGCTTGATAGAGGTGTGCAACATGTTCGGAGGTATAGATAGAGTGGGCAGCCAGAGACTTTTTTCTAGGGCGGAGGTAACTATTGTGAGGGAGTATAGTTTTAAAGTGAGTGGAGATAGATACAGGGGAGACGTCAGAGATAGGTTCTTTACTCAGAGAGTGTTGGGGGTGTGGAAAGCATTTCCAGAGAGGATAGTGGAGTCGGCCTCATTAGGGGCATTTAAGCGGCTATTAAATAGGCATATGGATGATAGTATAAGGTAGGGTTTGAGGTTAGATAGACCTTAGGATTAGGGTAAAAGTTTGGCACAACATTGTGGGCCAAAGGGCTTGTACTGTGCTGTACTGTTCTGTGTTCTATGCAATTTTTTCCATGTTACTGTAGTCTTTTCTACTTTGCAGTAAATCTTCGCTGCAGCCTCTTTGAGGGCTTAACGTCATCTTTAAAGTTTGAGATCCAAAATGCTTCACCTTCTGATGTAAGGGTTTTATACAATCTTGTTGCTTCTTTATTCCAGAAAGGAAATGGTTATTGCAGATTTATGTGGGTTTGGAGACAGGTAAGAAGTGGTGAGATTGAAACTGACAATGGTTGAGAAACCCATCCTGATTTGTCAATCCGTGAATTTGGCTTAATTTACCTTCAGTGTGAGTTTACCTCCAAACTAATGTTTTACTTGACGTGGTAATGCTTCCATTGTCTCCTATAACATTAAAAATGGCTTGGATATTGTGCTATTGAAAAATACATCATACATTTATTACAACTAAGTGTTATGTACAAACATTAAATGACTCAGACATTTAGCTATTTGAGCTAATATTAAGCTATTACATGGTTAAAAAACAGGAGAGTGCTTTCAGAAGAGTGTCATGTTTCAAGTGATTCAAGGTAATATGGAATGGAATATGAGACCTTCATAGTCTCAGGTCACATATAATGAAACTATTTCCATCATGAGCATGTTTTTTAATAGCAAATTGATATCCTGACCATGAGACATAATACAAACAATTTCAGTTCTTGGGGCTGCACGCCAGCAACATTCATGGAAGTTATAAAAGTGATTTTAGCATTGCATAGATTAAAAAGTTAATGATATCTATGACGATGCAACAGCAACATCAGAAGTTTTGTGCTAGACTTTGTGAACAGGAACAAAAGTTTCTGCCTGAAAAAAGATGTACTCTCACTGTATAATATGCAATATAGCATAAAACAAGAGGTGCAATAAAAATGGAGCAATCTACCAGTCTGCACTGCAGTACTCGTGGATCAAGGAAATATCCCCAACATATTTCAGTCCGCAAGATCCCCACAGAGACATCCAAATCAGATCCAAAAATGGAATCAAACCCCAAACTGCATGGATTTCACTATTTAGCAGTCAGAAGATGGAATTGCTGGTCTTCTTAGAACATGTCAATGAAAGCAAGGGGTGAACAGTGCAGTTGAAGAAACAACAGTGAGAAGTTCTTCCCAGTTCTGAAACCTCCCAGCTGATTTCTTCTTTTCTTTGTGAAAGGTTTTACTTACACTTGTCCAGTAAATGTTCTGAGCTGTTACAATTTGTTACCTTGCAGATTAATCTCCTCTCCTTTAACAGTTTGTGCAGCTGACCTCCACCTTTCAGCTATGACAGGTTGGATCAAAATGGCCGATAATTATGTACTATTACTTTGGATTTGGGTCCTATCCCCAATCACATATCTTCCTTTCTTTTTGCTCTTTCCTTCCTATTCCATCTCCCAGCAATTTATCTTGCACGAAGCCTATAACATTTCCAGCTTTTCTCGTTTCTGATGAAAGCTCACAGACTTGAAATGTTAACTCTTTTTCTCTCTCAGCAGATTATGCCAGGCCAGCCAAATATTTAAAGCATTTTCTGTTTTTTTTATCACAGAGCAGCAATATCCATCTACTGCTCTAGGCTGGTAGTGGTGAAATTGTAATATGGTATTTTAGACTCTGCCAAAGCATATTTTTAATGTCTTCTCATTCTGCGTTCCGAAGTCTATAAGGAAAGGGATGTATGCATTCCTCCTGGTTTAGAAAGCTTTGGTTGATCTCTGATACAAAGATGCATTCCAATCTCAGAATATTTTCTGTGACACCTGTTTTAACTGAAGGAACAAATTGCAAAAACGCCAAGGGCTTTGGAAATATTGACTGCTACAGTACAAACTCCATTTCAATTCAATTCAAATGATATTAGTGATGATGTTGTGGCTTTAAGAGATGTGTTTTATCCTGGTTTCCTTTCGAGAGAGTTCGGGGGATGGGTAACGAGTAGTCTTTGAGAAGATAAACAACTTGTCTGGATGAGCACAACTTCAACAACAGGAGCTCAATATCATCCAGGACAGAGTACCTAGCAACTTAAATATTCACTCCATCCAACAGAGATGCGCAATAATAGCATGCACGTTATATACAAAATGCATTGCAGCAATTCACCAAGGAATCTTCGACAACTCTCCAAACTTGCAAATTCTACCACCTGAAAGGAGAAGGATAGCAGATGCACAGGAACACCAATACCTGTGTGTTCTCCCCCCCCCCCCACCTCCCCCCCCCCCCCCCGCCCCAGTTCACACTCCATCTTGACTTGGAACTATTTACCCGTTCCTTCACTGCTGCTGGATCAAAATGGAGCTGTCTTCCTCACATCCCTGTCGGCATACCTAACCACCCTATACTATAGTGGATCGCTCCATCTTGTATGGGAAATTAGGTATGAGCAATAAATGCTGGCCTGGAAACCTGAGACCAGGCTGGCATACGGCATCTGTCATGGGTTTCTAAGCTGGCCCTGATCCATCATTACAGCAGAACATTCAGGTACTGGCTCACAAACTGACCTGCCAAATTTTTCTTGACTGTATTGTCGGAGCAAATGTGAGAACCCTCTGGAGCGAGAGCACTCATTCAGGTTGACAACAGTCTTTTAATGTCAATATCAGATATGTTGGTCAATTCTGGGATATCCCATCAGCGTCATTTTACTCTGGTAATTATGTGGCAAGATAAGGCTTGAATCAGGAAAAAGGGAAGCAAAAGGATTGGGGTAGGTAGTTAATAACTAATTAAGTTTACGGTGGAAAACCCTCCAAGAAACTTGATGGAACTTGAAATTTGCCAAAAAAAATGTGGAAAATGCAGTCTGAAGCTGCAGTGCTCAGCTCACCAGCAAGTAGTGTTTTGAATTGGTATAATGGGTGAGCTCTTTAAAATGCACTGTTGAAAGATCTTCCTGTCTGTTAACACTGTGACTTGCTGAATCAGTTCATTATCTGGAAGTGGGGTAATTTTCAAATGGGATCTTTGTTTAAATATTTGTTGCGGAATGCACCCTGGAATCGATAAATCAGCCCAGTTCAAAATGGCACACACCATACTTCCGGCTAATAAGGAATCCTGCCTGCCACTTTGAATGCAAGTGTTTTATACCTGACCAGCTGATGTTACATCATCAATTCTTAGACCATCATTTTTAAGCTTCCCAGTTGAGCAGTTTCTAGCTGCAAAGCATTTGATGCCTAATAAGCTATGTAAAAACAAATATCAAACCTTAGCAAAAGAATCCAACTTATTTCTCTGTATGTGTAGGCTTCATCTGAGTTTTATAACATATAGAGTTATGACAATCCTATCTCTAGCATGTGTAAATTGAATCAGTGCTCAAAGGCATCATTCCAGATTATGTATCTTCAGAACCAGAATATCTCAAAAGATGTTTCTTACAGAATGTCAGCTTTCAAGATATTATACTTGAGTTTTTCTATTATCCATAGACTTTTTGACTCCTTTATCTTAAATTATTCTCATAGATAAATGCTTTCTTTGTAACAAACAGGACAGATTTTCTACCAACTGCATTAACAAACAGATTATCCAAATCATTCTTCTATATTCTATCAGCAACAGAGTATTAAAACATGAGTTCACAATTATCGTGTCAGACGAAAAGTTATTTGGAAGAAAGGAAGGAAAGAAAAAAGTGAATTACATTGAAACAAAATTTTCATGTTCTCAATGTGTTCCAGGCAATTAATTACTCTCCATAGCATGGTCATTGATGGTCATCTGTAAAATGATGAATTAGCAAATAAATAATTATACATTAATTGCTAAATTGTGTTTAATGAATTTTAACATTTGTGTTATTCATTTATTTTGAGGCCTATCACTTCACACAAAGACTGGACTTGAAGACTAAAACAGTTTAACTCAGAGTGCAAATCAGTTGTCAAATATGCATTTGTATTATAAATGCATGCAAATTACAGATTTCTGCATCATTTCCTGGCGCAATAATGGTATAGTGGTAATGTCGCTGGACAAAATATCCAGAAGCCCAAGCTAATGTTCTGGAGACAGTTCAATAGCACCTGGAGAAATTTAGATTCAATTAAGTAGTAAAACCTAAAATTGAAAGCTATTTCATAGGTGAATATGAAACAGTAATTGATGTAAAAATTCATCAGGATCACTAGCGTTCTTGAGGAGAGGAATTCTGCTGTCCTTACCTGCTCTGGTCTACATACAACTCCAGAAACAAGCAAGTCTCTGAACTGCACTTTGACATAGCTAGGCAAATCATTCAAGCTGAGGTATGGATGGGATGAAGTGCTAACCTTACAAGCGCCACTCAAATCTCATGGATGAATAACTTAAAATAAAAGATGGTAGAGGGAAGACAGAAGGATTTGTTTGTTCATCTGTTTAAAAAAAATTGCAAGTTTCTTTGCTTCTTACTAAAAGACTTTGAAAGAAACAATAAGTAAATTCAGGCAAGTGATGAATTTGTATACATATAATACAACTATGCTTGTCAGTTATTAATTCCAATGAGAGAAACAACACCTGTTAGGAGTCCACGCATAAGACGTACCAGCCATTATCATGTGATGACTAGCATATGATTATCAAAGGCTGTTATCTTGAAAAAGACTGCATGTGGGATGAGCAGCAGCTGTTGATGTGGGTTGCTTGCTGATAGTTAAAACATATATCATAGCAATAAAAATTCATCCCTTGCCTGCAGTTGAAGTTGACAATTCAAATTCTAGTCCCTTTTACTCTTTTGGAAAAGAATAAAGAAGTATTCATGTCTTTGCAAGTTGGAGACACAAAGCTTTGCAGATACATGGTAATGCTGAGAGACTTGTAACATTATCTTATAAAACCTTTGCGAGTCAATGGCCCCCATTTTACTGGATAGAAAACTGGCATAATGCAAGATTGCAGTTGGGTGGAGACAATGATGCACACTGCTGTCTGATTTATTTGATCTATTACTTGAAGTAGGAATGAAACTTGGTGAAGCCTTGTCATATAGTAAGATTCTACACAACCTTGCATTTGCTTATGGCATTGGTTCTTTGCAACATCTAACATAGATTTACAGAGACTAACTAGAAACATTTGGATTCCAGATGAGAAAATAAGAAAATAAGAAATACAAACATTCCAGAGCCTGGTCCACTTTCCAGTAAGACCATGGCTGATCTGCTATTACAACTTCACGTTTCTGCACCAAACCCATCTAGTTCCCTTAATAGCTTAATATCTACGGCTATTCAATGCAAACTCTAATCTTTAGCGACCAATTTCATCTACCTCAGTGGTAATTGCCTTGCAAATGAATGCACGTACCACACTGGATCTTCTTATTGAAGTATACAAAAGGAATTAGATCAGAGGCAGTCAGAACTGCTGATGCTGGAGTCTGAGATAACACAGCATGGAGCTGGAGGAACACAGCAGGCCAGGCAGCATCAGAGGAAGAGGAAAGCTGACGTTTCGGATTGGGAATCTTCTTCAGAAAATGAAGAAGGGTCTCGACCCGAAACATCAGGAATTGGATCAGTACATCACATTCACGAGTTTTTCCTTCTGGGTACGAATTCTATCTCTCTCCCTGGTAATTGTCTCTGAGATAAAATCACATATTCAAAACCGTTGTTTCATACTTACCCTCAAGACTACTTCTGTCCATATATTTGCACCTGCACTGAAATTGCTTGATTTCATATCTTGCCTTTACGCTGGCCTCAGTTCACCTGCAGCCAGAACCCACACTGATACTATTAATATGAAAATGTCTACTCCAATGCACTAATGGTTGGCATCCCACATATGTCCTCTGCAAAAAAAATATCAAAGGCCCTGTAACCTCTGTTTTAATTTGATGATCAATCTATCCATGCTGTGCTCAATGCACTACATTAGTTGGTAGTCAATCAATGCTTCAATATTAAAATATCTTGTGTGTTAAAATAATTTCATTGATGACCAATTTCAGATAGTCAGTCAGGCTCAGAGTGTTGTGCACTTGCACATACTGGAATCTATAATAATTAATGCACAGAGCTGTGTTCTTTGCAGAGAGAAAGAATGTATACACACACAGCACCTGTTTCACTTGAACAAAATAGATGACAGTCATTTTCAGGGCCATTGCTCGTGGTAAAAGCCCTGACCAATCGGTTTCAAGCTGCCTGTTTTGCAATTTAAGCAAAGACTGCAGTTAACTCTCTGGGATTTTGAAAGGTCCATTCTGTGCTTCATTGCCTCTATCAATTACAGTCTACTTACCAAGCAATCAGTCCTCTTCTCCTGTGCAGCTTAAATGTAGGTTTCTTCTTTGAATCGGTATTCTTGCAAAGTGTCCTGATGTGTACAAGATGAAAAGTTTTGACAACTTTTTGTCTTTTTTCAGCATTACTCAAATAAAAAAAAACACTCTTGTTTTCAAATGCCTCCACAACTTCAACATTGCCTATACTCATAAGCCATTTTGTTGACTTAGTTACAGGGCAGGATTTTCCTATGCTTTTAATTCTATCATTTTCATGGTGTTTTGTGGCCAGTGAGCCATCATGTAGCAACAACTTTTTTCACTATATGTTCTATGTTACGCTCATTGGTAATGCAACTGGCCTTCTTGATGTCCTTTCTGCAGACATGATGACAAATGCAATGGATTTCCTAAGTGCAGAACCTCACATGCAGCTGGCAAAGACCTGCCCTTCAGCCTGTGGACCTGCAGCAATCTCACACAGAACCTATCCCGAAAAGTAAAAGCTGGCATCCCATTTTGTGGATAAGGAACTGGGAGTGGAAGTGAATGGAGCAGTGGGAAGGTGGGCCATTCTGTTTCCTGTGACCAGCAAAGGAGGTTATGCCACTACATCCAAGAAGCCTGAAACAATACAGCAGGCTAAGTCAGTCTAATTTCCCAGATCAAACACAACACACAATGGTACAGGAAAAAGGTTAATGCTTTTATGTGCCACCACCTTTGCTTTGCTACTTTGTTCATCCTAATTCTGCCACTGCACGATAATATCACAAAGGCTAATTCTCCACAACTCTCACTGTTGCATCGAGTATCTCCAGACAATGGCTGTGAGCTACCTCTTCCTCCTAAATCATTACCTCTTCCTGTCCTCAATACTTCCTGGCACCCACTGGGGGCAACACACTAACTCACTTGCTCCAGTTCTTCCATTTGTTTCCATCATACCTGGTGTCTCCTTTTGTCTCATTTCTGGAGGAAATGTCCCATTACTTGGCAAACAGTATCACAATGGGTGGTGACTTGGTTGTCATTTATCCCTCCTTAGTCTTATGAGGGAAGTTACTTGAGATGACTGGAAAGAATCAAGATGAATCAGTCATGTTGGCATGCTGAGACATCCATATCAAGGCAACCCAGTAAACTCATTCTGTTGTGCAAATCTGCACTTCCATTCACATGATTATTAATATTTCTTTAATCATTATATGTTGCTGTTGCGAGCTGGGCCAGCAAATATTGCCTCTCCACTGTCCTTGTGATGGTGGCTATGAACTGCCTTGTTCTACATTTGGCTTAGGTAGACCCACAATTCCATTAATAAGGGAGTTGAAGCATTTTGACTCAGCAACAGTAAAGAAATAGTGATATATTTCGAAGTCAAGGTAATGAGTGGCCTGGAGGGAATCTTGCAGATGGTGGTCTTCTGTATATCTGCTGCCCTTGCTTTTCTAGATGGTAATGGTCATGAATTTGGAAGATGCTGCCTAAGAAGTCTTTGTGAATTGTTGCAGTATATTGTAAAGTCATTGCACAGTTCCACCACTGAACATTAGAGTTGGAGTGAGTGAATGTTTGTGGATGTGGTGCCAATCAATTGGGCTGCTTTGTTGTGGATGCTGTCAAGCTTCATGACTATTGTTGCAGCTGTATTCAAGCAAGTAGAGAGCTTTCCATCAAAACCCTGACTAATATTTTGCAAGATGATGGTGAGGCTTTGGGGCATGTGGAGGTGAGTTACTTACTACAGGATTCCTAACTTCTGACCTGCTCTTGTTAACACAGTATTTATATGGCTATTGCCATTTAGTTTCTGTTGAATATTACACTCTATCCCAACCCAGCTCCACTCCAAGGATGTTAATAGTGGAGGGATTTAAGTCATGGCAATTCAATGAATGTCAAGAAGCAATGATTAGATTCTCTCTTGGTCAATGCCTGGTGCTTGTGTAGAGTGAATGTTACTTGCACTTAACAGCCAAGAGCTAGATACTTCAGGACTAATAAAAGCAAAATACCATAGTTGCTGGAATTCTATATTAGAGATAGAAAATGTCATGGAAACACAACAAATTTGTCCGCATCTTTGGAGAGAATGACAGAGCTAACATTTCAAGTCTGACTCAAAATTAGCAATTAGACTCAAAACAACCATTCCGTTTCTCTTCCTATAGAAGTTTCTGGACCTGTTGAATTCCTCCAACATATTCCACTTTTGTTGTCTAGGTCTTGTTGTATTTGGACACAGGCTGCCTTAGTGCCTGATAAATCATGAATGGTGCAGAACATTGTACAATTATCAAAGAACACTCTAATATCTGACCTTACAATGAATGGAATATCAATGATGAAGCAGTTGAAGATGATTGGGTTAAGCTCATTATGCTGAGGAACTCCTGCAAATATGTCCTTGAGCTGAAATTACTGATCTGCAACAATAGTAATCATCTTCCTTTGAGACATAGCTCCAACCGGTAAAGAACTTTTCCCTTGATTTCCATTCCTTACAGTTTTGCTAGGGCCTCTTGGTGTTGTATTGGAATAAATACAACCTTGATATCAAGGACAGTCACTCACCTCTGGAATTCAAATTTTCTTTTCTATGAGTGAATCAAGGTTGTAATAGGGTCAGGAGCTAAGTGGCTCTAATGAAACTGAAACTGAGAAGCAGTGAGCAGGTTATTGCCAAGCAAGTGTTGCTTGATAACCTTGTTGAAGACATGCTCCATTATTTTGCTAAAGATTGCAAGCAGACTGCTAGGGCAGAAATTTGCAAGTTTAGATTTATCTCTGCAGCTGGTTGAGGAAGAAATGCCCCAGGTTGCTCACACTCAGAAAAGTGGCAGACACCAGGCATGTGCTGATGTCTAGTCAGAAGATGTTCCCTTGTGTTGCCCATTAATAACCATGTGCAAATTCACAGACAATCGCAGCAAAAAACGGTTAGATTGTCAGAGACATTATGGCAAACTGGATTTCAGTTTGGAAGAGTCCACCAACATGATTTGTTACCTTTCTGTATCCAGCATGTGTGCACCTAGCTGCCTCCATGGAGAGGTTGTTGGTCACTGTGAAGAACCAGGCAGAATGCTCAGTGGCTACTAGAAATACGTACCAACCTGCACTCCATTCCTTTAGCCATTGGTGTTAAGTGTCAATCACAAGGTGAGAGAGAATCAATGGACTGTGGTTTCCATCCAGGTGCCCAATCCTCTCAAAAATTTTCAGTGGCACCAACAATCCCCTGGAAGCACGACATTCAAGCCCCCAGAAATTTTCCCTCGATCTTGGATACTTTAAAAGTTGCAGCCAAAGAAGATGAACTTGAATCTGGACAGGGCATTCTCACTATACCTGAGCCTTTCAGCTACAGATGCTCCCAGGACATCCACACAAATCTTCCTGGCTAGCAGGGTTTACTACAAATTGGGATTTATCCTATCTAGCTGCGTATCCGGAACTGAAACTATGAATCGTGGGAAGGTAAGGAATAAAAGTAAGGAGCCCTTCATATTAGTAAATACATATGTAATTTCAAACTTCATATGCCTCCTACAGAACATGGTTAAATGGCTACTATGCCAGAGTTATACATCTGTTTCATACATCCGTCAGGTGACAGGAATTATATCGGCAAAATGTTGCTCATCCCTGAAAAAAATTTTTAGGTAACAACAGATGTCAGGTATTCTTCAAGCCTTATATTCACAAATGCAGGCTGGAAATGACAACTTAATAAGGAGAGCAAGAAGGCTAATGAATACCTTGTGAAAGGACCTGGCTTATATTCATATTCCACACATACTGCCACTGTGTTTGTGTCACAATTTAATCATTCATGAGCAAGCGCTTTAAAGGATGCAAAAATTCATTCAATTTATCTATTTTCCAAAGGGACGCAAACTCATTTAAAGATGCCCAATGTTTCATTTACATTCAAATCCTGACTCATAGCTTACTGCTCTGGTGGAAAAAGATGCTGAAAACACAACCTCTGCCAGTTTTGACATTGTGCTGTACTATACTGAAGTATTACATGTTTACCCAGCATTGTATGTGAAATTGCAGACACTGAAGACTGATCATGATGGCAAGGTGAAAACAATCTGCTCTAGGATACCTCTCAAACTGATAATGATCACAGGAAAAACTCACTGTTTAGCTCTCAGATACATGTGAATGAATAAAGCCTCAGCTGCTAAATCTAAACAGTGAAATTTAATCCTATGACCCTATCTGATGAATGCTACTCTCCTTATCACGCATCAGATCATGCAATATTTTCATTCCAGAATGTGAGAACATCAGGTTGAGGATCCTAGGATGTACTCCATCCAGTCCAAGGGACTCACCTGCTTTTACCCTTGCAATATTGCTTCTGTATCCATGGTGACAGTACTTAATTCCTCCCCTGTATTCTTCAATATTAATGGGATATTCAAAGTATAGTCCTCACTGTAAAAATTGATTCAAAATACCTGTTTAATTCCTCTGTGTTTTCATTGTTCCCGGTAACCGTCTCCCCAGATTCATGTATGTTTTGATGCCTCTCTCCTTTTTACATATCTAAAGAAGCTCTTAGTGTCAACTTTTGTATTCCTTGTGTGTTATTTATTCCTTCAGGCAATATAAATGCCCTGTGAGTTATAAGTTAATTATTTACGAGTATGCTTATTTATCATTGTATTTTGCCAAGTATTTTCTGAGTCTATCTCATGCTTACGTGCATTTTTTGATTTAAGATCCTAATTTTGAGCTCAACTAAGTCACTTGCAAATTTGGTATAATATTCTATCAGAGTTCCATCTTCTCAATGTGTCTTTTTTTTATTGCATTAACAAATTAATGTTTTTCAATTTCACAGTATTAAAAATTCTTCTTAGTGACTAAGACTTATTCAGTTTAAAGTTTGATCTCATATCAATTTTCTTTTGTGCTACAGATGTTACTTTGTCTCCAATATGGCATCCATGCGACATGCGCACAATTCTAGTTTGAGCCACACCAGATAATATGCTGATGATGGTGTTAGCGCATGTGTAGGAAGCACCCACTGGAAGTACATAAAATAGGCATATAATGATGTTAATCAATGTATCATGTTGATTTGACATCTGCGCTGTCATCTTGAAGCTTAATGCTCCAGTTAAACATGTACCGTTGAATGCATGTTCTAAAAACAGCAAGGAATCCACTATATTGGTTGCAAATTATGCTGAGCAAAGGATTTGATAATGACAGTTCTCAATTATTTTTTAAAGATTAAAATGAGTCCATATCGAAAAGTATTGTGCTTTGTAGAATTTCAAGTTGCTGCAGTGAATGGGAAGCAATGTGTCATTTAACGTAGAATTTTGTCCTTATTTCGGGAAACCTCAGAAATACTTGCACTCAGGAAAGGACGCAGCAGCACTCAGCCTGTGGTTGTATACAGAAAAAGGAGCAAAGGCAGAGCAAGACAGGCCGCTTGACGAGGAAAGAGTGAAGTGGCGCACTCAATTGGATGCCACGTTCCATCAGTCTTCAGGGAATAAGTTTTATAATGAGTTCAGGGTGTCTGTGATTCATTGACTCAGTCAACATTTATTGCCTGCCTCCAAGTGCCCTGCAGAAGTTGGCTGCCAACTGCTTTCTTCAAAAGCTGCAGTGCTTGGGATGTAGGAACACCATCAGTTCTGTCTGGATGAAAATTCCAGGATTTTGAGCTAGTCACAATGAAGGAAAGCCATAGAGCTCCAAGTCAGGATGGTGAATGCCTTGGAAAGTAACTTTGAGGTGGTGGCATTCTAAAGCATTTGCTTTCAGTGTCTTTCTAGATGGTAGAGGGTTTATGTTTGGAAGGTACTTTTGGAGCAGCCTTGGTAAATTACTGCAATACAACCTGTAGATTGGATACATTGCTACCACTGTGTGATGATTGCAAAGTGAGTGCATGCTGCAGCTGGTGGATGGGCTGCCAATCAAGCAGGCTGATGTCAGTTTTCTTGAATGTTTTTGGAGCTGCAGTCATCCAGGCTAGTGCAGAATATTCCATCACATCATGGCTTTACAGATGGTGGACAGGCATCACAAAAACAAGTTAATCACTGCTGAATTCCTAGCCTCTGACCTGTCCTCTTATCCACAGTATTTAAATAACTCATTCACTTCAGATTCTATCCTATGTTAACTCCCAGGATGTCAATATCAAGGATCGGAAATGGTAATTCCATTAAATCTCAAGGGATGACAGCTAGATTCTCTCTTGTTGGAGTTGATTATTGCTTGAAGCCTATGTGGTATAATGTTACTTACTTACCCTACCCAAAACCGTACTGAATATGTCAGCTGGTTCTGCTTCTCTATCAGTATCCCCATTGACACTGCTACCTGCTTTCATTATAACTGCAAAGGCTAGTCATTTTCTGTCAAATAGGACACTATTAATCTTTCCCTATGCAGGGGACCCACACAGGGTGGAACAGTGTTGAGTGTCTTCTGTATGTTGGGCTATTATGGCTGTCACCGCATAGCCAACTGAACCCAACAGTAAACCATTATTTTCATAATTAAATGGGGGTGTATTCTACCAACTTGCAGACAATGCATAAGCAGGGTGCATCAAGAAATGCAAATTATTGCCTTTATATACACAAACCAGTTAACCAATATTAAATGAAAGAGGAACATTATATTAGATAATTACGAGATGTCAAGAATGTAAACATTGCTGCTTCTTCAAGAACCAATTGACTCACCCATGGTCAGGTGAATGATGAGATGGTGAGACATGTGATGATATAGGGATCACCATAACATGCCATTTGTAATTTGAAGCAAAAATATGTATTTGTGGAAAGACTCAAAAGTGTTTCTCGAAGAATGTTGGCAAAGCTGAAAGAACATTACAGAGTATTGCTCCATTTGACATCTCATAAGGCCCAAAACCTTGAGAGCAGGAGCACAAATATTCATGAGATTAAAATCTGATGGAGTTGTCAATGCCAAATTTCAAAAACCCAGCAGCAGCAATCTTCATGCTTACTAAAATTGCTGTTGCAAATTTGCCATCCAACCTCTGGCAGAATATGATCTCTGTCTTCAATAGGTTTGATAATTCAATGGAGAGGATTATCGTGCTCTGATTTAATTATAACCCTCTGAACTTCTGCAGATCAGCAGGAAAACTGAGGCTGAATACGTGTCTGGAAAGGACAGAAATAAAGTTAGTACTTCCCAATCAGTGACAGCCAGTTTCCTCAGATACTATGCTCAGATAGCAACATATTGGGGAAGAAGAATTAAATGTAACTTTAGCAGCAGACATGGTAGGCTACTAATATGACCAATTGCTGGCCTAACAGCAAATGATAGCTGAGTGTTTTCAATACTTACACATCTTGCTGGCATATACTACAGACAAAACAACAAGAAAATTTGTCGGAGACAGTAAGAACTGCAGATGCTGGAGAATCTGAGATAACAAGGTATAGAGCTGGATGAACACAGCAGGCCAAGCAGCATCAGAGGGGCAGCAAAGCTTATGCTTCGAGCCTAGATGCTTCTTCAGAAATAAGGGAGGGGAAGGGGTTTCTGAAATAAATAGGGAGAGAGGGGGAGGTGGATAGAAGATGGATAAAGGAGAAGATAGGTGGAGAGGAGACAGACTGATCAAAGAGGAAGGGATGGAGCCAGTAAAGGTGAGTGTAGGTGGAGAGTTAAGGAGGGGATAGGTTAGTCCAGGGAGGACAGACAGGTAGAAGGGGTGGGATGAGGCTAGTAGGTAGGAGATAGGGGTGGGAATTGAGGTGAGAGGAAGGATTGGTTAGGGTAGCGGGGAAAAGCTGGGTTGGTTTTGGGATTGCATAGGGGGAGGGGAGATTTTCGATAGCCAGAGACTTTTCCCCAGGGCAGGATTGACTGCCACGAGGGGTCATAGTTTTAAGGTGTTAGGAGAAAGGTATAGAGGAGACGTCAGAGGGAGGTTCTTCACTCAGAGAGTTGTGAGCGCATGGAATAGTTTACCAGTGGTAGTCGTGGAAGCGGAGTCATTAGTGACATTTAAGCGACTGCTGGACATGCACATGGACAGCAGTGAATTGACGGGAATGTAGGTTAGGTTATTTTAGTTTTGGATTAGGAATATTCCACGGCACAATATCGTGGGCTAAAGGGCCTGTACTGTGCTGTACTTTTCTATGCTTTATGTTTTATTTTGAAGCTTGTGAAATCCACATTGATACCATTGGGCTGCAGGATTCCCACGTAAAATATGAGATGCTGTTCCTGCAAACTTCAGATGGCATTGTTGTGGCAATGCAGGAGGCCAAGGACGGACATGTCATCTGAGGAATGGGGGCAGCGAGCGTTGAAATGGGTCATGACTGGGAGGTGCAGTTGTTTAGTGCAAACCGAGGATAGGTGTTCCACAAAGCAGTTCCCAAGTCTCTGCCTGGCTTCCCCAATGTAGAGAAGGCCACAACAGGTACAGCGGACACAGTATACCACATTAGCAGATGTGCAGGTGAACATCTGCTTGATGTGGAAAGTCTTCTTGGGGCCTGGGATGGGGGTGAGGGGGGAGGTGTAAGGGCAGGTGTAGCACTTCTTGTGGTTGTAGGGAAAAGTGCCAGGGGTGGTGGGGCTGGAGGGGAGTGTGGAGCAGATGAGGGAGGCATGGAGAGAGTGGTCCCTCTAGAAGGCAGATAAGGGTGTGGATGGAAAAATGTCTTTGGCGGTGAGGTTGGATTGCAGATGGTGGAAGTGTCTGAGGATGATGCATTGGAACCGGAGGTTGGTGGGGTGGTACATGAGGACGAGGGGGATCCTGTTTTGGTTGTTATTGCGGGGAGGGGGTGTAAGGAATGAAATTGCAGGAAATGTGGGAGATACGGTCAAGGGTGTTCTCGACCATTGTGGAGAGGAAGTTGTGGTCCTTGAAAAACAGGGCCATCTGAGATTTCGGGAGGAGAACGCCTCATCCTGGAAGCAGATGCGGTGGAGGTGAACTAATTGACCGACTCCTATCAACTCCCACAGCTGCCTAGAATACATCTCCTCCCACTCACCTTCCTGCAAAAATGCCATCTCCTATTCCCAATTCCTTCGCTCCGCCACATCTGCTCCCAAGATGAGGCATTCCACTCCCGAGCATCTCAGAAGTCCTCGTTTTTCAGCGACGGCAACTTGCCCCCCGCAGTGGTCGAGAATGCTCTCAACCATGTCTCCCACATTTCCCACAGCACATCCCCCACAACCCTCCCCGCAATAACAACCAAAACAGAATCCCCCTCGTGCTCATGTACTACCCCACCAACCTCCAGATCCAACGCATCATCCTCTGACACTTCTGCCATCTGCAATCCGGCCCCACCACCAAAGACATTTTTCCATCCCCACCCTTGTCTGCCTTCTGGAGGGACCACTCACTCAGTGACTCCATCGTCCGCTCTACACTCCCCTCCAGCCCCACCACCCCTGGCACTTTTCCCTACAACCGCCTGAAGTGCTACACCTGTCCCCACACCTCCCCCCTCATCCCCATCCCAGGCCCCAAGAAAACTTTCCACATCAAGCAGATGTTCACCTGCGCAAATGTGGTATACTGTGTCCGCTGTTCACATTGTGGCCTCCTCGACATCGGGGAAACCAAGCGGAGGCTTGGGGACCGCTTTGCAGAACACCTACGCTTGGTTCGCACTAAACAACTGCACCTCCCAGTCACGAACCATTTCAACTCCCCCTCCCATTCCTTAGGTGACATGTCCGTCCCGGGCCTTCTGCAGTGACAGAACAATGCCACCCAAACGTTGCAGGAACAGAACATCATATTTCACTTGGGAACCCTGCAGCCCAATGGTGTCAAAAAGATTTCACAAGCTTCAAAATCTCCCCTCCCCCAACCGCATTCCCCAAAACCAGCCCAGCTTTTCCCTGCTGCCCTAACCAGTCCTTCCTCCCACCTCAAGCCCCACCCCCATCTCCTAACTACTAGCCTCTTCCCACCCCTTTTACCTGTCTGTCCTCCCTGGACTAACCAATCCCCTCCCTAACTCCCCACGTGCACTCATCTTTACTGGGTCCATCCCTGCCTCTTTGACCTGTCTGTCTCCTTTCCACCTATCTTCTACTTTATCCATCTTTTATCCGCCTCCCCGTCTCTCCTTATTTCTTTCAGAACCCCTTCCCCTGCCTCATTTCTGTAGAAGCATCTAGGCTCGAAACATCAGCTTTTCTGCTCCTCTGATGCTGCTTGGCCTGCTGTGTTCATTTAGTTCTACACCTTGTTATCTCAAAAATGTAAGGTACCTGGTTAAGACCACAACGCATAAACAAAACATTGCAACGATTAGACTCCACGGAACAAGAAATACTTGCTCATTCATTTATTAATTAATGGATGTAAAATTTGATTCTAATTCATTCCAACTCTGTAAAGAAGCTTTATTGGGGGTGGTCTAAAAAGTTATAGAAGATAAAAGGGAGAGAATGTTTGATCACTAACTTAGTGTGGAGACAATTGTTGTTTGGGGTTCAATTGGCCATGGCATTGTGCATGTTAACACATTTAGTGAATAGAATAACTGGGTGAATGCCTTATCATTGGCTGTAATGAATTCTGTCTGCAAAGGTCGTTCAACAGCTTTTTTACCCTCAGTTCTTGTCTTTTATCTTATTTCTTATTGTCTGGTGGTAAAATGCTAATGTTTGTTTTGTTGGCAAAACATTGGACTGTCTTGTTAGTGGGGATAGTTCTCGACATGCTGTCGGAACTGATCAGATGCCTCCAAGCTGCCCATGCATTTGAAGTTCAAAGATACTTGCAGTATATTCAATATTGATTTTAGTGGCTGGAGAAAATATCATATTAGCTTTGCTCAGCGGCTCATTACTGTTGGCTTTATGATATTATGAAGTAAAACTGAAGAAGTTAGCCTTGGTTTCCTGGAAGTTAGATTTGGTCTCTACCGTATTACTCAAAAGTGCTGGCCTTTGCACCTAAAAGTGATGAAGCTGTTTACCCTGGTGACCGACAGACATTTCCTTATAGATTGCTGAACTATTAATGGAGTCATGAAGGTGGTGTCCCCTGTGACAATTGAAAATAAGCTGGCATATAAACATTCATCACTTTGAGGACTTTGCTAGCTATTGGTAATAACGTCCTCATGGTGGAAGCTCAGTTTCATAACACAAGTTAGGACACTGTCAGTAGAACATTCTCGCTCCTGAGTGACTGGGCATCTTTGAGCCACTTGGAAAACTATTGACAGAAATTCATTTCCTAGCATTGAGGGAGAGAGGTCCAAATCTGCAGCCAATCTTAGAATGATGAAATGAGAATCTTGTCAAGGATTGAGCACCGAATTGCATGTATTAGCTTGCCATTATTGCCTAATCTTGCCTCATTGATATGCAATTTTCTACTCTCTCCCTACCCCAGGAGATAAAAGTTAGAGGCAATAATTAAAATGTTTCTGTTTTCAGCCCTGGACGTCAGTCACCAATCTCTCAGTATATGCTCCATGGCAGACATCACCCCTATACCCCATCTATGGACCGTGGCATTTGGATACATATTATCTTTACCTCATGGAATGTTTCAGATCCACTTGCAGTACAGTTCAGCACTTCATGCTTTTTTTTAGAACACCAGCATCTATCAGTGAAATGCTGCTACCAGGACACCTCAAATTCATCTCCTGGTTTGTACCAGCATGCACCTCAGGGTTCTTTGCTTTCTTTCTCAGCACTCATTCACTCACTAACTTTGTGCTTGCCTGCTCATCTGTGCCTTGCCTTGCCATTTAGCACTGACACAAAGTCAGGCATCTTGTCATGGTGTCAGCAGTGGTCAGTCAAGGGGGTGGATATGTTTCTGTATGTCACCGTGCCACATCAATCTCATGCCAAAGTCACGCGTAACCCTAACCCTGACCACCATTTGCCAGTAGCAATACAACTAAAACACTTCATATACTTCAACAAAATGGGCAACTCTCAAAAGCTAAGGGGAATAGCATTCAGTCAAGTCAAAGGGAATAGGCTTCAGTCATGGCATGGTAGCACAGTAAGTCAAGGACAACATTTGATATCAGACTACGGACTTGTGAGTGGTCAGTCAGTGACTTGAAAAGATCAGGTGTTCCATATTATATTAGTCCATGAAATGAGCCATAGTCAGCCAATTTAGCATGGCTAATCCATCTTGCCTGCGCATCTTTGGACTTTGGGAGGAAACCATAAAAAAGAACACATAGACACAAAGAGAATGTGTAAACTCCACACAGATAGTTGCCTGAGGTCAGAATTGAACCCAAGCCCCTGGTGTTGTGAGGCAGTAGTACTGACCACTGAACCACCGTGCCGGTGTTAAGGGTTTAGATACTGATCAAAGGTGATTTGCGCTATTCCATTGGTCATTGATAATTGAAGATCTTAATGATGCATAAGTAAGCAGAAGTGACTTAGAAAGATGAGAGTGCTGGCCAAAGGTGCCGCATCAATTTTGAAAATTGCAAGGGTACTGTGCGAGGTGTGAGAACATTGCTTCATCAGCTGTCATGTAAGTTTAGCAATGATCTGCCTTGAATGCACTGAAAAGTTGAATAATTGATGTGGGCCTGGGATGAGAGGATGTTTGGAGCACAGTAGGAACTCCCTTTTGATGTAATGTGTTGATCACTCAGGCAGCACAGCACCTTCACCAAGTTGTTGCATATTAGGAGGCTGAAACTGAATGAACGATAGAGGCACAGCCCTCATTATCAGTGCACTTTGTGTCTCGCTGAATGAAGCTACCAATGCTGCAAAATCTCATTAGTTCATTTCTTCACCTGATGAAGCAATCAGTACAGCAGCCTGAGCAATGGGATTTGGAAACATAGCTGGCTTCCCTCAGTGTTGAATGCCATCAACTGCATGCATCATAATGTTGCAGAATTCATCTGCATAAGGGATCCCATTTGTCATTGAATCCATACGATGTGGAAGCAGACAATTTGACTCATCAACTCAATACTGATCATTCAAAGACCATCCCACCCAGACTCACCCTCTTTCCCTCTCCCTGCCTCCCCCACCCAACCTGCACACCTTTGGACTGTGGGAGGAAACCAGAGCCCCCAGAGGAAATGTACACAGACACAGGGAGAATGTGTAAACTCCACACTGACAGTAGCCAGAGGGTGAAATCGTATGGAGGTCCCTGGCACTGTGAGGCAGCAGTGCTAACCACTGAGCCACGGTGCTGCTTTTGAATGATTTGATTGATGTGCAGGTCATCTCAGATCATCATTAACTTTTCCCAAAGGTGGGTGCCACCACTTTGGCAGCTGCCGTGATTCTTATATCTTGGAGCACTCGTATGTACCTGATGCATTTGAGAACGCAGGTACCTTACCAGTCTAATTGCTGGGAGAAAAGGTCCACAGTGGCCATGGCTCTTCAGACCATAGTACAAAATCCTGACTGATTCAGAGCTCAGGTACAATCATGGTTTGAAAAGAGCCATGGTCAAGCAGAGTATAGGACTGTAGGAGATGCTGTTCCATTGCATGGACAGACCCTGTGGAGTCCTCCAATATAGTCCATACAGGCTGCATTGCATCATCCTAGCATGTAGTGCTTTGAAAAATTAAAGACAGCGCAGAGTTGTGGTGATAGATTCTGAGGAGCTGGAGGAATGGGAACGGTCTTCCAAGGAAGAGGAGGACACTGTGGTCAAGGAAGCTCTCTTTTCTCACGACAGAACTCAGTTGCATCAAGCACTACAAGGTAGACAGAATCTGATTGATATAAACTCAATAAGTACAGAGGAAAATCTGCAGGACTTGCAGCATCTGTCAGGAGATAGAAACAGAGTTAATGTGTTGAGTCCAATATGATTCTTCTTCGGAACTGTTTCTATTTAAGGACCAAATTGACATTCAGTTCCAATAGAGGAGAGGTGGACACGCCAGATCATCATGGAATGTAAAGTAGTCATTGTTTATGAAGCTGGCATTTGTTTTACAACCTGAGGCTAGACTTTATCCTCTACTCATTTTGATTCCGTTTGCTTTTGGTAACTGTGACTAAAAGCCCATGACTGGAATTATCAGATTTCTTGCCTTTCTGTGGTGTTTCCCTGTTGGACAGTGATAAGCTGCAAGTCTCAGTGGGCACTAGAGACAGAACAGAGGTGACTTCGGGGGTGTTTAGGCCAGATTTTAGCTAAGGCCAAATGTGTGGCCAGGTGGTTAAACAGCAAGAAAGTTTGTGTATGTGAGGGCATGTCAGTCATGACCTGAGCAGTGCAGTTTTGTGGCTGTTGTGTCAGTGAATGTCAACACCACATCACCAATGCTTGTCTGGGTGCATGGAGACCTTTTAAAGGTTGCATGGGTACAAAAGAGGCTGGTCTTCCAGTGGGTTTCTGCTGAGTGACATGTTGCCCTCGGAATGGCACATGGTAAGACGCGGTTAGAATCCAATGGGGATTGTTTTAGGGATGGGGTAGGTAGTTAATGAGATAAGGTTGGTAGGATATTGTGAGAAACCTCATTTCACCTCATAGCAAAAAGTCTCCAAAAGTTCAATGCATTAGCAGTTAACTTAAATGAAAACATGCAAGATTCAGTTCCTGAGGGAGCAGAAAGAAGATGGTGAACTCACAGTCATACAGCAGAGAGGACCATTGACCTTCTTGTGGCATGGCTGGGCATTCCACTAGATCCTCGACACTGCGCTAATCCTGGTGATAACTTCAGATTGAATTGGCACATTTGATAGCCTGGTCTCCTCCGCTGGTCCTAAAGAAAAAGAACAGTCTTTGCTATACTAGCTCAACTGTCAGGACTTCCAAGATGCTGTTGACAAGTGCAGATACAGATTTGATTCTACCCACCAGTTCTGGAGGACAAGTGTTCATGCTGTGGAAATGTGTGGAGCAGCTTCAGACTGACAGCACTCAATCTAATGTACAACTGTGCTTTAAATATGGCACCCGCGCTAGGAATGCTAGGAGGTCACTCCAGTGGCAAATACCTTCACCTCTGGCAAGAAGAAGATGAGGGTGTAGTTTAACTCAGTTGGATAGTTAGCTGGTTTGTGATGTAGGGAAATGCCAACAGCCTGAATACAATTCCCATACTGGCTGAGGGTAGCATGAATATTACACATTCTCAACTATGCTTCTCACCTGAGGGAATCTTCAAGTTAAGCCACCACCAATCATCTCTCCAATGAAAGAGCAGGCCTCTTGGGGCATGACAACTGTACCTTTACCTGTAAGACTAACTCTACTTAATGTCAATCCCTCCTGCTCTTTGACCAAATCACAGATCTCCCGTTCAATGCAAAGTTTGCTGAAAATCTGTTACATCTCTGACTGTTCTCAGTCCTGATGAAAGACCACAGACTTGTAAAGTCAAATCTGCTTATGTCTCTATACTGATTCTGCTTGACTTGTTGAGTTTGTGTCGCAATTTTTGTTTTTATTTCTGATTTTCAGTATCCATATTATCCTGCTTTCTGTTAAAGGTGCTATGCTTGCCACAGCCAATATACTAAATTACAGAATGCTCTTCCTGTTTGGATCATAGAACATTTTAGGAAGGTGTATAACAGAATTTTTTTTTCAGTTGGCGGCAATTCCCTGTGGCTAGTGGATGAGTTGGTGATCATAGCATGTGTTAACTCGAAACAGGACTCTGTAGCCCCATTTCTTGTCCTTGGGAGCTACCAATCAATGTGTAGATCCAGTAGTGCTAGTAGAAGTTGAATGGCCAGGACTAGTCATCAGGTTCTAAGTTCACAAGTTCAGGACAAGGTCAGTCTGGAGGGTCTCATTGCAGGGAGCTAAAGAGGGGATGGAGTGTCTTGATGGAAAGGGTGGGATGGGGATGTGAATGGTGTAAGGGAGCATTTGACTCATTAAGGAAATCTTTCTTGGTGGAGGTTCTCACCCAACCATGGCGAAAGCCTGAGCCAGTTGACTTGCCAGGCTATAAGAAGAAAGGCAAATGGAATCTGGCATTTATTACAAAAGTACTAGATTATTAAAAGTAAAGAAGAGCTGTTCCAATTATTTCAGGAATTAGTGAGAACACACCTGGATTATTGTGTTCAGTTTAGGTATCATTACGTGAGGAAGGAAATGGTGGCACTGGAGGCAGTTCAGAGGAGGTTCATCAGATTGATTTCAAGGGTGAAAGGACTGTCGTATGAGCAGTGGTTGATTAGCATGGCTTGTACTTGCTGGAGCTGAGAAGAATGGGAGAGGGAGGAATCTGATTGAGATATATAAAGTACTTAAGGGGATTGATAAAGTGGGCATTGAACAGATGTGTCCCCTTGTGATATAGTCTCAAACCAGAGGTCATAGAGGGTGAAAGGAGGAAGGTTCGAAACTGAGATGAGGAGCAATTGCATCTCACAGAGGATTGGAAGTCGGTGGAACTCACTGCCTCAGAGTGTAGTGGAGACAGAATCAATCAATAGATTCAAGAAAGAAACAGATATGTTTCTGATGAAAAGCAGGATAAAGGGCTATGTTGGGCAGGCAGAAAAGTGAAGTTCAGACCAGGATAAGATCAGCCATAGAGTCATGTTAAATGGCAGAGTTGGCTCAAAGGGCTAAAATACATACTCCTGCCTCCATTTCCTACATTCCTAGGTTCCCCAACACCGAAATTCCTTCCACCAATCTCAGAATCAGGTCTGTGTGGGAAATGGGCCCGAAATGGCCAGCACAAAGCCATAACTGTTACAAGGCCAGCCTTCCTAACCTTCTTCACTCCTCCTCCTTACTCACCCAAAACCAGCGGTGGTTAGGAAGGTGATAGGGTGATCAACCTGAGAATTTTACAGTCTCCCTCAAAAAAATTAAATACTTCTTACAGAACCTGTTCTAGCACTGCTGCCTCTAAATATCTATGTCACTAAAATCTAGCTGAGCTGTCTGGTCTTCATGCTTCGCCTCAGTAAAGCAGAAATGGTAGTCTTTTGTTTTAAGAAAAGAAATTGATATCTTCCAATATTACAGCTGGCTAACACCCAGAATCTCCTGCTGGAATCAAAAGGATCCGAGAAGCATCAGAAGGGCAGTTCGAACTCTTTGAATATCTGTGTCTTAATGAAAGCTTTGATCTTGATAGAGGGCATGAACTGCTCACTTTAAGAGTCAAAATCTCAGGAAATTCATTTTGCTATTAGGCTAACACAAAATGATCAGGGATAACATTCAACAGAATAGAATTCCTTCACTAATTTATGTCCTTTGCTCTGACTTTGCATTATATAAGAGAGATAAAACTCTGCCACACTTATCTTGCAAGTATTCAGTGCATATATCAGAGTAATGTTTGAGTAGGCAACATTAATGTTATCTTTTAAAGTGCTAAAAGAAACATCTTTTTAGGATGTGTGCATTGCTGGCAAGGCTGGCATTTGTGGCCGTCTCCAGTAGCTTTCAGAAGATGGACAATAGGCCTTCACTTGTCAGCTGGTTCAGCAGGCATTTGAGACTCAACCATACTGATGTGGTGTTCAAGTCACATGTAGGCTGATAGTAGCAGGTCTCCTTCTCTACAGGACTGCAATAAACCAGATGAGTTTAAAATGACAATCCGACAGCTTCATTACTGGACTAGCATATCTGCAAATTGCAAGAGGACAGTGCTGTTAGCTACATCTGAGTTAAATTATCAATGAGAAACAAAAATAACTGTTCTAATAAGAATGATTCATGTTCCATGCTCCTAGGGCAAGCAATCCTCACAAGAGAGTATATCTCAAAATATTCTACTTGGTAAAATAAACTTGCGTGTGAGTGCTGTTGTCTACAGGGACTGTCAGATTGCAGAATTACCCCTCATTACATGTTTTCCTTGCATTGGTCCACACCAGAATATATAATATCCAATACAAAATTAAACCTGATCACTGCTTCAAAGCAAAACAGGTTTGTGGAAGGATAGATTTAGTCTTTTGCACATCAGGATAAGAACAAAAAGCCCAATAATCAACAGTATATTTTTTGCAATGGTCTGTTATATTTTCTTGAGAAATGTGTTGTTGTGTTAATTAAATATAACTCGGCATAAATATCACGAGGCGAAAATCCTGAAAATCCCAAACACGGCAAGAACATGCACTTGCGGAAGGCCAAGTATTATCCTCTCCACTGTCAGCAATATGCACATTGTTTTCAGTGAAATCCTGTGATCAGTTCTGCATTCCAAATGTTCGGCTTCAATACTGGTGGCATTTAACACATAAATGGATTGGGAGGGGGCCTGTTCTCTCTACCTGAGGGGAGACTTGGTGGGCACAGGGTTTGGGGTGGACTGTGAGGACCTTTGAGTCAGGCCACCAGTGGACAACAGATTGATTTTCCTGCAGCAATGGTCAATCATGTGGCAAAACCTACTGGTACCAGAACCAACCACTGCCTTCACTGTAGTTTAGTTTGGGAACATGGTTGGCATGGACTAGTTGGACCAAAGAGCCTGCTTCCATACTGTATGACTCTATAACTCTAAGACCCTGTGACCACACCAGACCCATGTTGAGCTTTGCTTGTCCAGCACCAGAGACCTTCACCATCACCTCACTCATTGTAAGACAGATGTCCATCAGTGAATCTACTATTTGGGTGAAGTTCCAAACCATGGCCACTGCTTCCATTAACATTGCCTGCATTGAATACCACTAGTTCTCTGATTGCCAATGAGATTGACGTTAAATCCAGTTGGACTTTGCCAACAACCAAGGTTGTGTTGCCACTATCATTTCCGTCCTTTTGACTCAGCCATTTCTATCTGCAGCATAATCGAATCCAATTTAAATTTATACCTTTTTCCAGTTGAGAGGATTTACGCACAGCTTGCTCTGCAATGCTGTTCATGTATTAACTGCTAGAACTTGCTTACACGAGGAATCACAATATATACCATATCCTCTACTATGCAATTTATTGTCCTCTTATAAATAATCATCTCTTTGTTAATTAAAAACTAACCAACATAAAGGAACACTCTAGTTTGCTCATAACCTGCATTTTCATTTCTCTAAATTATTCAGGAAACAGCTAAACATTTCTACACCAACCATTTTCAATTATTTCTGCAACTACTGATGTCTACAACAATTGAATTGGGAACACCGCTATGAAGAGAAGTAATTCAACAGTGAAGTAACTAACGAGCAGTTTAATTGTTTTTAAGAGTACATAAAGCTGAAAAAAGGGGGATCATTCCTTTTTTTCTGGGATTTACTGGCAAGGGGCACAGGAAATTTTGGTAAGAATCACAAATAACTGGCAATAAATGTTTACAATTCTTGTTCATCTAAATATAAGCCACCTTGATTGTAGGGTGGTAGAAGTGACTCTTAAAGTCTGGGGCAAACCACTTTGAAAACTGACTGACAAGAGGGCTGCCTTTTGTCATCAGCAGCAGTCAACTAAGTGACTGTCCCTGGAGGTGCTATCTTGTTAATAGCAGTGACCTACTGCAGTTGGCTCAATGAAAACAGTTCAGCAACTTTACATGATAATGGTGATTTCTGATGCTGCACTTGCAGGCTAAGGGAAGGCTCCAGTGAAAATGGGTGGTTAAAGCCAGTCTCTGCCACTAACAGCCTTACACAGAGGCCAAGAACTCCTCTGGAAGAGTTCAAGGGCCCTCTGGTGAAGCCTGTTGTGAAGTCATTACATTTTACCTAGAACTTCCCCTATGCAGCAGCACCTGTTTTCAATGTAGGCAAATTGGCTAAGGAGGCAAGATGAGCCTAATTATTAGGCTTTTCCCCAATAAGCTTGCACGTTATTTCTATACAAATAGTGCCATGGAGATGACTGGGGAGATGATGGCCTCGTGGTATTATCACTGGACTGTTAATTCACAGACCCAGTATAACATTCCAGGGTAATAAAATGTGAGGCTGGATGAACACAGCAGGCCAAGCAGCATGCTTGGCCTGCTGTGTTCATCCAGCCTCACATTTTATTATCTTGGAATCTCCAGCATCTGCAGTTCCCATTATCTCTGATAACATTCCAGGGACCTGGGTTCAAATCCTGCCAGGGCAGATGGTGGATTTGCATTTAATAAACATCTGGAATTAAGAATCTAATAATGACCGTGAATCCACTGTTAATTATCAGGAAAAAAACCCATCTGGCTCACTAGTGGTAAGGAAGGAAATTCTATCCTTACCTGTTCTAGCCTACATGTGACTCCAGACCCGCAGCAATGTGGTTGACTCTAGGGATAGGCAATAAGTGCTACCAGGCCAATGATGCCCTCATCTCATGAGTGAATAAGGGCAAAAAAGAATGTCATCGAGGTCCTCAGTCTGAAAGCAGGCCCTTTGGCCCAACTTAGCCATGCCACCTCATTTTCACTATTAAACTAATCCCATTTTCCTGCATTTGATCCATATCCCTCCTTGCCTATCCCATCCATGTGCCTGTTTAAATGTTTTTTAAATGATGAACTTGTACTTGCTTCCATCACTACTTCTTGCAGCTTGTCCCAGCCACCCACCACCCTCTGTGTGAAAAACGTTGCCCCTCTGGACCCTTTTTTATCTCTCCTCTCTCACCTTAAACTTATCCTCTCGAGTTTTAGACTCCTCTACCATGGAGAAAAGGTTTTGCCTGTTTACCTTATCTATGCCTTTCTGTCCAATGCCCTTCTAATGTTCCAATTGAACCTACCTCCACCATTCTTCCATATAGCACATTCCATACACTAACTAGTTGCTATGTAAAGTGTCTGTTGAGTGTGGAAACAGGCCTTCTTTATGCTAAACCAGTTTGCTTTTCATCGATTTTAAGCCACAGAAATGGATGCAGTGCAGACCATTTCTATGTTTCTGTATCTACTCCATCAAACATATTTTCATGATAAAAATCTCAGTTAGATTAACCTGCAAACTTCAAACCCATATTTGAACATATTGGTCACAGCAGCTGAAAATTGAAAGTTTTCTGGTCAATTGGAGAAAACCATTAAGCCAGGATATGAATAGACCAGAGCACTGCCTGTTTTTGCAACCTCACACATGCATACTGTTTAATTAATTGCTACAAAATAAATTACAGCTCAAAAAGTTGAAGGAAATTTCACGTTTACTGCAAAATAATGATCCACACAACTCATACTTAGCACCTTGTTCTAAATCATCTTGCCTATGTTTCAAGGTCTGTTTTACCAAAATCCAACCTCATAAAGCATCATTAAGGGTTCAAAAGCAAATTGTGCTGTCAAGACATTTTTGATCTATAGTAGCAGATGCATAGTCAGATAGTGACAGTACATTTCTTCCCTTCAACTTCACACAAATACAGGACATATAATGGGAAAAACTGTGTAATGTTGCTTTATGCTTCATTACTGCAGATGACCTCATAACTTACCAATGACAAATTTGTGATTGAATGGTTAGGTCACCCTGAACTGAAATATATAAGACCTATCGTGGTGTTTATACGGGACAAAAATGTACAGATATTGCATAATTTTTAATACTTAATTATTTTTCATATTTAATAATATTTATTTGATGTGAACTGTTAATATTGTAAATGGAGGTGCAATGCACAATTTTGCAATGTTTGTTTGGAGGCTTGTAATGTGTGTGAAATGATCCTAAGATGTAAAGATATCGGAGTAACAAAATGTCACAGCTTGATTTACAAAGTCTTATAAAAATATATGCTGTAAACAATGCCTGAAAAAATTCCATCATTCCCCAAAATGTCTGCGCAAAGGAACTATCCCTCTCTATTTTGATGACTAACCAAATCCTGAAGATGGTGCTGTATCAAAATTACTGCAGTTTCCAGTGGCTTTCATTCTCTGTTTTAAAGCCACACATGGCATGCAAGTATCTTAACTTAAAGCGGTCAATTCACCTTTTAGATTACAGAATAAAATTGTATCAAGTAAAAATAAAGGAACAGACATTGAAAAGACCCGCTGTAGCCTAAAAGAAAATAAAACATACCCTAGAAATTGGAAGGTAAAACGGAAAAAGTTAGATGTGCTCAGCAGGTTAAATACAATCCGTAGAAGCAGAAACCAACTTAATGATTCAGGCTGATGATCGGTTTCTGAAAAACGTCATAGACTTGAAATGTTAAGTCTGCTTCTCTCTTCATCAGTTACTGCTGAGTGATGTTTGTTTTCTGTTCCATTATTTATTATAAATTCAGTACTCTTATCTAAATGCATATTTATAAACATAAGTGGTCGAGATCTTGCTTCATTCATCCCTGGGATTTTGACAGGAGTTTTTGATATTTTATGTTGAACAGCAGAAATGCTGAAATATTTCCCTGGCTGCAGTTCAGAGTTATCCAAATGCACATTCTATGACTAAATTAACATGTTGTAAATTTTATTTCATGGATTTCTGAACAGAACTTTTTTCTCTGATGCTTTGGCTTCTGCAAATGGAGCGTTTGTGGATGATGTGGGATAGAACACAATACAAGCTGAAAGTATCGTCTTCATTTGGGACTGGGAAAGTAATGAGAAGACAGAATTGCTAACACCTGATTAAAAAAAAGTGAAACAAATGAAAAGACAATAGGTTAATATTGGAAAGCAAGAATGAATATAATACAATGTATCAGGTCATAATGAATTTGGATAAGTTGCTTGATGTCCAGCAGTGAGTTTAAGTTCTTTATAGACCGTCTTCAAACTTAGACCTCAAAGTAACACCGTTTGTTATATTTTCATAGTAAATGCTCCTGTACATGGTAATCATATGTCAGGCACACACAACTTATTCAAGACATCCATCTTCTTTGTGTGTTCATGTCCATACATTCTCACAATCTTTTCAATATAGTGTTCAGTGGACTAATTATCTAGAATGTGCTATTTATGTTCAGTGATGTGCAGCTCTGTGACACCATCACAAGGTTTCTCCAAAATCCTGATGGTGTTTCAAAATAATAATACAGCCATTTGATGCATCTATCTAGCCTCTCTCAGATTGTCTCATCAGGTACAAAACCTTTGTTATTTAAGTATGCTGAAAGGAGTGGCATCTACTAGGTTACTCTCCAGCCTTGCAGGTGTTTAACCAAACTTCCAATAGAAGTGGACATTACAATCTAATTTATTAATCAGTAGTCAATTGCTTGAAATAGAATGAGTTTAAACTCTAAGCCACGTAGAGATCCTTATCACTATCATGTATTTTATTCCTTCCAAGAATCACCCTTGTAACTGTCAATCCTGTATTTCTCCAGCATTTAGAATAAATTCAACACAAAAGAAATTGCTTCTGCCCAGATTTTATTTCATCAGGAACACAATCCTGGATGCATTTTTTCCCCTACAAATTGCTCACTGCATATAAAACTGTTCCTGCCTAGATTTTTATTCAATTGGCTTAAATCACCAACTGCCCTGCAATCGAAAGTCCTAATGAACACTTCAATTAGAACTTTGACCGTCTCAGAAGACTATCCTTTTCCTTCTTCTATCTTCACATAGTGGAAAATTATCATCGCGGCATTCAGACGAGGACATTTTCTCCACATCCTCTCAAGTACCTTGACATCCTTTGCAAAATACATGACAGGCTGGATTTTCTTTTTGGATAAGTGGTAGTTTAGTTGAGTTTCACAGTGAGTTTCTCCCTGTGAGGTTCAGCAAGTTCTCTCATCTCATCTTACCGCACTCACCTCATTGTCCACTTCCTTCCCCTTAGCCCCCACTATGGTGATGCTCCTGCCTGATTCCAGCTCCACTGTTCCCCAAATAACTTGCCACCCACCAGATGTCTGCCAAAAGACCAGTGTCCCTGGACCCTGCACCATTTCAAAATGTTGCTGTGCATCTTGGAAAACATTGGCATTCTGAATCTTTCTTTCCGGAGATGTCAGGGATTGTTAAAATGGGGCTGGCTCTGACAGAGACCTGGATTTCCTGGTGAATGCAAAGCTCCAGAGGGTTGCTGTGCTTTTCCTGGGGGACTGGCAGAGGGGGTCAGGTTTTAATGCAGCCCATACCACCCGTTTTAATGCAGCCCATACCATGCAGAGAAATGGTCAACAGAGGAGACAGGAAGTCATTAATTGTTTCCACTCTGTCAGGGAAAGTATCACTCCCTTCTCTCACACTCACTCTATCTCTGCCACAGCACCAAGATCCTATACTGTCCTGATCTCCCAATGGCATGCAGCACCTTCCCTCACTTGCTGCCACTTCCCCGACACCCCTAACAACCCTAGTACATCTAACTCTGCATGGGTTCTACACTGCCAACTCACATACTGGGAACACTTCTCCATATTTTGACAACCTGCACCAGTATTAACCATTGTGCCACCTACTTTCATGCACTCAATCCCTTCTGACTTCTCATTGCACAAGATCACAGCCCATACTTGAGGCGGCACAGTGGCTCAGTGGTTGGCTGTGCTGCCTCAAAGCACTAGCGTCCTGGATTCGATTCCACCCCCAGGCAACTGCATGTGTGGAGTTTACACATTCTTTCTGTGTCTGTGTGGATTTCCTCCGGGTGCGCCAGTTTACTCCCACATTCCAAAGGTGTGTAGGTTAGGTGGATTGGCCGTGCTAAATTGCTGACAGTGCCCAGGGATGTGCAAGCTAGGTAGATTAGGCATGGGAAATGCAAGGTTGTAGGGATAGGCTAGGAACATGGGTCTAAGTGAGATGCTCGTTGAATGATTGGTGTGGATTGGATGGGCCAAATGGTCTGCTTCCACACTGTAGTGGTTCTATGATAACAGAACAGAAAGAACCTGAATGGATGGAAGGGTGGTTGACATCAGTCTCTTCACTCATTACAAGGAAAGAATCCTAACACTTGCAGGAGAAGATTGGGTCTACTATGGATATGCTGAGACATTCATGTCTTGCCAACCGAGTAAATGTCACTCTTCATTCCGCTGTGACTCTCATTTTGAGCTTGCTGTCAGCATCATTTGTTGCACCCTACTTTTAACTGTTGCATTCATGCCTTCTCTCCCAAATGGTCTTGAGATGCCATCAGGTTCCATGGCTCCTGAGGTGCAATGTGGTGCTCTGTCAGAAGTCATTGCTTCAACCTCAGAGGAAGAGGCTTCAGAGAAAGCATCAGCAAGGCTGCCGGCTACGCCTAACACCCTCAGCAACCACACCTGATACTGACACATTGGTGAAAACATGAGGGTTAGAAAGTTTGGGATGACACTTTGGTTTGCACCTCCCTATGCCTGCTCTGCAGCTGGCTGCGAAGCCTGGTACTTACTCCACATTTCCCTTCCTGAAAACGAGGCATAGAGGTTCCATCACACACCAAGCTGGAGGAGGAAGCACACACAAAGACCCCTCAGAAGTTTCCACTCAGGAGATTTCAGAGGTTGGGGAACCTCTACCTGCATCCTGCCTTCCCTTGTCCCTTCTGACCCTTGGGTATTTTCAAATCAAGGAGAGTCCACTCGTTTCCAGCAAGAAGGTCCTCAGGAATAGGAAACAAAAACCTTTTGAGAGCTCTTTGGTGGTACGAGTAACAACACAAGTTTATAAAATCTCATATTAGTTTAAATACAATTGGTTTTGCAACACATCTGTTTGTTTCAGTCTCTGCCTACCACCATGTATATGTACCAATATGATGCCTAACTTCATATCCATATTGGAAAGCTATGGATCAGTCCATATTGAGAACCTGCTGCACAGTTCAATGCAAGAAGAGCAAGTAAATAGTGTCATTGCCCCTCTAGGCTGATCATTGTTATTATTTCTCTGGCCTCTGTGTACAGAAATGTTGATAGTGAATGAAGTGCCTGTCTTTTCGGACAGGCAGTTGTACTAGAGAGTCAATGTGAGAGGAAACTGAGGGTCTGAAAGACTGCAGGTCTTTGTCTTGTACAGAGCATGGGTGCGTCCATAACATTCTTGCCTATTTAAAGACCTCATGTTAGTGGATCCTATAAAAGATCAAGACACTTGCCTTGCTCATTCTGGGTGTGGTCTCAGCCATTTTCTTTTACAGTACAGACAGCAAGAGCCTTTCAGACAGTGGATTCCAGCCTTCACTTCTACATGTGGATGAGGCCCCAAACATCCAGATCCCCTATTTGATTGCCATTCCCATGAACGCTGTAGCTTTCACACTTCCGGTCTAAGCACATCCTGACTGGCCACCTGACTGAATGATCCCCTGGACTGCTATTGGAGGCCGACCTTGACTTAATGCGCTGGGAGCCCCTGACTTACAGCTACCTCCAAGGACCAGTGCCCACTGAATAGGCAATTCGACCCTGCACAATGAAGTCCCCACCTCAATACCCACATGTTAGTTAAAAGATGGAGATGCTCCCAAAATCAAGATAGGCCTCACTGGACACCTCCTCTAAAGTTATCACATTTTTCACCATAGCCCAGCAAATTTGGGTCCCTGTAAGATTTCACCCTATGAAATCTAAAAAGAAGATTTTTGCATTAGCATTATTACAGAATATTTGTAGCTAATTAAAATCTTCTTATTTCAAGCTGCAGCTATCTCACTGTACGGTGACAAACTTCAAACAAAGCTTTCTATTTTGAAAACTGTTCCTGCTCACTCCTTGATCCTCAGTTGAAATGCTGCCCAAGCTAATATTATGAAGTCTATTTTTCTCTGCTACCTGCAATCGTCCTACTTTTGATCCAGTTCCTTCAAACAATGCAATTATATTGTTCAAGTTAGAATGGAGATGAGGAGCTACTTCTTCACCCAAAGACTGGTGAGCCTGTGGAATTCATTACCAGAGGAAGTACCAAAACATTGAATGTATTCAAGAGGTGATGAGATATAGCACTTGGGGCAAATGGGATTAAAGGTTATGGGGACAAATCAGGATTAGGCTACTGAGTTGGATGATCGGCCATGATCGTGAAGAATGGCATAGCAGGCTCAAAGGGCCAAATGGCCTCCTCCTGCTCCTATCTCATATGTTTCTTTATTTCTCTATTACTCAGAGAAGGTTCAAAGTTGAAAGATGTGAATAATGGAAAGAAGTATCACAATGAGCAATGTGGAGTGCTTCTCTGGGGCTTTAGCTGAAGCAATTTGTTGTGAGCATTATAAAGGAAGCTTTACTTTGCATTTAACTAAGCACAAATATCTCTGGCAGTTCATGTTGTTGATTTCTCGTAACCAAATTATGAAGCATTCTATTTCATAAAACCTAACATCACCAACATAAAAACAAAATGAAAATAAAAAAGGAGATTATGCGGCCTAATGTTTTGAAAATAATCAAACCGAAAATGATCTTTATATTTTCATCTAAAGCATAATGGTGTGTTAACAGCAGCTGCACCTCTGTTAAATTGGGAAAATCTTTGTACCATTTTCTGTGGACAGACTGACAATACTGTTCAAATAATGTGAATACAAATGGATGCTTGTTTGTGTTATATGCATATGTTAGTGTATATAATGTATACTCCTCCAGCATGCAGCAAAATGCAACTGCAAAATTAGTTGACCTGGATTACAGCCACATACTTAGGCAATGAAATAATGTAGTAGAAACAGAAATTGCTGGAAAAGCTCAGCAGGTCTGGCAGCATCTATGAAGAGAAATCAAAGCTCATGTAACTCCATTCTGAGGAAGGGTCACCAAACCCAAAACATTAACTCTGATTTCCCTTCACAGATGCTGCCTGATCTCCTTAAATTTTCGATATTTCTGTTTTTAGATCAATTTTATAACATCCACAGTTCTTTTGTCTATTTTTAAAATGAAATATTGTACATTCACTGTGAATATAGCTAAGGGCAATGACAAATGATAAAGCAGACTGTGTTGTCCAAACTCTAATAAAAAATATGTCTTCCAGTCTGTGGCTATCAATTGAGGATTGGGTGAAATTTGGTTTTGTTCCCTTTTAATTTCACATTTTTATGTTACGTCCCTGTGCTGTCAATAATATTCCATTTGCCACAACAGCCACTCAACTTTAATTTTACAGTAGCTCCTTCAGAATTATTACAGCTATTTTAAAGGGAATAGTACAAGGATCAAATTTCAATGCCAACATCAAGTTCTTCTGAGTGAGATAAAACCTGGGGTGGATGAAAAGGAAGCTTGCCTTTGATTTATCTCAGCCACCTGCTTTGACTTCAAACTAAGGTGAGTAACCTCCATTGTACCAGTGTGATATTTCCACTTCCTATGCCAGGCACCTTTATGGATTAACTGAATGAGTTTGTACTCAAGCTCACTGAAAACTAGGTCAAGTCTGTCAAAGTACGTTTCACACAGGGATGTTACACTCACAGAGGAAGGAAAATGTCATCTCTTTAATCGGGTCTGCATTCAAAGCTACATCTGAAAGATGAAAGGACAGGATGTTAACTCACTCTATCACCCGGTCCCCACACCACAGTCCTTTAAGTTAAGTCCTACCTATTTAACTCTTCACTTTGATATAATAGAGGCAGTTTTAATCTAAGCTAGCTTTGTCTCTTGGTCGCAAATTTTATTGGGCATTTGTCTTTCATTGATCTGGTTTATAGAATAAGCTAGGGTGGTATGGGTTTAGGGGAATGGGCCTGGACTTAATGGGTCAAATGGTCTGCCTTGACATTATGGGACTGTATAAATGCTGGTTGACATCAATGAAAAGGATAACCATTAAGGAACAAAATGAAATTGGTGAGCTGTTAGCAGTCTGGCCATAAGCATTGTTCACACTGGCAGGGAGAGCAATTAAGAAACCAAAGCAATGCATGATTGAACTGATGTCTTAATTATTTTAAAAAAGTCTCTGGCAAGGGGAGATTGGCCACCTCACTGAACATCAAGCATGTCTCTCAGTCTGTGATTGAGCTCTCCTCCAGGATGAAAGATATCATGCAGCCAAGATGTCAAAATGCTTCATTGATCTCTACCAAGCGGTTTCTCCTCAGAAAAGTAGGTTTAGTAGGACTATCTCAGAAGAGCGATGATGGTGAACAGGGAAATGCAAGCTTGACTCAGAGTTGTTCCTCTTTTCACATACTGCTTCTGACAACATATTCAACATGGGACTGCAAAATGACTGCAAAACCAACTGCAGCCCCTCATAACAGAGCCCCACCCATGCCTCTGCACCCTCCCCACCTCCCCTACCCCACATGCCACCTCACTGCCAAATGGCCAAGTCTGGCTCCTGTCCAGGTTTAGATGGGAGTGGTCTTTCCAGATGCTAGAGTTCATGGCTCTATAGCATTGCACAAACCTGCCTTGACCTACACTGCACCTGCAGGCATTGTGCTGCCTGAAGATGAGTAACAAATGAAGAAAGCAATGGTAATTCACCCAAAGGTATGTGTTCAAGCTTTTGACAATGTTCTCAG
This sequence comes from Stegostoma tigrinum, assembly GCF_030684315.1. Classification (NCBI taxonomy): domain Eukaryota; kingdom Metazoa; phylum Chordata; class Chondrichthyes; order Orectolobiformes; family Stegostomatidae; genus Stegostoma; species Stegostoma tigrinum. The sequence continues at coordinate 20,389,697 of NC_081356.1, forward strand.
GCATTAAATTTCTATCTGTTATTATGACAAAGTAAAACTAACTTGTGCCACTTTCATGTATTTCATGCTGAGTGGAAATGATGGTCTTCATTTAAGAATGTGAAAATATGAATTAACTTGGAATAGCTACATGTGTAAATATTGACAACTTTCCTTACTGGGTCGCTTGTTGTCAGTGGGGTGGAAAACATGAGAGTTACTTTGGTCCAGTGCGTGGCTAAATTAATGTTTGAATTATTGAGCAATTCCTGGCATGCCAAACAGCAGCATGAGAATTATTCTTTTGTTGAGAACCCCATCTTCACTCCTTGCCTTCTCCAATTACGACTTTTGCATTATCAGCTTCTAACCCTTGCTGTTGTGTAGTGCACTACCATTTTGCAGTTCCATGTTTGCATGTACTGAATGGTGTCTTCACTCTCATTCAGTCATGAGAAGCATTTTTTGAGCAACCTTGTGGCTCCCCTCCTGTTTGCTCCTCTCACAGGGGATTACCCCGGCTCTCTGTGGCACTTTCTCTGAGGATATCGCTGTCAGTTCCTCCACTCACAGTGGCTTCACCCAACACTCTGTGGATCTCTTTCCCTGTGCACGTCCTCTCCATGGCTCCTCTTTCTGAGACTCTCTTCAGTTCTCTGTGGGTTGTCTCACTGTAGATCCGCTGTCTGTGGTTATCCCTGTACTTTGTGGTTCCCTCTTTCTATGGCACTCCCTCGAGGTCTCTATGATTCAAAATTTTGCAAGATCAGACAATATAGGAGCAGAGTTAGGCCATTTGACTCAGTGAGTTCTCTCTGCAGTTAGTACACAGCCGATATGTTTTTCAGGCCCTCTTCTCTTCCATTTATTATTACCAGTCTGCTCATTTATTATTATATAATAAACATTTATATTTGAGTGAATTGCTGTCGGACGGCCTTCTCTGAATCACATTTATCCAAATTTGAAAAGAACCATCTAGATACATGCTGTGATCCACAAAATTTTTGGTGATGAAGGTGGGATTCAGGAAAATATTTAAGAGGAGGGAGAGGCAACCTAATGTTCTGGAGACCATTTGTATTTCAGAACGCAATATGGCAGAATCCAAATTTGGGTCCGTAGCTAATTTGTTCACACAATTAGGACCCCTACAAGAATGGGAGATGGTTGTAACTGGAAAAAGAGAGAAAGGAGAGTTATTCCTACAGGCTGCCGTACATGAGCACCTTTGGGAAGCAGACTTCTCCAAAGACAAGAACACTGTACCACAAATGGGATGGCTATAGTTAACAGCTTTGCCTGGAAGAATGCTGGGCCAAGAACAAGCAGCTTGAGGTTCAGTTGGCAGCAGTAGAATAGTGTAATGTTATCCTTAGAGAAGCAGTTAGGACAGCGCAGGAGAGAGCTGAGAAAACAGAGGAGAAACAGAACCAGATTGTATGTTGTCTGGCAATGGTACAACAGAGAAAGAGAACAAATCACCGCAATTGAAAAGTTGACCCAGTCAAAGTATGCACGTTATTAAACTCATAATGGGACCCCGACCGTTGGGATGGAGACATTTGGTGTTTACCTGATTCAGAGTCTGAATGGACGGATGGGGAAGGGGCTGCTCCACCTCCCGAACTATCCTCAGGGAAGGGACTAATAGCACGACTGCTAATCATGAAGAGGGCAAAACCCACAAAATTCGAGGACAGTGCAAGATTACACAATGTCTGAAATGCACAATTCCAGGCTACGCTTTAAGCAGACATTGGGTGAACCATTGGCCTCTTGGCTGATGAAGTCATGGGACCAGGGTGCCACCCATATTATGCTGTGTGTCGCAGAGCCAAGGAATCTGGGAGAACCAAGTATTGATCCACATGTGAATAGAAATATAGGGCAAACTGAAAATTTATGGAAACATTAACACCAGCAGGAGGAAACAAGCACCCTTCCCCAATAGATTGGGAAAGTGATGTTGAAAAATGGGAGAGTATGCCAGAAGCTAGAAAACATTTGAGAGATTTGGCTAAGCATTCGCATATGCATTCTCCACAGTTTCAGGTCCAGACCAGGAAACTTTCACAGCTAGAATGAGGAGTTGGCTAATGCAAAGTGGTCCAGGCTTGATGAGAGGCGCCCTGTTAGCATCATTAGGGCCAGCCCAGGGACAGGAATGTTTGCCGTGTGGATAGGTAGAAGCTGTGAAGGCTGGTACGTGAACAGTAAGGTCCACCTGAAGAAGTGACAAACAGCGATAACAACTTGGAGATGGGGTGGGTTCAAAGGTGAAACAAAAGATAACCAGAAGGGAAACGTTCAATGCATTACTGAAAGCTGGAATAATGAGGAGTAAGATCGATGGAACACCTAAGGGTGCCATGTACAATATGTGGAGAGCACACTGCTCTCTGAAGCGCAAGGAAGTAAGAGAGATCAAATCAGATGTGGAAGGAGGAAAGGAAAAGTTACATAAGACAGGGTTTGCACTCCATTCCCACACAGAAAATGTTGAAAACATAATACATAAGGAAGCTAAAACAGTTCCAAATCAGAATTCATTTATTAAAGATGCATATGTCTTTTCTACTGATAAGCAATGTCCCACTGCAAATAGGCAGATTCCACAAAGTAAAATGCATTCACCTTTCATAAAAGATGTCGTGATTTCCAGTGCTCCATGTGATCAATCAGTTAACGCATCTGTGACCTTTGCAATCAATCCAATTCCACCTTTATTTTCATATTCTGTTAAAAGTCATGTTACTGCTGTGAAATAAGGTGATTGCACCTCACATAATTTATTTGCCTCAAATCTGCCCACAATATCGAATGTATCCTCTCCAGTTACTGAAACAGTATTTGTGGTGCAGTCAGAACCTTCAACTTCCTTTCACACAGATTGCTTCAATATCAAACCCAACACCAACATGTTTGGGACTGTCGAGAAATTCAAACCCATCATTCAGAAGCCTGTACATAAAATGAATGCTTAAACAGTTCTCTAATGGAAGCTATCCAATCAGGGCAAAACAAAGAACAGTTTAGAAAGATTTCTGATCCAGTGATAAATGGTAACCTTAACATAGATTAGTTTATTGCACCAGAGAATGAACACTCTGCACTTTTGGCATCTATTGGAGCACACAGTGGATTTACAAAACTGAAACAGACAAAAGAACTACAGGATATAAAGGAATATTCTCAGACAGGACAACCAGCCACTGCATCCCGTGCTCCTCCACCTCCTGCTCCTCCTCCAGATTTTCAGAAACTGAGAAATTCACTACAAAATCTGGTGCGAATGTAGAGGAGGCACAAACTGTATTATTACAAGCAATTTAATCTGGTGCTGGTGCAGCTTGCTTAATAAAGGTCTCCATTCTGAGAAACACAATGCAAATTAATGGAAGGCTATGTTCTGCACAAAAATCAAGCTGTTCAAGCTCATACATTTCTTAATGAACACCATAATCACACAATGGCCCTAAAATATCATTCAGAATACTTTTAAGAATACATAAGTAGTCTTAACTTTTTGTGGTCTGGTTTGAATTTTGATTTTTTGTTTGTTTGTTGGCTGCTAAATGTCATCTTGTACAATTAACTTCTTATCATTCCCTGGAGATTGAGGTCTGGTGATACTTTGAAGTTTTACTTTGCACATTGGGAATGTCTGGCAATTTGAAAGATAATTGTATATTTGTATGGAGCATATATGGTTTATGTAATGTACTGTTGAGAAATCATCCATAATTGTGCACAGCAAAAGTCTGCAATGAATTATTGATCGAACATTTGTATTTTAAAGCATGGTAAAAATTAATTTCTTGAAATTTGTCAGAGGTAATTAAAATTAATTGGGGAGAAAAACAAAGCCAAAAAAATCTTGGGTGAATTTTAATCCCAGAAATTACCATGTTTGGAATTTCATTTTCTGGCCAGAGTGAACTTCCAAATATTGTTCTGACATGAGCGAACCTTTAATTTTGGATGATAAGATTGACTCATTGCTATGATCCAAGTGATAGGGACATTGGAATGTTGAAAATGTAGCTCTCTGTGGGTGAGGTGTTCAGGAAAGGCAAATTTAACAAAGGGATGGGCTTTTCCTATCTTCAAGGAGGAGGAGGAGAGATGAATGATGTAATTATGTGCAAGGGCCAATGCACAACCTCCTTTTTGAATCAGTAGTAGATTACTACTAATTAACCCATGCTATCTGACATGGAATGGATGGAGCTTGTTTGTTTTATTTTAGAAATTGGATGCATTGAAGGCTGAACAATTTTGCAGAATTTCAGCAACACAATACAGTGATGGATGAGACACCCTCAACCCATCAAGCCATTCATCAATAACACATTTTAGTCTTATGGAAGTGCTGTGGAAATATTAATTGTAGTGAGTGTCAGGAAAACCGAAACCATTGAGCTTGCGTACGCTCAAGCACATCACAACAAAAACTATGTTAAAACCCGATATGCCCTGGTATTCTAAATGAATTAAGTGGAATAGTTACCTGAAAATTTAAAGGAATTCTGGGAAATTTAAAAAAATACATGCACAGCTCAATGGTTTCAAAGAGCAAAGAACAAAGAAAATTACAGCACAGGAGCAGGCCCTTCGGCCCTCCAAGCCTGTGCCGATCGAAATCCTCTGTCTAAACCTGACATCTCTTTTCTAAGGGTCTGTATCCCTTTGTCCCCTCCCCATCCATGTGCCTGTCCAGATACATCTTAAAAGACACTATCGTGTCTGTGTCTACCACCTGCGCTAGCAAAGTGATCCAGGCACCCGACCCTCTGTGTAAAGAACTTTCTATGCATTCCTCCCGTGAACTTTCCTCCTCTCACTTTGAACTCATGACCCCTAATAATTGAGTCCCCCACTCTGGGAAAAAGCTTCTTGATATCCACCTTGTCTATACCCCTCACGATTTTTGTTTCAATGCATGGAAAAGGAAAGTAACTTGAAAGGAGTAAACAGAATATTGAATTTGGACAAATTTACATAGAGATCTGTCAAATATCTAGAATGAGTCATCAATAAATATTTTTAAAAAGTGGGTCAGCTTAGAGAAAGATGAAAGTTTGTTGTGCCTGAATCAAACAGAAATGTTTGACTTCTATTTTAAAATATTATTAGATATTGTTCCATGGGCTAGAAATCTCTATAGAGATCTAGAATTAGATATAGTGGTAATAGTTAACATACAAAACTGGATGAGACAAATTAAATAAGGGTGGAGACTGGCAGCAAAAGTCAAAAAAGAAATTGAATAGTGGGATGAAACACCAATTCAGGTTAAAATGTTACATCAGTGAAAAGTTGGTTTGGATGAGAGCACGAAACTGATCGCGTTCTCTTTTAAGAGAATGAAGTTGGTGATCAAACCACTGTCCAAAGCATTGGGGCCATATGTGGAGAGATAAGTAAAACCTCTTTGATCATTTGATAAGATCACATGGGAGTCAAGATTGTGCGATGTGGTCTTGGGAAACCGATGTAAGAGTACAGAAGTGAATGTTACCTTGGAGGTAACAGAGATGAAGATGGTAGAAAAACATGCACTGAAAACTAGGTCTCAGACATGAATGCCTACTCGACGAAAGGATCAGTATAGGTTGGAAGAGCACAAAAACATAGTTTTAACAATAAGACACTGACAGAAAATCCAAAGAGAATCTGGCTTTAAAGCAGTGAAAGTAAATATCAGCGTCAGGGTTATAAAAAGAATTACAATCACGATAAAAAGTGAGATACGGTCAGTCCTTAGCAAGGGGCTCACCTTTGTCCCCCTACAACCACACATCAACGAATACCAGTCACGGTTGGACATAGAGCAGTTTTTCCGCCGTCTTCGCCTCCATGCCTACTTCTTCAACCGGGAACCCAACCCTCCTTCCACTGACCCCTTCACCCGCTTCCAACACAAGTCCTCCTCCTGGACACCACCCCCAGGCCTCCCACCCTCCCTCGACCTCTTCATCTCCAACTGCCGTTGAGACATTAACCGCCTCAACCTCTCCACCCCTCTCACCCACTCCAACCTCTCCCCCGCAGAACGGGCAGCCCTTCGCTCACTCCGCTCCAACCCCAACCTCACCATCAAACCCGCAGACAAGGGTGGCGCAGTGGTAGTATGGCGCACTGACCTCTACATCGCCGAGGCCAGACGCCAACTCTCCGACACCACCTCCTACCGCCTCCTCGATCATGACCCCACACCCGAGCACCAAACCATCATCTCCAACACCATTCACGACCTCATCACCACAGGGGACCTCCCACCCACAGCCTCCAACCTCATTGTTCCCCAACCCCGCACGGCCCGTTTCTATCTTCTTCCCAAAATCCACAAACCTGCCTGCCCTGGTCGACCCATCGTCTCAGCCTGCTCCTGCCCCACCGAAGTCATCTCCACCTATCTGGACTCCATTTTCTCCCCTTTGGTCCAGGAACTCCCCACCTACGTCCGTGACACCACCCACGCCCTCCACCACCTCCAGGACTTCCAATTCCCTGGCCCCCAACACCTCATATTCACCATGGACGTCCAGTCCCTGTACACCTGCATTCCGCATGGAGATGGCCTCAAGGCCCTCCGCTTCTTCCTGTCCCGCAGGCCCGACCAGTCCCCCTCCACCGACACTCTCATCCGCCTAGCTGAACTCGTCTTCACACTCAGCAACTTCTCTTTTGACTCCTCCCACTTCCTACAGACTAAGGGGGTGGCCATGGGCACCCGCATGGGCCCCAGCTATGCCTGCCTCTTTGTAGGTTACGTGGAACAGTCCCTCTTCCGCACCTACACAGGCCCCAAACCCCACCTCTTCCTCCGGTACATTGATGACTGTATCGGCGCCGCCTCTTGCTCCCCAGAGGAGCTCGAACAGTTCATCCACTTCACCAACACCTTCCACCCCAACCTTCAGTTCACCTGGGCCATCTCCAGCACATCCCTCACCTTCCTGGACCTCTCAGTCTCCATCTCAGGCAACCAGCTTGTAACTGATGTCCATTTCAAGCCCACCGACTCCCACAGCTACCTGGAATACACCTCCTCCCACCCACCCTCCTGCAAAAATTCCATCCCCTATTCCCAATTCCTCCGCCTCCGCCGCATCTGCTCCCACGATAAGACATTCCACTCCCGCACATCCCAGATGTCCAAGTTCTTTAAGGACCGCAACTTTCCCCCCACAGTGATCAAGAACGCCCTTGACCGCGTCTCCCGCATTTCCCGCGACACATCCCTCACACCCCGCCCCCGCCACAACCGCCCCAAGAGGATCCCCCTCGTTCTCACACACCACGCTACCAACCTCCGGATACAACGCATTATCCTCCGACACTTCCGCCATTTACAATCCGACCCCACCACCCAAGACATTTTTCCATCCCCTCCCCTGTCAGCTTTCCAGAGAGACCACTCTCTCCGTGACTCCCTTGTTCGCTCCACACTGCCCTCCAACCCCACCACACCCGGCACCTTCCCCTGCAACCGCAGGAAATGCTACACTTGTCCCCACACCTCCTCCCTCACCCCCATCCCAGGCCCCAAGATGACATTCCACATTAAGCAGAGGTTCACCTGCACATCTGCCAATGTGGTATGCTGCATCCACTGTACCCGGTGCGGCTTCCTCTACATTGGGGAAACCAAGCGGAGGCTTGGGGACCGCTTTGCAGAACACCTCCGCTCAGTTCGCAACAAACAACTGTACCTCCCAGTCGCTAACCATTTCCACTCCCCCTCCCATTCTCTAGATGACATGTCCATCATGGGCCCCCTGCAGTGCCACAATGATGCCACCCGAAGGTTGCAGGAACAGCAACTCATATTCCGCCTGGGAACCCTGCAGCCATATGGTATCAATGTGGACTTCACCAGTTTCAAAATCTCCCCTTCCCCTACTGCATCCCTAAACCAGCCCAGTTCGTCCCCTCCCCCTACTGCACCACACAACCAGCCCAGCTCTTCCCCCCCACCCACTGCATCCCAAAACCAGTCCAACCTGTCTCTGCCTCCCTAACCGGTTCTTCCTCTCACCCATCCCTTCCTCCCACCCCAAACCGCACCCCCAGCTACCTACTAACCTCATCCCACCTTCTTGACCTGTCCGTCTTCCCTGGACTGACCTATCCCCTCCCTACCTCCCCACCTACACTCTCTCCACCTATCTCCTTTACTCTCCATCTTCGGTCCGCCTCCCCCTCTCTCCCTATTTATTCCAGTTCCCTCTCCCCATCCCCCTCTCTGATGAAGGGTGTAGGCCTGAAACGTCAGCTTTTGTGCTCCTGAGATGCTGCTTGGCCTGCTGTGTTCATCCAGCCTCACATTGTATTATCTTGGCTGTTATGTCAAAATGTTGCAGAAATGAAAGAGCATGGATTCTGGGAGGAATAATGGTGCACTGTGTGAATGGTGCCATCAGATGACACATGGCTACCCCATTTGTATGACTAAGGCAGTAGGTGAAGTTGTAATGCATTAGGACCATTAGTGTATGTGAAAAAGGCTGAGCTAAGACTCAAGTGGTGCAGGAATCCGTGAATAGAGAACTTGTGAATTTTAAAAAAGGCAAAAATTAAGGAACGTGAATCTGGAACATACGCAATTTTAGAGTAAATTATGCAAATAGATTAACTAAGAAAGAATGTAAAAGATATTCTGGTCTCCTCAGTCAGGTGGCATAGATTGCTGGTTCTAGCGTGGCCTTGACCATACCTGAGGGGTGGGATATATATTTTTAAGGGTTGATCTCCAAAGGACAATGCAATCATTAATTTGATGATACACCCTATTGTTGTATTCTTTGTATTGATGCTAGTTATTTTCATTGTAGCTTTAATCTTCTAATATTTGACAACTGCATGAGAAAATAGATTGTCCAGGATGCGCTGAAGGGCCAAAATTGTTGATGATATTCGACAAGATGCATGACCTCAAAAGAGTCCTGTGAATAATCCTTTACGGGCCAAAGACAACACCGTCAGCCTGCTTTCCTGTAGCCATTTAAATCTGTTGCTTCTCCTGAAGCCAATCCTCTATCCATGCCAGTATCTTGCCCCTAAAACCATGGGCTCTCTTATGGCAGCTCCCCGTGCAGCATCTTGTCAAAGGCCTTCCGGGAATCTAAAGAGATTGTTTCCACTGGCTCTCTGTTGTTGAACTTGCTTGTTCAACCACCCCACATCTCACCCCCAACCCTGTTCCTAACAATGTGCCCCTTATCCTTCATTTGTGTTGAATTGCCTCCAGCAATACTCCTTTTGGACACCATTCGATCCAAAATGCTGATTTAAATCTTCTGAAGTGATATTTTGGCTTGTCTGTTTCTATCTTTGCACATTATGCAAGCTACAATATGACTTGAACATGCAACAAGTTTAGATTCAGTAGCTTTGAAGGTAATGAGATTATTTGACAGCATCTTGGTAGATTTACGATGGGAGATACAGAAATTAATTGGTTCTGCTTTTCACTTTATTTGAGTTATCAGCTTCAAAAACAGAGTTGCTCCATTCCCTCAAATTGTCCGTGAATGAAAGCCACTGGTCCAAAGGATCTGTTGCAGCAATTTGATTGTTTTCATTGTCCTGTGACTCAAACTGTATTGTTCATTTTGCCACAGCACAATGTGAATACTCCTCTTGGTGTGACAGGGTGTAAAAGATTTCAAATCACTGCAGCAATTTGTTTTTGGAAATGCTTTCCCACGAGGTTGCTCATTCTTGTCACTCTGCATCTTGCTATAGTGCTCTCCCTCTGCAATTCCTACTGTTATTATCTTTGTGCCAAGGGAAAACACAGTCTTGCAGTTGCAGAACAGGGTACACATCATTTCAAGGGTCATCAAAAAGAAGGAGAAACATTTATTTCACATTCTCCAATTAAAATGTTATACCGAATGGTTTGTGAGAAACTAACAATTCCCACAAGGTGATCTTCCAGGTCTAAAAAAGTATAACAGGACAAAACTTTAAATTGAAAAATGCAATATCAATATCTTTTCTCCTTATTTGACAATCTCTAAAAAAAAATTACAAATCCTTTTGCGGGTACTCTTATTCTAGTTCTTACTTTCTTCACACACAATGTCAGCAATTTGCAAAGAGATGACAGGATGGAGAATGGAAAAGCCATGGAACAATACAATTTGGTCAACTTGTAGAGAAAATATTTATAAAAACAAAACCAGTGCAGAAAAAAGAATGACACATTTATATTTAAAAAATCCTCAAACTCAACAGCTTTACAACCAATGGAGTGATTTCAAAATGGAATCACAGCTGTAATGTTAGAACTGATTGAAGCACAGCACATTTACAGGAGAAGCACCATGATAAGAAACAGGTACTTTGACAGAGAAAATGTTTAACCCTAAAAAAAATCAGGTCTGGGGATTGTAGTCTATGGTTAACCGGTGCATGATATACTGCAGGAATGATGTACAGGCAGTCCCCAAGAGGTGAAATTGTTCCATTTGCAAGTCAATTTGTACTCAAGTCAAAACACAGCGCTGGGCAATTTAAAATAGCCATTCATGAGAACAATGAAACGTTTGCATGTCAGATCTTTAAAATTAATATTAATACTTTCCTGTATCAGATTGTGTTCATCAGTACAATTATTCATGAGTCAGACATTCATAATTTGGAGACATCCTGTATATGTGCTGTCTGCTTCTTGTTTGCTGGTTGAATTGAATGATCTCATACAACCATTTCCATGTTGTTCTTCAGCTGCATGCACTAAGTGAGGCTTATAATGTTCATTGTCCAGCACTAACTAAAACAACCAGCATCTTTTCAGTGAGAGGTGGTCTGTGGCTGCAAGTAATTGAGAGAGTCATTTGAAAACTGACTCTGTGTTCTGATACTTTGAACATTGGCTGAATATGTGAGATTTTTAGTCACTGCATTGTAAATCATGTTGGAGATGATATAGGTCCCTCTAGGCTGGAGGTGAGTGGGAAGAAATAGCAGCAGAGATCAATGTCAGGCCTACTGTTCCATGGACATGTGGTCCCAGAAGGTGTTTCATGGCTTACATGAGCTTTTAAGGTCAGTAAATTGGTGGCACATCCTACCAAGCTGCACCACCATCTCCATCATTTGCTCAATTCAGGACAACCTCAGCATTCAACAACACTCTTTATAAATCAGTGCTCACTCCTGTGCACACTCATCACTGTCACAAGCCACATAACCACATCTCATAGCAAGCTGTTACTCAACAGTGACAGACAAATTGCCCAAATGTATTCACACTCACTTCTCTTTCTTACAACAGTAGGTGGCACATATCAGGAGTCAGCCAGTAACTGGAGAGGATCAAGCATACCTGTGTGCTTTAATTCCCATGGATTAGAGATTTCATTGAGACTATGGGAAATGGGATGACTGACGCCATGGTGGGAGAGAGTTGCAAAAGATATGCAGCTATAATGACCAGTTTATTTAATATGCCGTGTGGAATGACGTTGCGCTGGATATTGCGGCATTGAAGGTGGTGGAGTTTTTGTTTAAGGCCTGATTGTGCATTTCTTGAGGTATCTTTGTTATCATGCTAGAGCTGCCATATATATATCTGTGGGTTCTGAACCAGAGCCATGAAATGTGGTAAATGCACATCACCCAGTAGCCAGTCCTTGACTTACCATTGTATATAGAACTCCACTTGCACAGGGGTCTGTCACAGAATTATGGAATTGTGACTACTGCCAGGGTAATTACAATAACCTGTGCAATATACTGCTTGGGGTCATATACAGGTTGCACATCAAAGGTGTGAAGTCAGGAAAGTGGTAGAGTTCACATGACTCTTCAAAACCCTCTGTCGATGTGATTTTGTCGAGAACCCTTTCCCCTTGCTTCTTCTTTTTGCTAACAGTTCATTCTGTCCTTGCACAAGGATAGGGTGGGGCAATTGTTTGGTGAAACCGAGGAGCTGAGTGAGATGCTGATGATAGTGGGTAGGGCTCTGATGGGAGTTAGCAAGGCTTAATGGTATTGCCCTCAAAAATAACCCATTCAATGGAAGATTCCATTTCAATATGCACCTCCAGTCTTCCAAGTACTCTGTCTCAATTTCTTTTCTCTACATTGTGGAATTCAAGGGGTGGAGGTGCACACTGAAATGACAAAGACTGTATGCAATAGTGAAAAGAGATGTCCAGCGGTCTTCCAGCTCATTTCATACAATGTACTGTCAAAATATATGACAAATGGCATAGAATCCCTATGGTGTGGAATTAGGCCATTCAGCCCAACAAGTCCCCACAAATAACAGCAGCCTAACCGGACTCACTCCCTTACTCTATTCGTGTAACCCTGCATTTTCCACAGCTAATTCATCTAACTTACACACCCCTGGACACAATGGGCTATTTTAGCATGGCTAATCCACCTAACCTGCACATCTTTGGACTGCAGGCAGAAACTGGAGTGCCTGAAGGAAACCCACACAGACACAGGGAGAATGGACAAACTCCACACAGACCCGAGGTTAGAATTTAACCCAAGTTCTCAATCTATGAGGGCAGCCGTGCTAACTACTGAGCCACCATGCCATCCTAACAATGGTTTCAAGTCATCAGAAGATTTTTAATTTTATTGAATTCAAATTCCACCATCAGCTGTGATTGGAGTTGAACCTGTGTTCCCAAATCATTAGGTTAGTTTCTGAATTAATAGCAAAGCGATAATGCCTTGAGGCCTTTGCATCCCCAAAAACATTCATCACTGATTAACTTTGCCTTCATTTTCCATTTCCCTCACCTCCAGACGCTGGTGGATATATTTTCTGGAGCGTTCCTGGATAAACAATGTTTCGGATAGCTCTGCCTCGGCTGAAATCAATTAATGCGTCAGGTATTGATCAAGGTTTATGCCCTTTCTAGCTTGTTTCTCAGTGTCAGAAAAGGTATGTATCAGGACATATTTTAAAATCAGTCACGGTGAAACAAAGTCATTTTGACCTCTTCCTTCTTTTTCCCATTTGTAGCTGTGGAATGACTTTTGTTTGAAAAGCTAATGCTGTTGATGTGACTGGAATTCTTGTTTGCAGAAGTGAATATTAGAGATGTCAATTGTTATTTGAAGTTACAGCCATTAATGCAGAGATGATTCGGCATGAGCTGTGTAAGTTAATTTCAGTCTTCTTTCATTCTCAGGTTCATGAACTCTCCTAGGCCAATGTGCACAGTAATATTAGCATTCATGTTTGGGATTAAAAAAAATTGAAGGCCTAAAGCAATGAACGGTTAATTTTAATTATAATTTTGAAAAGGTTATTAATAGCAAGACTTCACTTTTAAAAGGTCAGTTTCAACCTGCTTCTCTGTCTTATTCAATTGTTCATAGAGATATTTTCCCATGATGTGATTTGCTTATTTAATAAGGTATTGCCAAGGGGGGTCACTTAATCTATTAGGATTAATGATCTGTTAGGATTTACTTATTAATTATTAGTAAGGAATCTATAAAATGTGAATTTGCTTTCTTAAATAAAATTTGAGTTCAAATTTTGTTCAAGGCGAAAGGCAATCTAGTTACTTCAATAGAGTGAATGCTTTGCATTATTTTCATTACTTAAATTGCTGAAGTGTGACCCCTCAAAGGTCTCGAGCCTTCTTTGCACAATAATTGCATATGAACTCAAATTGGCAAGAATGATTAGTGAATGGACTTTTTTCAAGGTCTGAGCACTTGGTGACTTGAAAAATTGTAATGCATGTTTCAATATTATAAACAAAAGAATTATTTGACAATAAAGAATAACACATCCTGTATTGTTTATTTTCTACCACCCTGGGAGTTGTATGATACAATGAAATTGGATTGATTGACTAATTACACCTATCAGTCTCTACCAACAGATCCAGGCATGCTGTGGTGTGGAGCCATAGGCCTGAAGTCACCCGATCCTCCCAAGAATATTTCTCTTCCAATATCTCATTCTGTGACGTACTGTGACTAAAAATACTATTTTCTGAAATAAGCCTCATTTGATTCTGAGTTAATTGCAATAAATTACCTTTATTGACCCTGTAGAGAATCTGGTATAGAGGTCATTAATATATGGACCTTAATACTAACATAAAACCAACCCTAACGTACAAACTGTCACAGTGCAGAAGTGTAAAAAATTTAAAAGTGAGGTGTTTTCTCTGCACATGTCGTTTTCTCAACTATTGATGTCATGGTATATACTGTTCAATACACTGCGCAATAAATCTAACTCAGGCTTCCATACTGCTGCAGAGGTTTCTCTGAAACTCAAAAGTAAAAATGAATTGGGGACTGTTGAGTTAAAAATCTCAGTATTTTTTGAATCACTGGGATGGAAGAAATAAAGCGACTTGCAATTTCACAAGCAGGTTGATCACCTCCTTACTGTTAATTGTGACTGCTTTTTCCTTCTTACCACACATACAAGCCAAACTCTAAACTTTGACTTCGTGCAAACCCCCTTCCGATCATTTGTTCTTTCACCCATTCTCTCCACTAGCTTCTATTTCAGACTTGCATTCCTGCCAAATTCATCTGCTATTATCCATTGAAGCTTGACATGCATGTTTTCTTGTTGCTTCTTTCTCCCACACTGCTGCCCTACTTCCCGCTGCCTAGCGAAAACATCCAACATAATCAAAAACCTCTCCTACCCCGGTTACATTCTCTTTCTTCGGACAGAAGGTATAAAAGTTTGTAAACGCATGAAAAGATTGAAGAACAGCTTTGTCCCCACTATCATCAGACTATTGAATGGAGCTCTCAAATTTTAAATTTAATACTGATCCTACTCTCTGTGCGCCTCCCATGCAGCCATAACATTGTACTCTTCGCTCCGCTCTATTCCCCTAATGCACTCTGCATGGTATGATCTGCCTGCACTGCCTACAAAACAAATTTTTTCACTGTATCTGAATACATTAGAATTTTTGTAGCTCCCTTCTATATTCTTTCAAAAAGCTGAAATATCCTACTGGCACTAAGTATTGCAATATAATCTGATGGAACAGACTTTTCAGCTCAAGGTTAATCATATATAATATCTACAAACGAGTGCAGAAGACATCTGATCTCTGTGGGCCTCATACGTTAGTTTAATCATGATTGATTTCAAGAACATAAGTAAAAAAGAACAGGAGTGACTCTCCAATGAAGAGAAATAGCCTCTCAGACTCTCAAGATCTCTCAGAATCTTTTAAATTTCAATTAGATTACTTTCATTCTCTTAAATTCCAGAGAGCACTGGTCTGTTCTACTTAACCTCCTCTTATGGGACAATCCTCTCATCCCAGTAATCAATCTAATGTAGTTTTATTGCTGGGCTCTCAAGCAAGAATATCCTTTCTTAGATGTGATGATCAAGGACTGAAGTTTGTGATTAGTTGCAGATAATGGGAGCAACTTCTGCCTGGGGCATTGAGGGGCTAGTCACATGCACACATACTTCTCCATCAGTTGGCCAATTAACAGTTGGGAGGTGGCACAGTCAAACATACAGCACAGAGGCGGTAAGTGATATAGCAGATACTGGGAGCAAAATTGAAGGGGAGACAGCCTTGCATTCAATGCTGGCGGTCATTTTACTGCTGAGCTGCTGAATGTTCATCTAGATATCAGGAAGTTGAATGAAAATCTGCAGCAACAGGGCAGCAGAATGACCCCATCAACCCTATGCTTCCCTATAGGCTCTCCTCTAAAAGTAAAGGTAAAGTGAGAGCTGGAGGAGGAGAATGGGCTCCCTGACCTAGCAAACCTGGAAGGAAATTATAAGAGTACAGTGGCCGTGGACTCACCCTGGGAACATGACTTCAGTGCTGCAAGAATGGTAATGGCCTTGTTCAAAATGTCAAGCTGAGTAAACCAGAGCTGTTTTACCTTTGTGGCTTACATGTGCCAACGCAAGAGGATGCATTTGGTCGAAAGGGTGCAATTGTCTATTCAATGGCAAAGGGGCCAAGCAGTAAGAGATGATGCCAGAGGCACTGCTGCCTCTCAGTGCTGACTCCTATAAGGCACTTCAAAACTAAGGTACCAGCAGCATTAGTGTTCTGCTTTTTTCCTTGGAGACGTTAACAATATTTATGTTTATGTTTGCAGGAGATGTCAGTC
This sequence comes from Stegostoma tigrinum, assembly GCF_030684315.1. Classification (NCBI taxonomy): domain Eukaryota; kingdom Metazoa; phylum Chordata; class Chondrichthyes; order Orectolobiformes; family Stegostomatidae; genus Stegostoma; species Stegostoma tigrinum. The sequence goes on from NC_081356.1 coordinate 20,405,798, forward strand.
CATAACATAAAGGTAAATGCCAGGACTGCTGGATGGTTTTGTTTTGTTTAAAATCCTGATCCATTTGGAGGAAAATTTTGTAGGACTATGGCTAGAACTATAGCTGCTCAATTGACAATGGTGAGGGAAGCATGCGCATGCAAGAGATGGGTTAGCGCATGCAGGGACACAAGAGGGAAGTGTGTGTCCATCACTAAACACAGATCAGAATTGATTGGATCGATGGAAGATCTTCTCTTTTAATCTACTTGCTCTCCTCTACAGGGTGAGGTCAAATAGCAAGCGTTGTATTTCTCTGCATGTGTCAATGGGTTCCTCACAGTTGTAAGTAGCTTTGCCTTCAGTGGCAAGCCCTGTTTCACACTGTCATCCTTGAAAATAACCAGCAGCCTAAACATCTATAGCAACTGAGGCTGCTAGATTATGTCCGTGTTATGACGATTTTTCGAGGAATTGAAAGGATATGTTTTTGGTAGTTACTTAGCAACAGTGAATTCAATAAATGGAAGTTCTTCTCATTGATGAAGACCACTGCCTTACACGTAGGAAACCAAATTGAGTCAATCACACCCTGTGCTTGGATGAACGTAGCAATGGCCCCAAACCCAATGGATCTCTTGCCTTGGCAGCTCTGATCATTGTAATCATACACATAGCATTTTATCCATTTAAACATGTTATTCACCAACTCCATCATGCATTAATGCACTGTAAACTGCAAGATCCCACAGATTTCTCTGGTGGATCCCTGAAAATCACTAGAGAGCCACTATAATGTTTAGCACCATTAACGTTTGAGGTTTTCAAATGCCATGGGTTTCAGCTTGTCCTGCAGTTTGGTATTTAGATCAATGAAATCTGTGCTTGAGAGGCACAGTCTATGAAGACCATGTCACTCAGTTCTCTGGTGGTAATTGAGCCTCAGATCGTAGACTTTTTTTGTTGGTGTAGCAAACTATAGGCTGCATTCTGTATGTAGGAGTAAACCTGATCACACGCCTAATTCAGGTAGGGGTACAGGGCCTGCCCAAACAAGAGAGAATACTAGCCAAAAGGAGCCAGTCTTTGAAATGAACACATTAATTATTCTACACCTCAATTTTTAAATAAAAAGAATGAGTCAGAACACCATGTTTCCTTCACAATGTTTACTGATATTTTTTTTCAGGGAATTAAGTGTACGAATGAGAAATAAGGCACTTATGTGGAGAAAGGAATGGTGGAGGGGTTCCAGACCCCAATATCAGAGGAAGGCTTTGGAAATGATGTCAAGGTGTCTAAGTGGTTAGCACTGCTCCTTCACAACACCAGGGGCCTAGACTAGATTCCAGCCTTGAGCAATTGTCTTGAGTTTGCATTTTTTCCTGTTGTTTGTGAGTGTTTCCTAGTGTTGCAGGTGGGGTGGATTGGCCATGGAAATGCAGGATTACAGGGATACGGTAGGGGCTTGTGTCTGGCTAGGGTGCTCTTCGAAGGATAGCATCAATTTGATGGGCTGAATGGCCTGCTTCCACACTCTAGGGATTATATGATTCTAAAGCTTCCTGGATCTCAGGGCAGATAGCATGACAACTTGAAGTCTGAAGAACAATGCTTATGAGAGTGCTGCTGAACATTAGTGCTGCATTCAAGTTTCGTCTTACCTTCGTTGTTCAAAAACTTGAATGTAAGGTTCAATGCTGTGGCAAATTCTGAGCTTTAACTATTCCACTAAGATAGAAGCTTCTGAAATTCAATGTGCTCCCTGTAGTTTAGGCACAGTGTATGTTCCCTTATCTGCATTGGAGAATTCATATGTAACTAGTTAGTCAAGCCGGTAGGCTATTCTGGCTATTCCACCATCATAATGGCTCGCTTTTGCCAAAACCTTCACTGAACTCCTGAAGTTGGAAGATTTAACCTAGAGACAGATTTACGTGGAATGGATGTGAATCAGTGAAGCATGCTGCCTTCGCTGAACTTTTGGGAAGTCCCAAGGACTTTGAAAGAATTAATTACACTAAAACCATGTTACTGTATTCAATAGCATTGTGAGAAAAAAATATTATCCTGAGTTTGTTAATACCAGTTGTAAGGAATAATCAATTTACCCCAAGACTTAGTCATGTTCAACTTTGAACAAAAATTTTAATTTTCAGACTGGAAATCTCACAACACAGTATACAAAAAAAATTCTGAGTGATGAAATAATCTTCTGAATTGCCTAGACCGGATTTAAATGAAACTTGAATATGTTATATCAGCAGGAAAATATTTTCTAATATATAAGTGAATTAAAGAGTGAGAGAAATAGTTGAGATAATTAGTTATCAATGCAAGCAAAATTTTGCCAAGCTCATGCCGATCTTTCTAAAATAAGTGGAGAACATACATATATGTTGTGTATATTTACATGGGAGAGCTTGAGGTTTGAGTCTTACTTCTATCGAAAACAAAAACATTTCTGTTTCTAACTCCTCCTCGGAAGTCCTGAGGAAGGGTCACTGGAGCTGAAATGTTAACTCTGATTTCTCTCCACAGGCGCTGTTGAGCTTTTTCATCTGTTTCTCTTTTAGATTCTGATTTCCAAAATTTGCTGTTTTTACCTGATATTTTATTCTTCTGTGACTTCCGAATTTCTGGGCTATGACCTCCATCTCACCAGAAAGGCCTGATTTCTCCTGATTGCTGGGGACCACCTCTAACAGTCCAATAGTCATTGCAGTGTTGTTGACAAGAGTTGAAAATGAAGATCACATGGAAATTTCCGCATGGCCTTCTCCATGGAAATTGTCTGAGAAGGCATATTTTACATAATCCGAGCCAGTTTCCAAATTTACCCTAAGCTCCTGAAACCCTACCAACCTTATCAACTGGAACCCTTCCCCCTCAATGTCCTGGTAGCCTAATGCCCTCACCCATCTGGCGCAACTCCCTTTTACTTGCTCATCTGATATCCTTTACATTACCTGCTTTCTCATAGATCAACAACTAAATATTTCTTCCAATCAAATGGTGTTTTTGTCTATAGGTACTAACAGGCAACAAAAAATACCTAAGGCCCACAGTTATTCATAGTGTGCCTTCTAGTAGACAGCCATAACTTCAGCTTTCATTGGAATTAATTATCTTGACTATCATCAGTAGGCAGCTCCTAAACTCATATACTGTTTTGTAAAAAATACATTCATCTATTTTATTTCTGTGTATGTGAATATTAGACTATTCAGCCTAAATTTGTATAGGGGTCCTGAGCATCAATGTGATCACAGGAGAACCTGCCAATGAAGTGGAATTTATTCTGTAAGTTAGTGAGGCAAACAATGATGGATGAATTGGACCTGATGCAAGTTCGGATGGGCACAAGAGGATTTTGGATGAATTGATTTTTAATGAAAATTTAGGGTAGACGTCTTACCAGGAGAGCGTTGGACTAATCAAAAAGCTACAAAATATTACATGGGTTTCAGCAGAAAGGCTAGCATGAAAGTTGGAGTGAGTGATGCCAAAATGAACATACTTCTTTATTTTGTGCCTATCCTTTAAGTGATCCACACTTGCCATCACTAAATAAATTGCTTGATAAAGCTTTATGAACAACACCAGTTATGCACCTCTCTTTATCTAGAAATAAAGTTGCATTTAACTTCTCTCACTTCAAAGTCCATTGAACAATCTATTGAAACATTATAGTCTCACTCTAGGCACAATCTGAAGCATAAGGGAAGGCGGCATGATGGTTAAAATTACTCTTATCTTAATTAGTTTGAAACACTGCTGTTGCTGGGTACTGAATGTTCTCTCGAAACCACTTGAGGTTCAGTGATGTATAAACTAGGTACTGTATCAATCTCAAAATGAAGTACAAAGCAGATGAGCAGCTGTAAATCATTGCAAGATTTTAACATACAATGTAATCACAGTGCTTACTTAAAAGACCTCACAAGTTCAGGGCTGTTCATCAGAAACAAAGGTTATAAATTTATTTGGAATTTTAGAAATTTCAAACTTCACTGAAATGATGAATTAACCAATGTCAGTGCCCAAAAGCCATTACACCACAGTCTTTTAACACACACATTCTAGATCATACTTATAATAATAAAATCCTTCCATTATTGCAGAAAATACAAGGGTGTGAAAAGAGAAATTACTTTCTGATGTATAGCACAACAACATGTCCTTTTCAACAATGATTAAAAAAATCTATAGCTACATGTTTCAATGAATCACCCCAATGGGTTGCAGCTGATCCAAACAGTTATCCTAAAATTACATTGTGAGGTTACACAATATATTGCTTCAGTAGACAAAACTCTAGAAACAACATTGTTACAGCACAAGTGTTTAAGATGTGCGTAATGTGTCTGTGCACTGTTTTATGTAAGGTATTTTTCATCTTCAATACTCAGACCAAAGGCAGGTGCAACTTATACTCTCCAACAGAAATATGGCAAGGAGTTAGGTGCCAAAACAACCCTCAACAGGATGAGGATAATGCCCTGAGGTTGGCACCACTCTGATCCATATGAACCATCCAGCCAACTGAACCAGCTCGCCCCATTAGGAGTCAAAGTTGCCATAGCAACAGGCACTTTTCCATGTTTCTTGTAGTCTGGAGCTATGAATTGTGATGATAGATGCTCCAATTTTCTTTCCATCACATGGAATCTCTCCAACTCTTACTGTCTGCTATTTGTGTACCTTGCAATGATTTGCAGCTGATAGTCATATTTGTTGGCCATTCAAACATGGAGTAGGATTTAAAACGAGTGCCTCTGACCACACAATGAATCATAATGCTCTTTGGTTGACTTTTAGCCTATTTAGTGTAGATTAGTCAATGCCTTTGTCAAAGATCTGGAATGAAATCTAAAATTAATGTGTTAATATTTGTATAATAATATCATTAAACATAATTTTAATGACACCATTATAACCAGAAAGCAGAAATATTCACATCGGAGTAAGAAGCCGTGATTTTCCAAATGAGCATTGATCTTCTGATGTTATGATCGGTGGGATGAGCAATGAAGCTCTCATTATGCTTTGTTCTGCAGTTACTTTTGTTCATCTTCATTATTTCATGGAAAATCTTCACTCTCATGTTCCAAATGTGTATAAAATCTCAGCTCAGCCTAAAAATATCAAAGAGAAATCTGTTATTACCTACCTGTATTTTATCACCTGCTACCGTTATTTTAGTGTGGTATTCCTTGACTTCAAAACAAAAGAAACATAGATGATAGGAGCAGGAGTTGACCTTATAACCCCTTCAGGCTACTCTGCCATTCAACATGATCATGACTGATAATTAAGCCAATGCCCTAATCCATTTTTGCCACATGTTATCGAACCCCACCACCAAAACGATATTTCCTTCCTCACCTCCTTCTGCTTTCCACAGGGACTGCTCACTCTGAGGCTCCCTCGTGAGCTCCATTCTTCCCACCAACCTTTCTATCACACGCGGCACTTTCCCCTGTAACTGCAAGAGGTGCTACACCCTCCACCTACACCTCCCCTCTCACCTCTGCCCAAGGCCCTAAACAATCATTCCAAATCCAGCAGAAATTCACTTGTACATCTCCTAACCTGGTCTGTTGCATCCGTTGCTCCCGCTGTGATCTTTTCTCGATCGGTGAGACCAAGTGCAGACTCGGTGATCGAATTGCAGGGAATCTGCACTTGGTACGCTCCAGTCAATACCAGCTTCTGGTTACCAGCCATTTCAACTCCCCCTCCCACGCCCTTGGCAACATGTCCTACCTGGGCCTCAAATTGAAGCCACACGTAAATTGGAGGAACAACACCTTATATTCCGCCTCGGGATCCTATAGCCCAATGGCCTCAAAGTAGATTCCACCAGCTTCAAAATCTCCCCACCCCCCAGCCCTCCCTCTCATCCCTGCCTCCGTGATTTGACACAGTCTGTCCATCCTTTCCCCCAAATATCCACTCCACCCTTCCCACTGACCAATCTGTACAACTCCCAATCTGCATCCACCTATCACCATCCCACCACCTTTCCCCAAGCTCCGTCTCCCTCCCTCTATTAATTTCTGAGCTCCCTTCCCCCTTCTCTCCCCAGTCCTGGTGAAGGGTCCAGACCCAAAACATCAACTTTCCTGCTCCTCTGATGCTGTCTGATCTGCTGTGTTTCTCCAGTTCCACATTTTATTAAATCTCCCCCCAAGTCCTTTGATCCCTTTAGCTACAAGAGATATACCTACCTCTGTCTTGAAAACATATTTTTTGGCCTCAACACTTTCTGTGGCAGTGAAATCCATAGGCTCAACACATTTTGGATGAATATATTTTTCCTCATTTCAGTCCTAACTGACATATCCCTTAAGTGATAACCCTTAGTTCTAGGATCCCCCACCACTGGGAACATCCTTCCTGCATCCAAACTGTCCAGTACTGTTAGAATTGTACAGCTTCTTTGAAATGCCCCCCTCAGACTTCTAAACTTTAGAGAACACAATCCTAACTGACTTAATCTCTCCAAATATGTCAGTCGTGCTATGCCAGGAATCAATTTTGTAAACCTTTGCTATGCTCCCTGTATAGCAATAACATTCTTCCTCAGATCAGGAGGTCAAAACAATCAAGAAGGAAGTAGAATGAACAGTCAAAGGACTTTTACTTAAGTTATAACATACAAACCAACCAGGAAATAGATATCAGAGATAATGGGAACTGCAGATGCTGGAGAATCCAAGATAACAAAGTGTGGAGCTGGATAAACACAGCAGGCCAAGCAGCATCTTCGGAGCACAAAAGCTGACGTTTCAAGTCTAGACTCTTCATTAGAAAAGCTTTGATGTAGGGTCCAGGAAATAGGTACGTGAGTAGTAGCGATGATGTGCTACTGATTTAGACATAGCTAAGCACCCCTTCTCAAAAATCAGTAAATTGTAGCATCCACTGTATCACAACAAACAGCAACTTGAATTTTTATTGTGTATTTAAACAAGATATGATGCTGAGCTTGCAATATTAGGGTAGATGACCCAAAGCTCAGTCAAAGAGGCAAGTTTTAAGAATCATCTCAAAAGACAGAATTAAGATGAAGAGATAAAGAGTTCACAAAGGAAATTCCAGAGATCTGAATGCATATAGATCAAGATACAGTAACAGGTGGTGGAGAAAATAAACTGGCTCAAGGGGCCGAGAATCAGTGTAAAGTCATACAAGTTGTTCTGGGACTGAAGGGTATTATAGAGACATAAGACTTGAGGCCATGACAGGATATGAAAATACAGATAAGAATTTTAAATTGGTTTGAATCTTATAGGATACAGACACAAAAACTGCAGATGCTGGAATCTAAAGGAGACAAACAGGAGGCTGGAAGAACACAACAAGCCAGGCAGTATCTGGAGGAAAGGAGCAGTTGATGTTTTGGGTATTACCCTTATTCAGGACCCTTATAGAATCATATAGGTGCCTGAGCAATGTGGGTTATGGTGATATTTGGGGCAAAATCAGATGAGAAGTCTGGCGTGGGCTATCTTGATGTTAGGAGCATTTTGCATGTCTATTATACATACCAAGTGACAAGGTAAATTATACCTTGCTTCAATTTTCCTCTTATCAATCTGTGTGCAATTCTTCAACCCATCTTGTCAATGGGGTTCGCCTCCAACTCTATTACCTCAAACAAACTCCTGATGATGCAATGTCCCTTCCTTCCTTCCAAGCTGATAGTGTTAATAGTTGTCTCCCCACAGGTGCTCCATTCCTTCAAATTTTCCTCTCCTCAGAAGGTTAATCCATGACTTTCTGTCCTTGGGCAAACAACTACAGTTTTCCTCTTCAAAGTCTTTTAATGTGCTGTTCCCTCTTAAATTTATGCTGCATCTTTCCCAAATCTCCATGTTTCGATCTGTCCATTTCTGGCCCATTGTAGTACCATCACATCTTTTATCAAAGATAAACACATCATTTGTCATGATTGTAGCAAAGGTAAACTATCTGTACTTGTCCTTCTCAAACCATCTGCATCCTTTATTTTATCCATATTCATTCATGGGATGAGGGCATTGCTGGCTCGGCAGCATTTGTTGCTTATCCCTAATTGCCTAGAGGGCAGTTAAGAGTCAACCACATTGCTGCAGATCTGGAGTCACTTGTAGTCCAGAACAGGTAAGGGTGGTAGTTTCCTTCCTCAAAGCACATTAGTGAACCAGATGGGTTTTTACAACAATCGGCAATGGATTCATGATCAAGATTAGATTCTTAATCCAGGATTTTTATTGAATTTAAATTCCACCATCTGCTGTGGCAGGATTCAAACATTATCTGTGTTCTTGGATTAACAGTCCAGCGAAAATACCAAGAGGCCATTGCCTTCCCTTTGACACAATTGATCACATGATCTTCCTCCGACACAACACTACCATCTTCTAACATAAAGCAAAGGACTTCAGATGCTGGAAATCTGAAACAAAAACAGAAATTGCTGAAGAAACTCGGCAGATTTGGCAGCATCTGTGGAGAGATAGCAGAATTAATTTTTTGCACAGTTATTTCTGGTGTCTTCCAATGATGTCTCTTTAGTGTCTTCCTACTCCTAAACCGCATGGTACTTCTTGGTGGCATAATAGGAAATAACATCAATTTTTATATGTCTGCTAACACTCAATTTTCTTCTTCTGACTCCTGGGCCATCAATAACTTCCAGGCTAATTGACTGATGTGCAATACTGGATAAGCAGAAATTTCCACCAACTCTTCCATTGTTTTCAATTTCCACAACAAACCTCGCTTCTTGGCTACCGACTCCCCTTATCAACATAGGGACTAAATTGTTTGCAACTTTGGTAGAATTTCAACTCTGCGTTGAGCTTCCGACCTTATTTATCTGCCATCATAGATTGTCCATTTCCACATTTGTAACATTGCATGACTCTTCCCCGTCTGAGATCATCTACAACTCAAAGACTCATTTGTCCGTTGTTACCTCTCAACTTGACTGTTCTGTCTTATTTCTTGGTAGCCTCCTATGATCTTCTCTTTGTAAACTTGTGATCATCCAAAATTGCTACCAGTGTCATAGCATGCACCAACTTCCTTTCCCCCATTGCCCATGTTCTAAATGAACTCAATTAGGTCCCAATTGGTCCCATGCTTTGGGTTAAAAATCTTACATTTATTTGGCATTGTGCGAGTTGCGTTGAATATTTTAGAGGGATTTGTCATGAGTCCAAACAAAATTTTTCACTGCATCTCATTAAGCTCACCTCATTAACCTCCTACTTGGCCCCTTTGCCATCCCCCTCAGCTATTTCCATCCCTATCCTGCCATGCATTTGTCCCCAGGACCACTCGTTACTCAGTGGATGTCCAACATAAGAACATCCCTGGTGCCTGTGCTGTAGTTAAAGGTACACAGTACACCTGGAAGAGGCCAGGCAGTCTGAAGCTGCCCAGATATTTGACGGACAGGTCCTGAACATGTCAGCCTGAAAAGATGGCTCCGTGATTTCATGACAGAGATCTGGAGGGCTGAATGTAGAGGTCGATGCAAAGGGAAGGTGTCATCTTGCCAGGGGACCAACAGAAGAGTCCACATCACCAGACACCAACAGCCTGTTCCGAGGATGTTACTCAGATCAGTACTGACTCAACAATGCAAAGTAAGGCTAGTTGCACATCACAACTCTGCCACGGTCATTACAATAGTCTTTGCTCTTCTACCTACCTCATAGTCATTCTATCTCTGCTACTGCACCCTCTCCAACTAAGGCTAATTCTGTACCACGCTCACTATTATGTCTAACATCTTCCCTCACTTGTTGTTATACTTGCCAAGACCCCAACATCACTAATGCAGTATAGTTTCTGCATGACCTACTCACTCCCTCTGAATACTTCATCAGATTTTCATTCCCAACATCATTAATTGCTATGACACCTGGTTTCACCACTCAATTCCTATCTATCTTTCATTCCACAATAGGGCAGCCCCCATTAGGGCAAATGGAGTAGAGCCCAACTTTCAACTCCTTTGCTTCTACAAGAAAAGAATGTTGATCCTTGCAGGACCACCTGTAGGACTGTAACCCAGTGCCTTGTGATTTTTGACGATGCAGAAGACCAGGGCCAGTCTTGCAGGAAGGCCAAGATATCCATGTGCCATTGACTGAGTAAACACCATTCTTCATTCTACAGAAACGCCCAGATTAACCTCACTGACAGTGGCAGCAATGGTACGCCATGTCTCGCCATTGCCCATGAAGCCTCCTCTCTGTTATCTATTGCAGGTAATGATGAGATCTCTACTCCCCTCACGGAGAAATGACATGCTCCCCCTAGAAGCTACTTTCTTGACCTCTGAGGACAACTGTATTGACGCCTCAAGGGAAGCATCAGCAGGAGTACCCCCATCTCTCCCCATCGCCACTCAGCTGCCCACCCGCTAGCTTAGAAAGTTTGAGTGCACATGCTGGTGAGCACTTCACAAATGACAGCGCCACACCCAGGTTGCTGGCGCCCAAAGGACTGCCAGAGACCAGGGACCTGCTGAGACCGAGCACCCTCCAATGTTGTTGATCAGGGACTTCCTTCAAAAGCACAGAGGAAAAGAGGAGCAGCAGACAGGTAAATGAGACTCAATGGCTCACACTGCTCAAAATCTGTTTGACTGCAGCTACTCATGTGACTTTTTGGCTGCTTCTATAGACAGGTTTCCATTTGCCATGGAGAGCTGGGTCCAGCTGCCTCAGGGTCTGTTGGAAACACGCACGGGGCGGTGGAGAAGGAAAATGGTACAGGCAGTGCTCTTCAACTCAATGTTAAAATTTCCATTAACTCCCACACATGTCATTGGAAGTAAGAATGAATGAGACGGGTTCAGAAGATACCTTGCAGGATAGTAAAGGAAATTGATGTTATACTTGCATTTCAGGATGATCCTGGAATTATGAGCTGTTTTTACACATGGAAACAAAACCTGACAGTATTCTATATCATCCTGCAATATCTGGCAATGAACAATGAAGCCAACTGTTCAGAGCACCCATTTAATTCTACTTCCTCTGAGTGCCAGGAAGTAAAGATGATGGGTAATGGCCAGTGAGAGATGGACTAATGGGATTAAAACTTTGGAAGTAGAGTTGAGGGTGAGATTATGTAGATTGGTAGATCTGAATGTGGTCAGAGGGATGATCTGTGGCTGAAGTGTAGCTGTAAACAAATTGAGGGAGAGTTTACTTTTCTCAGGAAGACCACAGAAAGATATTAGAGTTGAAAGGGAGAACAGGAGATTTGGGTGGGCAGTGAAACAAGGAAGTGATCAAAGGTGTTCTTGATTGATGCTATGGTCATACAGAGACCACATGAAATGGCAGGCTCCAATGAGTGGTAGTGATTGTTGGAAGTTTATCATGGGAGAGAAATTAAGGGAGAGGGACAAACATGATCGGAACTGTGTCTACACTGAAGTATTACACTTCTTGTAAGAATGTTTTGATCATTCTGAGGTTGTGAAATGTGCTGAAAATATACAAATCTTTTTTTTTACTTTGAAATGAAATGTAAATTGGCCTGTACACAGAGGCCCCATTTTTGCTGCAGTCTATGGTTGTTCACAGTTTCCTTTTAATTTTTGGAGGTGTTGTTCATATGACAAAAAAAACAAGAAATGTATTTAAAACATGAAACTTAAATATATACTTCTCAACACCCATCTCAAGAAAAAAAAACTGTTAAGGCAAAAAAAAACACTTTTTCACAAGTGCTGCATTTTCTAACATTCCTCTGACAGCTGGCAGTGCTATCTATTTGGATGGCTGGGTGGTTAAAAGCAACAGCACAGCTGGGTACATAGAAATAAGACAAAACTGCTATCATACATCAAATCAAGGTCATGTTACCAAATTGCTTTAGTTGTTGTTCATAGAAGAAAAATAGCTACATTTAAATGTTCATTATAAAGCTAATGTTTAAGAAAAACACTGCAATGTATTGAAGTTGTTGCCCATAGAATGAAGGGGACAGTGGCATCATTGGGACAGTTACCTGAGTGACAGTCATAAGCAGTAGACTGTTGCCTTTGGATTGGAGTGAAAAACCATCTTTGAGGAGCTCAGTTTTGGTTAACATAACAAATGAATTCTCCCTTTCAGATGCTGGATATCCAAAGTCTGAAACTCCATTTAACTTCCTCCTGGTTGCTCCCAAGCTCAAGTCCTACATACCTGTGAAGGCATGGAATTCACCCCTGGAGTTAATGTGTTGAGTGATAAGTGTAATGGGAGAGCCACTAACATTAACTTTGTGGGACAAATGACATTTTTCTTTTACAGCTCCAAATATTTCCCATGTCCCAATGCTACCAGTTTCAACTCAGCCTCTCTCTTAGCTTCAACACTCAGTCCTTACCCATATACCTATCCACCACAAATCCCAGTTCCTTCCACCATCTGATCGCTGTGTTCAACGCCAAGGCTTCCTTTTCTGAATGTCTGTTATCTCGCAGCTATTCCCAGTTGTCTTTGTAGTGGTTAAAGTTGTGGCTCAACATCTAATAAAACGGCAAAGATTGTCGCGTCTAATCTTAGTTAAGGTACATTGCACCCATGAACCAGCCCGTTTCCAGCACTTTCATTCTGGTTTCTGGTTTCATCGTTAACAATTCCTGTTTGGCAGTCCGATAGCTGTAAGAACTGCAACGGTTCAACAATGCGCACAATGATCACTTCAGAAAGATCACATATGATGTTTTGCCATAATCAGAGTACAAATTACATTGTTTTGAAATGGTATATTTAAAATTATATGGAATATCAAGAAAATGAGGCTGAAAGAAATTGTTAAGCAGGGCAGAGCTTCAACCCACTTCTGAGTCATGCCACCAGGGATCTGCTCAAATTACTTATGCAGCTTCATGTGGAATCTCCAAACCTTGAACAACATAACCAAAGTCAAAGGGCCAAGTAAAAAGCACATTATTTTTGGGACCATCTGAGATATCAGTTGAAGTCGACTTAATTTGACAGGAGACAATCCAGGCAAAAAAAAATCCAATATACACTGCAATACATATAACAGGATTTTTGAGTGTGATAATATGATAAGGAGGTTAATTTTACTTGGAGTCACAGAGTTGCTGCCTTTGTAGGTTTGTACAAATCAAGTCATTCTGTAATGCAGATTTTATTGCTATCTCAGGAAAAGTTACAAATTCTCCAACATTTCTCACAAACCCAAGCTTATAACTTTGGATGGCACATTAACCAAATAATAAATTAGGAGCAATGTTATAAACAGAGATGCCCATTTTGATCAATGTTATCAGTGCTTCAGTTAAGTATCATAATAATTTCAACCTATTATGTTCTCTCAACACTACTTCAACTGAATCGTTTTAGAAGCTGTGTGATATTTCTACTTGCATTTAATATGTTAAAAATGCTTTCAAACACAACTTAAATTATGTTCCAGTTATTTTATTTAGCCAATCCAAAAAAGAAAGTCACCCTAATCACATTCCAGGCTTCATTTGGTGTTGCAGTTAACAGCTTTCAGTAAACATCCTTACACCCGAACATTTTGATCTGTTACGCATTACATAATCACTATGGATGAAATATGGCACAACCATAAACTTTTACTTTTGAATTCATTTTACAGTTAATTTTGAAGAAAATCCCCATGTCAAAAACATGCTGATGCATCATTTGTTTCTCAACCAATTGCATGTCCACAGCTAAAACTTGTGTTTTTTTTGATGGCCTGCAGTGTAGGCTGGGCACAGGGTAGCATCCCTGCAATGGGTCTGTAAAGTTTGAATCACGTCCAGCATTGGGCCTCTAGCCTCAGTTACACAGAGCCACAGAGCTGCAGACACTTGCTGAGTATGTTGATGCAACTGTCTATGATTTCAGGCTTCCAGCAGTGGCCTTCAGGAGTACTGCATTCCCAGCATCACATGCAGTCATGTTTCATTTTTAAATTAAAATCCTACCCTGGACTTCAACACTGAACTTTCCTTCTGCTCTTCTTACCCCATCTCCCCATCCGGTTACACCTGCCTCGTCTTTTGCCTGCTAAGAACCTATTACGCTTCTCATACCTGTTGAAAGATTGAAGATCTGAAACATTGGGCTGGAATTTCACAGAGGCAGACCAATCCTACAGCCCTTGAAAAATGAACCCAGATGCAGAAGACCCACCCAGCTTTCCAGCAGATCGCATTTTTACCACATGCATCAAGGAGATGAGGTATACATCACACAGGGTGGAAGACAGGTCTCAGCAAGGCAAGTTGAAGTTAGAGCTGAGTTCAAACATACCCAATTTTTGATGTTCCCATGACTAAACACAAAGTATGGGAGGAACTATTATATGGAGGAGATGTAAACATTCTTGGTGGTGGATAGGTCAGTTAAATAATATGTTCTGATGTTTTGCAAATTTTCATACATTTCACCATGAGAAAAGAAAGCTGAAACTGTCATTTGGAATAAAAACAAACCCTCTGAAGGAATGTGTGGACTGATGGGCTATCTAGTGTAGTTTGGAAATGGTACCATTTACTCCTAAGGTTTCAATAGAGTTAATTTGTAATATTTGCCAAGGGCTGCCAAAATGAATTGAGCCTGTTATGAATATTTGACTGAGGTTAAATGCTCCAAAACCTACTATTCCAGCACAGTTCTAATGAGGAATGTACTGTCTTTGATGTGGTTACTGAATAGAAAGTTTTTTTTAAAATTTGAATTAGTTTTCTGAGAGACTTGTTAATAACAGGTGAAGTATGTGAAGGTTCTCTTAGGTTTTTGGAAAATTATTGTTTTCATCTCAACATCGCCCTTGAAGTCTGCTCATGAGGATACTGGGTGAGAGACTATAGATGTAGCTTGGGGTGTACAGTGCAGGGATGGGATCATGGAGGGCACAGAGGGGGAAGAGGAGAGGTTAGAAGTCTGAAAAGCAGAAGGTAGGGTCCAGAGGACTCAACAGCTTTTAAACAACTGAGACAGTCCCAGAGAAACAAGGCTGATCTTCTTTGACTCTCAGCCACTCCTGGTCCCTATTCTGCCTCTGGCGTATGGCGGGCCTAACTCAATCCCAACTCCACCTCCCGAGACTGAAATTTGGAACTCTTCAGTCTAAGATGTACCTACCAAATTCAAAATTTCCCAACAAAAGCTGCATCCCACAGCAGCAAAAATCAAGTTGTTAACTCTATTTTCCTCACTCTCTATGAATGTTTCCTGATCTGCTGAGTATTTTCAGAAAAATCTGTTTTTATTTCAGATATCCAGCAGCTACGTTGTGTTGTTTTTTCTCTTCTTTTAAACTGATCAGATTTGTGATGGCCCATAAAGGTCCCTTTAAAAGCTGCTGATTAGACTGCATTGGTAGACCTTGAACACAGTTCGCTTCAATAAAAGTCGAAAACCAAACACGAATGTGAAGGTACTTTGAAGGTTCAAAGGACAATAGCTCATATTTCGTGATGTAGTAAAATACGTGTATTAAAAATTCCACTCTTTCCTTTCATCAAATCTTAAAAGCTGGCAATGAAAAAGTGCAGAGGCAGGAAGCCTTATGATCAGACTGCTCTCTGTTCTGAATTGATTAGAAGAAAGATTTATGGAAAATATACAATATTATTCAGCTTCCTTGGCCAACAAAAAAGAAAAATACACCTTTATTCCCAAGAAATCTTGCTGTTTTACTACACATTTTTGTTTGTTCTCCTCTCTGGTTGCTTGCTTCCATTCTACTTTTTCTCCCTCCAGTGTCCATGGATGACAATTTACATGTGTTGCTTTATTAGAGGATTAATTTGCTACCACTGTACCCTTTTTGGAAAAGAAACTGGATCCACTGCAGCAGGATGTGCAATATATACTGGAGTTTGAAACTGGGATGAAAGCAGATGTTAAATGGCTACACTGTTAATAAAAGATGTCTGCTTGAAATCTCGGATTGAGCAGCAAAATTGATGACTATCATGACTTAAATATATCTGGAGTTACTGAATTCATCAACTGGTGATTTATCACTCAAGCACTAGTTAGATTCAATTTTTGTCAAACTTTCTATACCTCCTGCACCACTCTATTTCCACTAAAGGTGTGTAGGAAGCTGACTATCGGGAAAAGGATATCTTGAAGGTTGGCAAGGAGAGAGCACCAAACTTCTGCAATTCGGAGTTAGTCAGGAAGTATATAGTAGGATTTTCCCCATTTACAGGGAAGAGACTTAACAGGCAGATATGAAAGGTGGAAGGAGATCTCCTGGGAGCCCTGATTCCAAGACATAGTCCTAGTGGTCAACACATGGTCTTCTCAGTCACTGAATGATGTCAGGAATGTTGAGAAAGTTGGGGCATTTGGGTGAAACAGGCAGTGAAGAGCTTCTTGACGTTGCAAGCAAAGTGTTCCATTTTCCAAACAAATGTTGAACAGTGAAATGAGAATCTTGCCAGTCAGCCATGAGAGGCCTCTAGCATACATTAACATTCTGTCTATGATTTATGCTTTCAGTTCCCTTATTAGTGTGTAATTTCTCATTTTCCCACCTGCCAAATAGAAATCAGTCAGTAAAATCCCTACATAAATGTCAGAGCAGATACTTGGAATCTCTAGCTCACCACTTGCTTCACCAAGCCTCCATCATGGACTTCAGGCACCAATATCTCCTAGGCAGTGAATACACGCATACCCCTTTCACCAGGGCCCCATCAGCAAAGCTAGGTGCTGATTCTCCTCTATCTACCGGACCTGAGACAGGAATTGCGCAGGGCCACTGCACACTGCCAACATGCAGCTAGATGCATGGGCTGACTTTTAAGGGGCTGCAGTGCCAGGGATCACAGTCGTGTCTTCCACCTGTGGGAGGGTATGGCAAGCAGATAATAGGGTGCTTTTGAGAATATAGTGAGAGGAAATTTGCTAGGTTCATGGAGAGGCACCCATCATGAAACTCATCAAAATTAAGACTTAGCTCATTTTTGGCAAAATTTGCCGAACAACTTGATATAAAGGAAAGAACCATTCATGGACTTCACAAGAACACTTTTCGAGAAGTATACCACACCAGCATCAAAACTTCAATATATTGCATGAAAACACTGGTATTCACATGCATCACATCTGGTGTATCCATTGCAAGTAAAATTATATTTCAGACATTAGGCAAGGCATCACACACATGAATACAACTGTCCATCTTCTTCTTCTCAGGAAATCACTTGGAATCAAAATTAACCTTTTACCACTCCAGTTTTGTTCTCAGATGAGTTTAGATAGATGGGCTATTTAGTAATTTTAAGTACCCTCCTAGCCATTGACCAAGCCTAGTCATAGTCCAAAGTCAGCAGTGGTGTTTGTCCTCTTCAGGAATACACTGAACAAATTCCTAAAGCAGCTCCTCTATCTTCTCAGGAAAGTCATGTCATCTGCATGCTCTGAAAAAGACAGTTGCTTGGAAACTTGATGTCATACAACTGAAAAAATCCTGCTATGGTTTTGAATGACTATTATTGGGTGACAACTTGATTTTTGCTACTGTGGGATGCAGCTTTTGTCGGGAAATTTTGAATAGACATTTTGATTGGAGATTACACTGCAGTTTGGCTGCCTTTCTTGTCACTGGATGAGGAGGCTCTTGCACAAAAGTTAGATATGGTTCTTCTCCAGTTTCGTGGATGGGATTCAACAACATGCAGCTTTACATATACACATCTGACACAAGGTTTGCATCAGTGCTCTGGATAACAAAGTTGATGATTATCTCAAGGATGCTCTGCTACAATTTGGGCACAGCCAGTGTGAACAGTCACAATCCGCAACTGCAAAAGTTGAGTATCTATAAGAATTGCTGAAGACTATTGTGCAGGGAAGTCCTGACCGTATTAAAGAAAAGGTTTGTTCCTTTTGGCCACACAGAGATTATCTTGATATATCATGACAAGATCCCCATGCCAAAATCATTACAACAGATTTTATGTCCATGTAATAACAGGGATATGTGGGTATTGAATCCGCAAGATGTGAGGCTGTGTGTTAATCAGGAAGTAATCAAATATTCAAGAAGTTGTGTCTGCATGTGAGGCAAGCCAAATATACCACAACAACAGAGAGAATCTTCACTTCAACATGATATTTCTTCAATTCCTTGGATGAAAATAGCAAGAGACATGTTCACAGTAGATGGAGAAGATGACAACCTAATGGTGCATTATGTCTGCAAATTTCCAATTGTTCGACAACTTAACAACACAAGAGCTACAACTGTTGACATATGGCCACTAAAAACAACTAAAAAAACCCATGCTACCCCATTGCCATGCGTTTGGCCTGTATCAGTTTAAACCTGGACTATCCATGTATTCATTTAAATGCGTTTTGAATGCTGTTAATGTACCCACCTCAGCCACTTCTGCTGGCAGCTCATCCCATATGTGTAGCACCCTCTGTATAAAAAAGTTGCCCCCCCAGGTTCCCATGTATTCTTTCTCCTCTTGCCTTAAGCTGTTGCCCTCTAATCCTTGATTCACGCCTCTCATGATGTTATACACTTCTCTAAGATCACCCACTAAACCCCATCTCCTAGCTTGTCCAACCTCTCCCTATAATTCAGTCCCTTGAGCCTTGGCAACATTCTTGTAAATTTCTTCAGAGCTTTTTCTAGTTTAATAACATCCTTCCTACAGCAAGCTGACCAAAATTGAACACAATACTCTAAGTGCAGCCTCACGAACGTCCTGTACACATTGCAACATAACTTCGAAACTTCTGTACTCAGTGCTCTGACTGTTGAAAGCCAATATGCCAAAAATCTTCTTCACTGCCTTGTCTACCCATGGTTCCACTCTCAGAGAACTGTGTACCTAAATTCCAAGATGTGTTTGTTTCAATACACTCTATAAGGCCCTACCTTTCAACATGAAACTCCTACATTGATTTGACTTTACGAAATGCAACACCTCACACTTATCTAAAGCAAACTACATTTGCCGTTTCTTGACCCACTTCCCCAGCTGCTCAAGGTCCTACTGCAATTTCTGACAACCTTCCTCACTGTCCACAATACTGCTTATTTTAGTGTCATCTGCAAACTTACTAATCATGTCTTGCATATTCTCAATCAAATTATTGTTATAGATCGCAAATAACAATTGGCCCAGCACTGACCCCTGAGGCATACCACTAGTCACAGCCCTCCAGTCCCACAAACATCCTTCCACTATTATCCTCTGCTTCCTACCATGAAGCCAATTGTGTATTCAATTTGCCAGTTCTCCCTAAATTCCATGTGATCTAACCTTCCAGCTCAGCTTACCATGTAGAAGCTTATCAAAGGCTTTACTGAAACCCATAGAGATGATACCTACTGCCCTGCCCTCCTTCCTGGTCACTTCATTGAGGAACTCTAACATTGTGTTGGAGTTAGCATTCATCAAAGATGGAAGAGAATGGAAGAGCTATATGAGGAGGGTAAAAAAACACTAATATAACTGAACACAGACCGGCAAGTGCAGGTTGGAAAGTCAAACACAATATTTGGATACCAGCAAAGGCTTATCACATATGCAAGCTACTCAGATCATACAAAGTCATCACCAATGACAGTTATATATTGTAAAAGAGCAGAAATCAACTCAGACCAAAATACAGTGTATCAAACATTCACAAAGTGAATAAAAAAGAACGCTTTGACAATGATGCTTGTGTAATGATGTTGAGTGGTAACAAACAGCTGCAAGACAACCTAGTTATTAAACAGTTGCAACAGAGAACAACTCTATGGCACCTTCCCATTCAATTACGGAAGATGTGATACTTGCTCATTTTTCTCCACGCTCATCCCTGTCCAAGGGTGCAAACACACCTTCCATGAGAATTTTACTTATCCTTCTCTCAATTTAGTTCATTGTGTTTCCTGCTCACAATGTCATCTCCTTTATATTGGCAGGAGCAGACATAGACTGAATGATCGTATTACAAAAAAAATCTTCATCTTGTCCATAGGATTGATCCAGTTGCTTGCCATTCTAATATACCTTGCTCTCTTGACTTGCTGTCCAGTCAATTTTGCAATGCTCCAATGTAGCACAATGCAAGCTCAAGGAACAAAACTTGGCCTCTCTGGTGAAGGGACTAGGCCCGAAATGTCAGCTTTTGTGCCCCTAAGATGCTGCTTGGCCTGCTGTGTTCATCCAGCTCCACACTTTGTTATCTTGGATTCTCCAGCGTCTGCAGTTCCCATTATCTCTTCATTTTCTGCTTAAGCCCATTACAGTCTGATGGGTTCAGTAGTGAATTCCACAACCTCAGAGCCTGATCCCACGAGAGTAGCTTTCTCCATTTCTCCATTTCCTTATTTACTTTCCAAATCTTCACGGTTTGTATAATTGTCAAATTGACATTGTATGCCCATGCGTACTGACTGCAAGAAAGTAGAAAACATGAATAATCAATTCACACATAGTCCGTATATGGATAAGGATAGACAAGGACACCAAGGATACTAGCATTACTCTTCTTCAAAATAGTGCTATGAAATTTCTTACGTCCACTTGGAGGGCAGGCAGAGATTTGAGTTTGATAGCTCATATAAAATATAGCACCCCAAGTATCACAGCACTCCCTCAGTACTGCACTGGTGTGTTAGCCATAGGTTTTGTGTTCATAGAATCATAGAGTATGGAAGAATACAACCAATTGACATGTGGTTCTCTTGTCCATTATTGCACTGGGGTTTCACACGGTAGCGGCACTACATTAACCAAAAGTGCTTTGAGATAACGATGCATGTTGGGCACAATTGTGAAAAAGTTAATATTTGCGAATGTTGCTGGTGTTTTATATGAGCATTGTTCACATTGTGGATTAAGAGCATCAACAATGATTAATTGGTACTGATGGCATTGGTGTTCTGCTTCAGTAAGCACCTTCATAAGAAAAATCTTGAAAAGACGGAAAGCAGATGACAGGTTAATTCTGTTGGATCCAAATTCAAAGAGGCATGGTTAAAGTATTCCAAAGTCTGTTGTTTCTGAAAGGCCCTCTTCAATTAAATGGCAGTCAGAATTCTACTCTGGTTTCTCCAAACTTTTATTCATTTACTTATTTTTGGGATGTGAACATTGCTAGCTGGCCAGCATTTATTGCCCCCTCCCTAGCTGCCCTTGAGAAGGTGGTGGTGAGCTGTTTTCTTGAACCGTTGCAGTCCAGCTGCTGTATGTTGACTCACAATGTCATTAGGGAGGGAATTCCAGCATTTTGACCCAGTGACAGTGAAAGAACAGCGATATATCTCCAATTCAGGATGGTGAGTGGTTTGGAGGAGAACTTGAAGGCGATGGTGTTCCCATATGTCTGCTGCCCTTGTCCTTCTAGTTGGAAGTGGTTGTGGGTTTGGAAGATGGCGTCTGAGGATCTTTAGTGAATTTCTGCAGCGCATCTTGGAGATAGTGCCCACTGCTGCTACTAAGCATCGGTGGTGTAGGGCGTGAATGTTTGTGGATGCAATGCCAGTCAAGCAGGCTGCTTTGTCCTGGCTGGTTTCAAGCTTCTTGAGTGTAGTTGGGGCCACACTCATCCAGGCAAGTGGGGAGTATTCCATCACACTCCTGACTTGTGCCTTGTAGATGGTGGACAGGCTTTGGGCAGCCAGGAGGTGAGATATTCGCTGCAGTATTCCCAGCTTCTGGCCTGCTCTTATAACCACTGCATTTAGGTGATGAGTCCAGCTGAACTTCTGATCAATGATAACTCCCTGGACGTTGATCGTGGGTGATTCAGTGATGATAACACCAATGAATATCAAGGGGTGGTGATTAGATTGTCTCTTATTGGTGGTGGTCATAGCCTGTTATTTGTGTAGCACGCATGTTACTTGCCACTTACCAGGCCAAGCCTGGATATTGTCCAGATTTTGATGCTGTGAGGTGGCCCATACTGGCATTATGAAAGGAATTCCAGGATTTTGACTCAGCGATGGTGAAGGAATGGCAATGTATTTCCAAGTCAGGATGATGAATGGCTTGGTGGAGAACATGAAGATGATGGTCTCCATTTGTGGCTCCTCATCTTCCGTCACAGTTCCTTTCCTAAATTGACTCAAAGATCTGCAGAATGGATGCCTTGCTCCTTCTTCAGATGTTGTGGGATTTCTCTAGATCACAGAATCACTGAAGTGTATGGTAGAATGAGGCCATTCAGCCCATTTCTAATGAGAATCATAACCTGGTGTTAATTTCCAGCTTTTTCTTCCCCCATGCCCTTACATGTTATTTCTATCTGAATAATAGCACAATACACTCTTGAATGTTGAAGCAAACTGTACCGTTGCCAGAATCTGTTCTGAAAACAAAAAATAATGCTGGAAATCACAACGGATCAGTCAGCATCCATGGGGAATGTGCAAATAATGTTGTTTAAGGATATGGCCTCAGTGGCTGGAGACAAGCTGCAAATTGACGATTGGAATCCCTTTGCATTCCTGAACTCTCCAAAATGTTCATGTCTTGGCAAAGCATCCCAGAAGGTCTCTCCACGTATTTCAGAGGTTACTTAAAATGGAGGGCTTTCCGATAAACATAATAAGCAAGTAAGAATTGAAAGGTGAGCATGGCTATAAGCAGCACTCAGTATCCTCAGCAGCATCTCACTTACTCCTGTTAGGTCACTGATAATCCTACTGGAAAACTGTGACATCATTCACTTTCAACAGCTTTCATTTCTCTTAAAAATATAATCACTTGGGAATCAATTGCACTCAATTCATCTCATTGGCATAGATTATTCTAGCTCAGTTGATATTAGTAATGCTGAAGAGCAATGAAATAGCTAAAATTTGATATGTCACGTGATTATTAACTGCCAACATTATTATAAACTGACATTGAATTAAATACTACAGCAGTCAAACATTTGATTTAGCATCCTTTGATTTTCCTTTGGCACCACAGAGCTGACTGAATGAGAAACAAAGACAAAATTCAACTAAGTCCTACATATCAGTTCACATCAACAATATTGTTCCTTGATTTTTTTTTTGCCCAACTTGCATCTGTTATTTAACAAGAGGTTCACAAATCATATCATGGGAGGATGATAGCATGGATGTTTCCTTTTTCTTTTTTTTCCGGTTCCTTTAAAGGGGTAGCCATATGGGCCTATAACTTATGAAATTCCATGTTTCTAAAAAATTCTAAGAGCTGCACTCCATTACACCATTCACCAAAGGTAAACTTATCCAGGCAAAAATGTATTGTCAGCTTGTCCCAAAGGAAAATATATCAGACCAGTGATAGCATGAGTTTTCTTAATTAAAAAAAGGCCATGTTTATGACCTATTTTGAACCTTTTTAGCAATAAAAATTCAAAAATTACACATTGACAATTTTAATAGAGATATGCAAGTGTTAAAATGGTTTCACAGAGCATTTCACATTTTGCAAAGACCATTCCCTTTGGGCGACCTTGGTCCACCCACCTCCAAACCAAACATCTCCCCATACCACCACAGCACTTTTCCATGTAATCAAAGGAAGTACAGCACTTGGTTGCTTACCTGATCCCTCCTCACAATCCAAGGCCTCAGGCATACCTCCCAGGTGAAACACTTCCCTCAGTCTAGTTGACTGTATTCACGGCTCACAATGTGGTCTACTCTTCACTGGGGCGGTGGTGGGGTGGGGGGGGGGCGGGTGAGGGCAGTGCAAAATGCAGACTGGATGATCACTTTGCAGAACATCCATGTTCTGTCCACAAAAATTGCCTTGAGCTTCCAGTTACCTACCACTTTAACACATCACTATGATCCCTGGCCAACATTTCCGTCTTGGGCCTGCTGCTCCGCTCCAGCAAAGTTCAGTGCTGGCTGGAAGAACAGCATCTCATTTTCTGCTTGGGCAACCTGCAGCCTTCAGCACTCAATATCAAGTTCAATAATGTTAGAACCTGAATCCCTCCTTCCGTGTCCTTTACCTACCCCGACGCCCCAAAACCTTTCAAGGCAGAGGCTGCTTTCAGAACGGCCAAATCATTTTCACCTGTATCCACTTTTCTTTCTCCCTGGCATACTGTCACTCATCCGTTTGACTACCTGTGGATCTCTCTGTATCAGCTCCTTGTTTATATTGTTAACGTACAAACTGAAAATGGGCTCAGTGCATAAGCACTCTATCTTTCCATTACAATAACATTATTTGGAAGCATCATATAAATGCACTATTCCTGCTTCCTTACTACGGAGTATGCTCAGTTGGAGTTTGAGATTTCTGATACTGTGTTCCAGCTCATATTCCTGTCAACCACAGTGCATTAGCGCTGCTGAAATTAACTTTAGCTATTTTGAATTCTAATCACTGCACACTTAAAGGACACAATAATGCAGACTGCCATATTTTTACTTCAGTAGAGCAACTATATAAATCAAGCTTCCACATTATGCTGCACTTTTGTCATGCACAGAGAGATAATACCACGATTAAGATATTTAGAAATAATTAGCATTTATATTGGAAGATTTACATCACTTTATGAATGCATACTTCTTTCATCTCAAGGCATATTTACAAGCAAAATTAGAGTACAAGCACTAATTGTTTCTTTATTGGCCCCACTTTCACTTTTGTCAGAGTTCCTGATTCCCCTGCCATCATTATCATGATTTCCTAATTTGCAAGTGTCATTATATCACAGAAAGGATATCAAACGCTGCACTTCTAGTCTCTTGGGAATTTTCAAACAAAACTTATTCTGTTGTCAACTAGAATCAGTTCACTTCAGACTTTCTTGATAGCCTGGAACCTTTTTGTATAATCAAAGTAGTCATTACTTTCCACTGAGACAATTTGGGAAGTAAACGCATTAGTATGGCATGAGAGTCATTCTTATTCTTCTGCATTGTACAATGAAAGTTATGATAATATGAAGGATTTTAAACCTGACACTGCTAAGGCTCCAGGTGACAAAGCTATAAGGAAAATACTCAGGAGTGAATATCCTTACTGCCTTTCCCAGTGCCCATCAGCGTCATCATCATAGCTCAGGTGACATCCCTTTTAAATTACAGGACAAGGATTCTTTTTAAAAATTGAACCCAATAAAAGATTTTCTCTCAATTCTCCAGTTATGAGCAAGATCACGACGGTGATCAGGGAAATTACAGGAAAAGAACATCACGTTGTTATAAATTCATGAAGAAAAGCAAAATAAACAAACAGTGAGATTAAAATGAAAATAAATCATGCAATGACAGACCAGACGAATTGGAATTTGGGACGTTTTGTGTATTAATATTAAAAATATCAGATTATGTTACTGGGGAGCTTGTCAAATGAAGTTTGGGAGAAAAAGATTCTTGGTTCAACCATTGATTAATTGTGTAAGCATATTAATATAATGAACCATTCAACCTAAATGGAACATGAGAGCATGAGATGACCCAAACTGTACAAAGAAGTTAGAGAAGGAAGCACAAGCATATAAAATCATGTCAATTTGCATCCAAATTTACTTCTGGATTGTCTCATCAGTGATCACAATCAAATGAATTTTGCTGAAGTTTTGTTTTAATGAAAGCATAATTCTGATTTTTTTTAAAATGCATTGGTGAATATATTTTCAGATGTCTTAATTTTCTGACCACTCATGACAGCAGCAAAGGGAGGCTAAGACCACTAATATGGTGCAATTTCCAAAGTTGAATTATAGAATGATGAAGGCACATGAAGACACCATTCAATCCGTTGTGCCTGCCTGCTTGCACCAGCACATCTAAGAACTCAGGCCATATAGCCTGAGATAACAAGGTGTAGAGCTGGATGAACACAGCAGGCCAAGCAGCATCAGAGGAGCAGAAAGGCTGATGTTTTGGGCCTAGACCCTTCTTCAGAAATGATTAATTTCTGAAGAAGTGTCTAGGCCTGAAACATCAGCCTTCCTACTCCTCTGAAGCTGCTTGGCCTGCTGTGTTCATCCAGCTCTACAACTTGTAATCTCAGATTCTTCAGCATATGCAGTTCCTACTATCTCTGAAACAAGGCTGTATAGTCTGTTTCTTTTCTCCATGACCTTGTATCAGCCTTTGGTTTCATTTTTTGTTCTTTTTTTTCATTCTGTGTGATGCAAAAGTTTCCACCTCAGCACCCTGTATAACAGAAAACAGAGATTTCCCTCCCTGGTGTACTGAGAGAAATGGCGAATAAGTTGGCTAAAATAGTTGAGAATGAAAAAATGAGATTCACAACATTGAGGTAAAAATGGATAATTTTCACTGCAAGCCCTAAATAGCACAATTGGAATCCTGCCTGATTCACTTATTTTCAAACCTTTGCATGCCACTCAACACGCCAACTTGCCCTATTCATATCACATGCCAATGTTCCTATGCTCCAGTGAAAAACTAAATGGTTAAGAAAACTTAGCAAGTAACAAAGAGAGGGTAGCTGATGACCAGGAACCTATCTGATCATCAGGCAATGGCTTATTAACTATGTTATTGCATGTACCATGGCCACAATCCACCTCATTTTCATTCATGCAATTCAGCACTGAGAAACCACCAAACTCACCACATCATCATCTTATCTTGGAACAACTCAGGCCTTCAACATTTAATTTGAAGCTGAAAACCATCTCGGACTGGTGTGTTTCAATTGTGTTCTCTGCGTACAGGGACTGCCATGTGTCACATGCAACTACATTGAATGTGTTTGCACTGGCAAGGGCACAGGCGTATAATATGACTCTCAGAGATAATGGGAACTGCAGATGCTGGAGAATCCAAGATAATAAAATGTGAGGCTGGATGAACACAGCAGGCCAAGCAGCATCTCAGGAGCACAAAAGCTGACGTTTCGGGCCTAGACCCTGCATCAGAGAGGGGGATGGGGTGAGGGTTCTGGAATAAATAGGGAGAGAGGGGGAGGCGGACCGAAGATGGGGAGAAAAGAAGATAGGTGGAGAGAGTATAGGTGGGGAGGTAGGGAGGGGATAGGTCAGTCCAGGGAAGACGGACAGGTCAAGGAGGTGGGATGAGGTTAGTACGTAGATGGGGGTGCGGCTTGGGGTGGGAGGAAGGGATGGGTGAGAGGAAGAACAGGTTAGGGAGGCAGAGACAGGTTGGACTGGTTTTGGGATGCAGTGGGTGGAGGGGAAGAGCTGGGCTGGTTGTGTGGTGCAGTGGGGGGAGGGGACGAACTGGGCTGGTTTAGGGATGCGGTGGGGGAAGGGGAGATTTTGAAACTGGTGAAGTCAACATTGATACCATTAGGCTGCAGGGTTCACAGGCGGAATATGAGTTGCTGTTCCTGCAACCTTCGGGTGGCATCATTGTGGCACTGCAGGAGGCCCATGATGGACATGTCATCTAAAGAACGGGAGGGGGAGTGGAAATGGTTTGCGACTGGGAGGTGCAGTTGTTTGTTGCGAACTGAGTGGAGGTGTTCTGCAAAGCGGTCCCGAAGCCTCCGCTTGGTTTGCCCAATGTAGAGGAAGCCACAGCGGGTACAGTGGATGCAGTATACCACATTGGCAGATGTGCAGGTGAACCTCTGCTTAATGTGGAGTGTCATCTTGGGGCCTGGGATAGGGGTGAGGGAGGATGTGTGGGGGCAAGTGTAGCATTTCCTGCGGTTGCAGGGGAAGGTGCCGGGTGTGGTGGGGTTGGAGGGCAGTGTGGAGCGAACAAGGGAGTCACGGAGAGAGTGGTCTCTCCGGAAAGCAGACAGGGGCGGGGATGGAAAAATATCTTGGGTGGCAGGGTCGGATTGTAGATGGCGGAAGTGTCGGAGGATGATGCGTTGTATCCGGAGGTTGGTGGGGTGGCGTGTGAGAATGAGGGGGATCCTCTTTGGGCGGTTGTGGCGGGGGCGGGGTGTGAGGGATGTGTTGCAGGAAATATGGGAGACTCGGTCAAGGGCGTTCTCGATCACTGTGGGGGGAAAGTTGCGGTCCTTGAAGAACTTGGACATCTGGGATGTGCGGGAGTGGAATGTCTTATCGTGGGAGCAGATGCGGCGGAGGTGGAGGAATTGGGAATGGGGATGGAATTCTTGCAGGAGGGTGGGTGGGAGGAGGTGTATTCTAGGTAGCTGTGGGAGTCGGTGGACTTGAAATGGACATCAGTTACAAGCTGGTTGCCTGAGATGGAGACTGAGAGGTCCAGGAAGGTGAGGGATGTGCTGGAGATGGCCCAGGTGAACTGAAGGTTGGGGTGGAAGGTGTTGGTGAAGTGGATGAACTGTTCGAGCTCCTCTGGGGAGCAAGAGGCGGCGCCGATACAATCATCAATGTACCGGAGGAAGAGGTGGGGTTTGGGGCCTGTGTACGTGCGGAAGAGGGACTGTTCTACGTAACCTACAAAGAGGCAGGCATAGCTGGGGCGCCCATGGCCATCCCCTTAGTCTGTAGGAAGTGGGAGGAGTCAAAAGAGAAGTTGTTGAGGGTGAGGACGAGTTCGGCTAGTCGGATGAGGGTGTCGGTGGAGGGGCACTGGTCGGGCCTGCGGGACAGGAAGAAGCGGAGGGCCTTGAGGCCATCTGCATGCGGAATGCAGGTGTATAGGGACTGGACGTCCATGGTGAAGATGAGGTGTTGGGGGCCAGGGAATTGGAAGTCCTGGAGGAGGTGGAGGGCGTGGGTGGTGTCACGGACGTAGGTGGGGAGTTCCTGGACCAAAGGGGAGAAAATGGAGTCCAGATAGGTGGAGATGAGTTCGGTGGGGTAGGAGCAGGCTGAGACGATGGGTCGACCAGGGCAGGCAGGTTTGTGGATTTTGGGAAGGAGATAGAAACGGGCCGTGCGGGTTTGGGGAACAATGAGGTTGGAGGCTGTGGGTGGGAGGCCCCCTGAGGTGATGAGGTGACAACCTCTCCCCTGCAAAATGGGCAGCCCTCCCCTCCCTCCGCTCCAACCCCAACCTCACCATCAAACCTGCACACAAGGGTGGCGCAGTGCTCGTATGGCGCATTGACCTCTACATCGCCGAGGCCAGACGCCAACTCTCCGACACCACCTCCTACCGCCCACTCGATCATGACTCCACACCCGAGCACCAAACCATCAACTCCAACACCATTCATGACCTCATCACCTCAGGGGACCTCCCACCCACAGCATCCAACCTCATTGTTCCCCAACCCCGCACGGCCCGTTTCTATCTCCTTCCCAAAATCCACAAACCTGCCTGCCCTGGTCGACGCATCATCTCAGCCTGCTCCTGCCCCACCGAACTCATCTCCACCTATCTGGACTCCATTTTCTCCCCTTTGGTCCAGGAACTCCCTACCTACGTCCGTGACACCACCCACGCCCTCCACCTCCTCCAGGACTTCCAATTCCCTGGCCCCCAACACCTCATCTTCACCATGGACGTCCAGTCCCTATGCACCTGCATTCCGCATGCAGGTAGCCTCAAGGCCCTCCGCTTCTTCCTGTCCCGCAGGCCCGACCAGTCCCCCTCCACCGACACCCTCATCCGCCTAGCCGAACTCGTCCTCACCCTCAACAACTTCTCTTTTGACTCCTCCCACTTCCTACAGACTAAGGGAGTGGCCATGGGCACCCGCATGGGCCCCAGCTATGCCTGCCTCATTGTAGGTTACGTAGAACAGTCCCTCCTCCGCACCTACACAGGCCCCAAACCCCACCTCTTCCTCCGGTACATTGATGACTGTATCGGTGCCGCCTCTTGCTCCCCAGAGGAGTTCGAACAGTTCATCCACTTCACCAACACCTTCCACCCCAACCTTCAGTTCACCTGGGCCATCTCCAGCACATCCCTCACCTTCCTGGACCTCTCAGTCTCCATCTCAGGCAACCAGCTTGTAACTGATGTCCATTTCAAGCCCACCGACTCCCACAGCTACCTAGAATACACCTCCTCCCACCCACCCTCCTGCAAAAATTCCATCCCCTATTCCCAATTCCTCCGCCTCCGCCGCATCCGCTCCCACGATAAGATATTCCACTCCCGCACATCCCAGATTTCAAAGTTCTTCAAGGACTGCAATTTTCCCCCCACAGTGGTCGAGAACGCCCTTGACCGCGTCTCCCGTATTTCCTGCAACATACCCCTCACACCCCGCCCCCGCCACAACCACCCAAAGAGGTTCCCCCTCGTTCTCACACACCACCCCACCAACCTCCGTATACAACGCATCATCCTCCGACACTTCCGCCATCTACAATCCGACCCCACCACCCAAGACATTTTTCCATCCCCACTCCTGTCTGCTTTCCGGAGAGACCACTCTCTCCGTGACTCCCTTGTTCGCTCCACACTGCCCTCCAACCCCACTACACCCGGCACCTTCCCCTGCAACCGCAGGAAATGCTACACTTGCCCCCACACCTCCTCCGTCATCCCTATCCCAGGCCCCAAGATGACATTCCACATTAAGCAGAGGTTCACCTGCACATCTGCCAATGTGGTATACTGCATCCACTGTACCCGCTGTGGCTTCCTCTACATTGGGGAAACCTAGCGGAGGCTTGGGGATCGCTTTGCAGAACACCTCCGCTCAGTTCGCAACAAACAACTGCACCTCCCGGTCGCAAACCATTTCCACTCCGCCTCCCATTCTTTAGATGACATGTCCATCATGGGCCTCCTGCAGTGCCACAATGATGCCACCCGAAGGTTGCAGGAACAGCAACTCATATTCCGCCTGGGAACCCTGCAGCCATATGGTATCAATGTTGACTTCACCAGTTTCAAAATCTCCCCTTCCCCCACCACATCCCTAAACCAGCCCAGTTCGTCCCCTCCCCCCACTGCACCACACAACCAGCCCAGCTCTTCCCCTCCACCCACTGCATCCCAAAACCAGTCCAACCTGTCTCTGCCTCCCTAACCTGTTCTTCCTCTCACCCTTTCCTTCCTCCCACCCCAAGCTGCACCCCCATCTACCTACTAACCTCATCCCACCTCCTTGACCTGTCCGTCTTCCCTGGACTGATCTATCCCCTCCCTACCTCCCCACCTATACTCTCTCCATCTATCTTCTTTTCTCTCCATCTTTGGTCCGCCTCCCCCTCTCTCCCTATTTATTCCAGAACCCTCACCCCATCCCCCTCTCTGATGCAGGGTCTAGGCCCGAAACGTCAGCTTTTGTGCTCCTGAGATGCTGCTTGGCCTGTTGTGTTCATCCAGCCTCACATTTTATTAATATGACTCTCGGTTTGTTTTCTTAGCACTCATTCACTTTAGTGCTTACCCGAAGGTATCAGCCTCTCTGTTCGAAACACTACTCTTTTTTAAAACATAAGGTCTTGCTTTGCATTCCGATACAAACAGAGAGATGGGTTTCTTGAAAGTGTGTGGGGTGCTGAACAGCAAATATATCAGCGAGCTAAGAGATGGACATATCAATGTACTGCACTTCTAAATCAATGTCACAACTGCTGCAGATGGCAGTAGCTGATGGAGCAAACACACTTCACATGCTTCAAAATATGGTGAAGCAGGAATGTCAAAGAGAAAGTGTCCTCAGAAGGGACAATGTGGACTATTGTCAGCCCAGTTCCATCATTGTCAAGCAAGGACCTTGTCCTATTCTGGGGTTTGGACAAAGTTGATCAAGCATAGGTCTGACCAAATTCAGGGGTTTCATGTCTTTGTAGTCCAAGGAATGCACCACAGTCAGCCCTTAATGTCAAGTGTTGCGTGGTGCCTCTGGTTAGCACTGCAGACTCATAGCACCGCGGACCAAGGTCAATTCCAGCCTTGAAGAGTGACTGTGTGGAGGTTGAATGTTCTCTCCAAGTCTACACAGGTCTCTTTACATGCTCTGGTTTCTTGCCATAGTCCAAAGGTTAGGTGGATTGGCCATGCTAGATTGCCCTGTCGTGTTCAAGGATATGCAGACTAGATGGATTAGCCATGGTAAATGTGGGATTATGGGGATAGCGTACGGGCTGGGTGGGTTTCTCTTCAAAAGATCAGTGTAGACTCAATGGGCTGAATGGTCTCTTTTCACACTGAAATATTCTAAGTATATGAGCTAAGTTGTGTGAATTATACAAATAAATAATGTTAAAACATATAAGTTTGGGTGCTTGAATTTTGAATTAATGATGTGGGGTTTTCTGTGTGATAATGATTAACATGTAAACAATTCTGTAGGTAGGATGATTTCTTTTAAAAGAATTTGATGGAGAGGTTGCCTTCGGAGCAATGGGTTTTGTGCGCATTTGGAGTATTTATGACTAAGCAAAGTAAACAATTATACATGACAGCTCTGTTAGAAATTTCTGGACTTGGTTTTCATTAGCTCATGGAAAAAGATTGAAATAAAAGTCTTGATTTTTTTTTAGTTTCACTTTGTTGCAGTTCCGCAATTATTTGATAAAGATAGACATAAGAAGTAATGACCCTGAGAATGGGGGAAGACAATTAAAATAGATTACCTTAGACCAAGTAGTTTTGTAGTAGGTCCATAACACAAGTGTAATAACAGAAGTTGGAAAAGCTCAGCAGGTCTTCCTCAAAAAGGGTCACCAGATCCGAAACGTTAACTCTGAATTTTTTCTGCACAGATGCTGTCAGACCTGGGGAGCTTTTCCAACAACTTCTGATTTTGTTCCTGATTTACAGCATCTATAGCTCTTTCAGTTTTTACTTAGCCATAAAACAAGTGCTTGAATAAAACCCAGAAGAGAATGTTTGAAGGTGAGAATATTTCAATTCAGTTGTATGAAAACTCCAGGAAAATCAGATCTTTTTTTCCCTGGGAGCTGAATTCTACAAGACCATAGACATAGAAGCGGGAGTAGATTGTTCAACCATCAGTTCCAATCTGCCATTCAATGAGATCGTGGCTGATCCAATAATCCTTAAAACCACTTTTCCCCATAACCTTTGATTCCCTGACTGACTAATTTATGTCTAAGTCATCCTTGAATATATATAATAACACAGCCTTGCCAGCTCTCTGCAGCTAAGAGTTTCACAGATTCACTACCTAATGAGAGAAAAAATAGTCCTTTCTATCTCTATTCATTTGTGGGATGTGCACATCACTAGCTGGCCAGTATTTCTGGGCCGTTGACTCACAAAGTCATGAGGAAGGGAATTCCAGGATTTTGACCAAGTGACAGTGAAGGAATGCCTAACATATTTCCAAGTCAGAATGGTGAGTGGCTTGAAGGAGAACTTGAATGTGGTGGAGTTCCCATATGCCTGCTGCCCTTGTCCTTCTAGATGGAAGTGGTTGTGGGTTTGGAAGGTGTTGTCTGAGGATCTTTGGTGAATTTCTGCAGTGCATCTTGTAGATAGTACACACCGTTGCTACTGAGCATTGGCGGTGGACACAGTGGGGCTGTACTCATCCAGGCAAGTGGGGAATATTCCATCACACTCCTGACTTGTGCCTTCTATTTGGTAGACAGGATTTGAGGAGTCAGGAGGTGAGTAACTCGCCAAAGTAGTCCTAGCTTCTGATCTGCTCTTGTGGCCACTCTGTTTATTTGGAGAGTCCAGTTGACTTTCTGGTCAATGGTAACCCCTAGGATATTGATAGTGGGGGATTCAGTGATGGTAACATTATTGAATGTCAAGGGGTGGTCATTAGATTGTCTCTTATTGGTGATGGTCATAGCCTTGCAGTTGTATGGTGCAAATGTCACTTGCCACTAGTCAGCCTAAGCCTGGTAATTGTCCAGATCTTGTTGCATTTGAACACTGATGCTGAATTTTGTGCAATCATCGGTGAAAATCCCCACTTTTGACTTTATGATGGAGGGAATGTCATTGATGAAGCAGCTGATAATGATTGGTCAGAGGACACTACCCTGTCCTGGAACTGAGATGATTGGCTTCCAACAACCACAACCATCTTCCTATGTGCCAGGAATGAATCCAACCACTGGAGAGTTTTGCCCCTTGATACCCATTGATTCCAGTTTTGCTGGGGCTTCTTGATGCCACACTCGGTCAAATGTAGCCTTGATGCCAAGGGCTGTCACTCTCACCTCACCTCTGGAATTTAGTTCTTTTGTCCATGTTTGAACCAAGGCTGGAATGAGATCAGGAGTTGAGTAGCCCTGGCAGAACCCAAACTGGGCGTCACTGAGCAGGTTATTGCTGAGCAGGTGTTGCCCGATAGCGCTGTCAGTGATACCTTCCATCACTTTACTGATGATCAAGAGTAGACTGATGGGGTGGTAATTGGCTGGGTTGGATTTGTCCTGCTTTTTCTGTACAGGGCATACTTGGGCAAATTTCCACATTGCCGGGTAGATACCAGTGTTGTAACTATACCAGAACAGTTTGGCTAAGGGAGCAGTAAGTCCTAGAGTACAAGTCTTCATACTATTGCCAGAATGTTGGCAAGAGGGCCTGTAGCCTTTGCAGTATCCGGTGTCTCTAACTGTTTCTTGATACCACATGGAGTGAATCCACTCAGCCCTTCTGGCTGAAGGTTGCTGCAAATGCTTCAGCCTTACCTTTTGCACTGATGTGCTGGACTCTTCCATCATGGAGGATGGGGATATTTGTGGAGCCTCTTACTCCAGTGAGTTGTTTAATTTGTCCACCACCATTCACGACTGGATATGGCAGGACTGCGGAGCTTAGACCTGATCCGTTGGTTGTGGGATTGCTCAGCTCTGACTATCACTTGCTGCTTTCATTATTTGGTGTGCAAGTAGTCCTGTATGGTGGCTTCACTAGTTTGAAACCTCATCTTCAGGTATGCCTGCTGCTGCTCTTCTAATAGCAGCTTTAAATGGGTAATAACTTTACTCTAAGATTTTGCCCTCAGTTCCGAGGCCTTTCCAAAAGAGGAAACAACTTTCTCACATCTACCCTGCCAAGCCCCTGAAGAATCTTATGCATTTCAATAAGGCCATCTCCCATTTTTCTAAACTCTAATTAGTACATTCCCAACCTACACAGCTTCAGATTTTCCATATAATATTCCACTTGCCAAGATTTTGTCTACTCACTCAACCTGTCCATACCCTTCTCCATTCTCTTTGAGCCATCTTCTCCCATTGCCTTCCCAGCTATTTTTGTGTCATTTGCAAAATTAGCCAAAATGCATTCACTTCCACACCATGACATGAAACTTCAGCCGAGTAAGATGAAGGCCAAGTAAGTGTACAATTAGAAAATTGGTTTAAAGTGGGAATTCAGCTGGGATGTCCTTTCAGTTTTAAAGTTAAACTCAGATTTTTGCCTTTAAACCTAAATAAAGGAGGCAACTGCCAGCACCTGCCTACGGAACCAGATCGTCCCCAATGGACTACAGTCTACATTCAAGCCTTCCCAATTTGGCCCCAACCGTGACCACCTCTACACCCAGAATATTCAGACCCTTCAGAAGCGTTTCTCCCTGTGAGTCCTGAAACAGACAGTCACAGCCATGCTCCAGCACCTCAACACAGCAAAATCCAGCCTGCCCCAGCTCAGAGCCTCCCTCTCCCAGACCTGCAAAGGACCCCTGCTGTTTTTTATCCTCCGCAGGACCCAAAGACTGAACACCCAGTTTAACTCAGCTTTTCTGGACACCAAAAATCATTAGTACAACAAACTCACTGGCCCCTGCCACCCACAAGAGGCTTCCTGCACCTCCCAAATCCCGAGTCTGTCCCTGCCCCTCCCCCACCATGCACCCGCCGCCATTGACCATGAGGACTCGGCTGGAGACCCCACCGATGACGTCACATCCGCCTCCGCCGACCACACCACTTCCGGGACCACTGCTGCAGTCACCACCTCCAACTCCAGTTACAACACCTCACACACCACCCTCACCGCAGCTGCTGCCGCCCACCCCGATACTCCAACCGCCGATGGAATTCCGCCCACGGCCGACGCCGACGGAACCCCGCCCACGGCCGACGCCCTCATCGCTCCGCCCACAACCCCAACAGCCAGCCACCCCAAAGGAGACAGCCACACTGAACTCTGCTGCATCTTCACCATCCCCCCAGACCTCCCACTGACTGAGGACGAATGGTCAGTCCTTAGTAAGGGGCTCACCTTTGTCACCCTACAACCACACATCAACGAATACCAGTCACGATTGGACATAGAGCAGTTTATCCGCCGCCTTCGCCTCCACGCCTACTCCTTCAACCGGGAACCTAACCCTCCCTCCACTGACCCCTTCACCTGCTTCCAACACAGGTCCTCCTCTTGGACACCACCCCCAGGCGTCCTACCCTCCCTCGACCTCTTCACCTCCAACAGCCGTCGAGACATTAACCGCCTCAACCTCTCCACCCCTCTCACCCACTCCAAACTCTCCCCTGCAGAACGGGCAGCCCTCCGCTCCTTCCGCTCCAACCCCAACCTCACCATCAAACCCGCAGACAAGGGTGGCGCAGTGGTAGTATGGCGCACTGACCTCTACATCGCCGAGGCCAAATGCCAACTCTCCGACACCACCTCCTACCGCCCCCTCGATCATGGCCCCACACCCGAGCACCAAACCATCATCTCCAACACCATTCATGACCTCATCACCCACAGCATCCAACCTCATTGTTCCCCAACCATGCACGGCCCGTTCCTATCTCCTTCCCAAAATCCACAAACCTGCCTGCCCTGGTCGACCCATCGTCTCACCCTGCTCCTGCCCCACCGAACTCATCTCCACCTATCTGGACTCCATTTTCTCCCCTTTGGTCCAGGAACTCCCCACCTACGTCCGTGACATCACCCACGCCCTCCACCTCCTCCAGGACTTCCAATTCCCTGGCCCCCAACACCTCATCTTCACCATGGACATCCAGTCCCTATACACCTGCATTCCGCATGCAGATGGCCTCAAGGCCCTCCGCTTCTTCCTGTCCCGCAGGCCCGACCAGTCCCCCTCCACCGACACCCTCATCCGCCTAGCCGAACTCGTCCTCACCCTCAACAAATTCTCTTTCGACTCCTCCGACTTCCTACAGACTAAGGGGGTGGCCATGGGCACCCGCATGGGCCCCAGCTATGCCTGCCTCTTTGTAGGTTACGTGGAACAGTCCCTCTTCCGCACCTACACAGGCCCCAAACCCCACCTCTTCCTCCGGTACATTGATGACTGTATCGGCGCCGCCTCTTGCTCCCCAGAGGAGCTGGAACAGTTCATCCACTTCACCAACACCTTCCACCCCAACCTTCAGTTCACCTGGGCCATCTCCAGCACATCCCTCACCTTCCTGGATCTCTCAGTCTCCATCTCAGGCAACCAGCTTGTGACTGATGTCCATTTCAAGCCCACTGACTCCCACAGCTTCCTAGAATACACCTCCTCCCACCCACCCTCCTGCAAAAATTCCATCCCCTATTCCCAATTCCTCCGCCTCCGCCACATCTGCTCCCACGATAAGATATTCCACTCCCGCACATCCCAGATGTCCAAGTTCTTCAAGGACCGCAACTTTCCCCCCACAGTGATCGAGAATGCCCTTGGCTGCATCTCCCGCAACACATCCCTCACACCCCGCCCCCGCCACAACCGCCCAAAGAGGATCCCCCTCATTCTCACACAACACCCCACCAACCTCCGGATACAACGCATCATCCTCCGACACTTCTGCCATCTACAATCCGACCCCACCACCCAAGACATTTTTCCATCCCCACCCCTGTCTGCTTTCCGGAGAGACCACTCTCTCCGTAACTTCCTTGTTCGCTCCACACTGCCCTCCAACCCCACTACACCCGGCACCTTCCCCTGCAACCGCAGGAAATGCTACATTTGCCCCCACACCTCCTCCCTCACCCGTACCCCAGGCCCCAAGATGACTTTCCACATTAAGCAGAGGTTCACCTGTACATCTGCCAATGTGGTATACTGCATCCACTCTACCCGGTGTGGTTTCCTCTACATTGGGGAAACCAAGTGGAGGCTTGGGGACCACTTTGCTGAACACCTCTGCTCGGTTCGCAACAAACAACTGCACCACCCAGTCGCAAACCATTTTCACTCCCACTCCCATTCTTTAGATGACATGTCCATCATGGGCCTCCTGCAGTGCCACAATGATGCCACCCGAAGGTTGCAGGAACAGCAACTCATATTCCGCCTGGGAACCCTGCAGCCCTATGGTATCAATGTTGACTTCACCAGCTTCAAAATCTCCCCTTCCCCCACCACATCCCTAAACCAGCCCAGTTCGTCCCCTCCCCCTACTGCACCACACAACCAGCCCAGCTCTTCCCCTCCACCCACTGCATCCCAAAACCAGTCCAACTTGTCTCTGCCTCCCTAACCTGTTCTTCCTCTCACCCATCCCTTCCTCCCACCCCAAGCCGCACCCCCATCTCCTACCTACTAATCTCATCCCACCTCCTTGACCTGTCCGTCTTCCCTGGACTGACCTATCCCCTCCCTCGCTCTCCACCTATACTCTCTCCACCTATCTTCTTTTCTTTCCATCTTCGGTCTGCCTCCCCCTCTCTCCCTATTTATTCCAGAACCCTCACCCCATCCCCCTCTCTGATGAAGGATCTTGGCCCGAAACGTCAGCTTTTGTGCTCCTGAGATGCTGCTTGGCCTGCTGTGTTCATCCAGCCTCACATTTTATTATCTTGGATTCTCCAGCATCTGCAGTTCCCATTATCTCTGATACAATTTCAACGCCCTTCAGAATTTAAATGCCTGAATTTCTTTGTCTAAATGATGTATTGATCACAGTAGTGATTGGAACCAGGTTGATCTCATTAACTGATTAGAATTGTTAACCTCGGCCAATCAGGAAGCCCTGGCTGACCAAAATAACAGGGGATTTGGCATTTCCTCAGTTTAGGGGCAGACTCTGAGCTTGTTGGCCATATGGCATATAGTGCATCAGGGCTACCTGGCTAACACTAACCCTGCTTTCTCAGGCCTGATGAGCCTTTCTCCAACAATGGCTTTTGTTTCTGATTTTCATCATTTCTAGTTCTTCTACTAGTTCTAATTGACTTAATGTTTTGGGAATAATGGTATTGCACTTTTCTATATGTTTCAAAACCTGCACACTTGTACTATGTAGTGACTTGACATTGTTTTTTTTGTGCAATAAACTGTGTCATTGTGTATTTGCTTCAGCAAGAAACCGCATGATGAAAACCAAAACAAAAAACTATGACCTATCAGACTTGATTTCAGTCTGGGGTTTGATTTGTCTAGCAGTAACATCAGCTGGGATTAAAACAATAAATCAATTGAGGTAACAAGACATTTGTCTGGGGAATGAGCATTACAGGAATGATAAAGTTGATGAATAATATTCAGGGTCTTAGGGGCCTTTTCATAAAGTTCCAGGGAAAGTGGGCAACTCAAGTCTGGATCAGCTTCTATTCAATGGGTTGCTGAGGGAATTGCCACTAATGGGGGGGAACGACTGAAGGTCATAGGATGGGAACTCCTCGTGAAGGGGACAAGGAGCTTGTTCAGGGGTTATTCAAGCGGGTCCCAGTAACTGGCCTTTGCACGATGAGGTTGTAGGGCAGCAAAGGCATTGGAATTTCCAAAGCCATGTATTCTGGCCGTAAAAGTGGTATAATAACAATGATGCAAAAAGATTCAACTGAAACAGGAGAGAAGCCACAGTGAAGCAACAAAGGGAGCATGTAAGATGGTAGAAATTGATGTGTCATACCTTTAGCTGATGAAACACATGACTGCATTAGAGGCCAACTAGACAAGAACATGAAAATAGCTGAGTCCTTGTGCAGCCCAAGTTGGCTGCTTTTTTGTGGGGTAGGTGTAGTAGGTAGAATGAATACTTTCATTACATTTGCCCTATGCAGGGCAAAGGTAATAATCATGGCTTCGCTGAATCAGAAATAGCATCCACTTGGCTCCAATTTGAAAGGTCATTATTTGCACAAAAATGCAGCACTCCAATTCTGGCTTCAAACATGAACACTCCAATATATGAGCTAATTACTTCTATGTCATGTCAGTTTAGCTGTTGCTATGACAAAAGGGAATTGAACAGAGTAACTTTCTATTTGCCAACAATCTTCTATCAAAGTTCTGGAAGACAACACATCCAAGCTTCCTACACAGAACTGTATATATTTAAGGACATGAGCTATGGTGAGGAAGGGATCCTTTTCCTTTTTTGTGAATGGCTTACTTGGAGAATTCTACTTTCAATGTAATGTAAAAATGTTGATTGTCCATTGTACAATTGTCTAACATCACGTGTTTCTTATCAAGGTGTGACAGGAAGACTCCTCATCACACAGAAGGCATCATTGTCATTTGTGAGGAATCAGGATTTCACTCAAAAGCATCTTGTTACCTTTCAGAGATTCTCCATAGATTGACTACTTAAGCAGTCCAAATGAGGAACATTGTGGTTGGAATCTTTGTCCTTGTTCTTAATCCAAAGAGAAGGCAGAAGAGAGTATATATGACATCTTCAGCAAGAACAGAAAATGTCAGCAGCTACCACACACTCTGGCAGAAGGAGAAGCAACAAGGTGCAATCAACCAAGGAGATGCAAGTGATTGATAATGACCCTGCAGTTGTAGGCCTCACTGTCATTTTTTTCAATTGTCTAAAGGGCAATGAATATGTTGGTTAAGAATGTCACAATTTGTCACCTCCAAACCGTGCCATATGTTGGAGGACTTGCACTCACAAGGATTGGGCAACAATCCCATTATGTTGGCCATCAAAGTTACAACTGTTCCAAATTTTTGTGCCAGTGACCTGCTTCAAGAAAACATAGGGGATCAATATGAGAAATCCTAGTTCTTAATTCATAAATGCATTGGATGTTCATGATGACATTCTCCAGAGCATGTTACGCCATGTTCTTCCACCTTAATGCTGATGGTCAAGGAGCGAGAACATTGGAATTCCTCACCATCAGGTGCAGACTGCTAGCAACTGTACCCATGTTGTTTTGAGAGTATCCAAATATTAACCACAATGCTTT
This sequence comes from Stegostoma tigrinum, assembly GCF_030684315.1. NCBI lineage: Eukaryota > Metazoa > Chordata > Chondrichthyes > Orectolobiformes > Stegostomatidae > Stegostoma > Stegostoma tigrinum. The sequence continues at coordinate 20,446,637 of NC_081356.1, forward strand.
TGAACGGAAAGGTTTCCATTCCATCAATCAAATTGTGACCATCAATATCGAATGTTTGGAAGTTTGCCCCAGATATTCTGGGAATTGTTAGAACTTGAAGATAATTCCTGTAACCTTCCAAAGTGCGCAACTCATGAAAGGATGGTTGATGGGGAGGAAACGGAGAAAGTACGCCCAAAATGGCTCAACTTGCATTCACAAAACTCTCACTCTGATGTAAAATGGAAATCTAACACTTTGAATAGGGCCTTAGGCCTCCTAGAGATGAGTGTTTGTTGTCTGGACTGTTGAGGGGGGATTTGCATGTATTGAACTGCATCGCTTCAAGAAGGCATCTCAAGGTAACAATTTGGAGGCAATGAACTATGGACAAAGAATACTGGTCTACTCAGGGGCATCAACATCCCATGAACAAATAAGGAATTAATGATTTGATTCCTGAACCAGATGAAAATTTCTTCCTTGTACGTTTGGTTCATAATACAGAAAAGTTCCATCTGCTCCAGAGGTGTAATAATATCTCTGAACAGGTTGATTAGAAAATGTCAACTAGGAAGCGTGGTTAGTGAATGGGAAGTTTAGTTCCACTTTTGAGTTCCTTTGTCATGACATTTGCTTGGCTTCTATGAAAGAGGCAATTACTGATTGTAATTATTTAGGCGGCTAGGAGACACATTGTCACGCTTATGACTGCTTGAGGCCATAACTTGTAACCTGCATTCCTCAGCAATTAATTTCCCACCAATGAAGTGGAAATTGGAGCTGGATACATGGCATTATTGAATCAGTTGAGGCATGTAATTGCCCCAAACAGATCCCAGAGAAAAGTGTGTAATGTGCCCACTTAGTGTGCCATAGCAGCCATTTTGTAAAGTTGTTGCACAGTTGACATTCAATTTGAGTGACTTGTGGGCTTTGCTTATAATGTACATTTTTTCCCACTTTCTGTTGCTGTCCAGGAGTCCTCAGCGAACTTTCAGATTCCCCTTGCTTTTGTTGAGTCCATTAAAATCACTACGATATCTATTTTAATTTCTAGAGCCTATGATAATGGAATTTTATACCTTTGGTGGCCCTACACCTTCTCATATAAAGGCATGAGTTACATCGACATAGAATCAGTCTGGGTGGAAATAAGAAATAACAATAGAAAAATGTCCCTGAAGGGAATAACGTATGGGTCTCCAAATTGTAGTAGGGTGCGGTATAAAACAGGAAATACTGGGAGCTTGTAAGAATATCAGAATTTCAAATAATCATGCATAATTTTTATTACACATATAATCTGGATAAATCAAATTAACAAGGATAGCTTTGGGAAGAATGACCACAAGCATGCTAGAATCATAGAACGATTCAGTGTGGAAGCAGGCCATTCAGCCCACTTGCTCTAATGAGAGTCCCACAAAGACACACCTTGCGCTACCATTCATCCCTGCATTCTCTATGGCCAATCCACCTAACCTATACATCTCTGGAGACTATGGGCAGTTTAGTAAGGCCAATTCACCTAACCTGCACATCTTTGGATGGTGGGAGAAGGCCCATGTAAATACAAGTAATGTACAAACTCCATATAGGCAGTGACTGAAGGTTGGAATCACACTCAAATCCTTGGCATTGTAAGACAACAGTGTTAACCACTGAGTTCCGAGGAAGTGTCACCAGACCTGAAATGATAACCCTGGTTTATTTTACCTTCATAGATGCTGCCAGACCTGGGCTTTTCCAGCAACTTTGTTTTGGTACTAATCACTGAGCTACCATGCTGCTCTATGTTGGAGTTTGTTTGTTTCTTCAAGAAATTAATTGAGGAACCAACTGGTGAGCAGGCAGTTCTGGATATGGTACTGTGTAATGAGGTGGAATTAATGATCTTACAATAAAGGTTCCTCTTGGGAAGAATGATCACAATATGCTACAGTTTCAAATTCAGTTGGAAAGCATGAAACTGGAGTCCCACATTTATGTTCTGGAGTTAAACACAGGTAATTACACAGGCATCAGAATAGATCTGACCAATGTGGACTGGGTGGCAAGATTAAAAGGCAAGAAAGTTGAAGAGCAGTGGCAGATGTTCAAGGATCTTCTCAATTGCTCCCAAATAAAACATTTTTGAAAAAAGAAGAGATTGCAATGAGGGTACAATCATCTGTGGCTAAGTAAAGAAGTTAAAGACAATATAAAGAAAAAAGTTAAGGCAGACCATATTGCAAAAATGAGTGGCGGGGGAAGATTGGGAAACTTTTTAAAATGTCAACAAAAGCTAACAAAAAGCCATAGAGAACATGGTAAATTATTTAAAAACTAGTACAAAGTATAAAAAGCAAAAACTTCTCTCAGTATATAAAGAGTAAGAAGTAAGTGAATGTTGATTCGTGGAGTAAGAGCGGGGAGTTAACAGTGGAAGGAAGCAAAAACGGTAGAGACACAAGCATAAGAGGCAAAATCTATTTATTAATATCAGCACAAAAGCATTCTGTTCAGTTGGATGAGATCTTTGATTCTCCTGCTTGTACAGTGACCTGGCTGAAGCATGCAAGTCATAAGCATCTGTTAGCTCCAAAGTAATTTGTTGAAGCCCTGAATGGTGGCGGAATTGGTTCAAGACCAGACATGATGTGGTGAGGCTTGTCATTGACTGACGTAGAGTAAGATGGATAAACATTTGAAGAAGGTGATGACATGAAACATGCAGGGACAGTGCACAGCAGAAGCTGTGGCACAATTGGCATTTCACAAGTTTTCATCAAGAGACATGGAGAATTCGAAATCGAATGTAAATAAAGCAAGTTGGAGTTTAAATGATGCATGGAAACTTACCTGTTGCCGCTCAAGGTAAATATTCTGAAATCCCCATTTAAGGCTTGCAGGGAGGGATAGGAAAGGTATAATCTTTTTCTTATATCAATAATCTGATATTTTCATTCTTAGCCCTATATTGTCATCTTATTTGCCACTAATGTCACACTAGAGGGTTTCACTTTATTCAAATAAATGTATCAATTTGATTCATATTCTCTTGTCCGATGTCTACTATTTTTGCCTGCCAACTGGTAACTCCCAGGTTTTTATTTGCTTGATGTCAGATGACAAACATGAGGATATGGATTGACCCAACTGCCTCATGTACAATGGGTGGATGGTCACTTATAGTAGCCCATGTCCTCATTGGAGAGGATTAGGGGATGAGAGCTACTTTGCTCCACTCTGAAGGAGAAACTGTCAAGTTATAAATGATATTCCTGGTGTACCCAATAGCGATGCGAGCAGCTGGTCTGGCACTACCACCTGCCCCATCTTCCTCTTTTGCCTCCTAATTCTTCTTTTCCCCTCCATTGGAATTCTCAAAGTGTCCTAAAATAGATTCATTCTCCCTGCACCTCTATCTAGACTTGCATTTCACGTTATGAACTAAATTAGAATCATCTAATTGATATCATTAAGATCCAAAAAATTGCCCATCCTGTCCAGGAATGTGTAGGCTAGGTGAATTAGCCATGGGATATGCAGGAAAAGGATTGGGGAGGGGATGGGTCTATGGGATGCTCTTCAGAAGGTCGGTGTGGACTCGGTGGCTGAATGGCCTGCTGCCACACTGTAGGTGTTCTATGAACTTCTAAGATCGTTAAAGGAGCTCATTCAGTGGTTAAGAAATATTTCTTTAGATTTAAAATTAGAGCCAGGTCTTTTGGCAGGATTTCAGGAAACCACTTTGTATAAATGGGAATCTGGAATTCTCATAAGGTGTGAGTGCTGCTGTGAAGTCAAAGGTGCATGTAAAAGAAAATGCAGCTTATTGCAAATGTTCCCAATATGTCTGTTTTCTTGGATTCTCATTGATATAATTGGAATGCAGAAAGGGCACATTTTATCAAAGTTTTTCATTTTACTCCCATCAGGACATTTTGCAAGAGCACTAATTGAAGGGGAAAATGAGTACATGCACTGCATGAGAGTAGAGGGATTGCTTAACAATTGGATGGTTTGGTAAAGGTGTTGCCATGGGGTACGTCCTCCGGAATGCTGATTAAATTGTATCAATCTCTTGTTTGGATATATTCAGTGATATGGCCTTGACATCATCCTTCTGTGCTAAAGAATTCCATAGATTCACTGCTCTTTGAATGGAGATGGCTTTCCTCATCTCAGTCCTAGAAGGACTACTCTGTGAACTGAGACCATGGCCTCTGCTTCTAGAATCCATAATCAGGAAAAACATTGTTCCTTCATCTGCTCTGTTCAGTCCATTACAATTTTATACACTTTATTCAGATTTCCATCTGAAATCCGGTGAATACAGGCTCAATTGACAAAATCTCTCCTCAGATGAATGAGGGGGAGGGGAGGATCTCACAGAGACTTGTATGACTCTAACAGGACTGGACGGAGTGGATGCAGGGGGGATGTTCCTGACGGTGGGTGTGTTCAGAACCAGGGGTCACAATGTGAGGATTCAGGGTAGATGATTTAGGACAGAGACGAGGAGGCATTTCTTTGCCAAAAGAGTAGTGAACCTGTGAAATTCATTACCACAGGAAGTAGTTGATGCCAAAACAGTGAATGTATTCTAGAGGCGACTAGATATAGCACTTGGGGCAAATGGGATCAAAGGTTATGGGGAGAAAGCAGGATTAGGCTTTTGAGTTGGATAATCAGCCACGATCATGAGGAATGGCAGAGCAGGCTTGGAGGGCCAAATGGCCTTCTTGGTCCACCATTTTTCTATGTTTCTTAAGACTTCCCTATTTCTGAACTCAGATCGACATGCAATGAAAGCCAATACACTATTTGCACTTCTAAATGCATGCTGCATCTGCCTCCTTATTCTTGTCGACTGACATAGAAGACATCCATATTCCTTGATGCATCCATGTTTTCTTAGCCTTTCTGTTTTTCACAACAAAAGCATACAAATCCACATTTTCCCAATTTGGACAGCATCTGCCATGGGCTTGCTCTTTCATTCAACTTGTCTAAACTACCTTGAAGCCTCCTTGCATCTCTTCGCAATTCAATCCTGTCCAGTTTTGTGCCATCAGAAAACTTGGAAATGTTGCATTATGTCAGCTTTTACACTCACTTTCTCGTGGCCTATCTGGTTTACTCTGGACATCAACAACTTAATCTAACAAAGTACACAAAAAAACTGCAAAAATACTCATACAATGCTTACAATCACAAGTGAACTTGTGTATGTTGACTTGTCTGAGGATCAGGCCAAAATTGGCAAATCAACTTGCTCAGCACCAGCCTCCAGCCACTGAGCAGGTGACTTCCATTCCTGAGCTGGCTAACTATGCTCTGAGGCAAGCTTTCTTTACACCCTGTCCACACAAAGAAGCAGTGAATTCAAACCTTGGCACAATCCAGCCTGTGGCAAATAAGCTATTTGACTACCGGTAAATATCACAAACATGTTGTCTACCATATTGGTTTGATCAATTAACTCATTAAGGGTTGCTTGTGTCTCCCTGGCAAAAAGCTTATTTCTAGCACTTAACAATTGTTGGCCTCAGGCCAGCTAATTCAGGCTGCTCACCAGTTCTACGCCATCCAATCAACTATATAATATTTACACGGTAAAAAGTGTAAGAGTGAGGAAAAACCCCTATCATTTAGAATAGTGGACAAAAACCCCTGGACTTTTTAAACCTTTAGAACAAAAATAAATGGGCAGCTGGTCTATGTTCTGAAATATACAATCACGGGGCTAGCTGCCTGGAAGCATTGTTCAGTTAGAAATCCTATTCATACTCAGCTCTAAAAGAACAATGAACCAGACCTAAGAAGACAACTTCAGACATCTTGGGCTCTTCAGAGATACCAAGGTATCCAATTTCAATGAATGCTCATTCACAGAAAATGCTGGACATTCCATGCAATCAAAATACACTTACACTTACTCTGAACAATCAGGAAACATACTCACTTCCAATTGAAAGACATGTACACCTACTGTAAGGACCAGGAAGCCAATTCACCTCGAGAAAGTCAACAGTAATACTACTGCTAAAGCCAGATTTGGCGTCAAGATAAGAGACCTACAATTTAGTATAATCACAGGCCCCAATCTCAGCTAGAGGGAACAAAAAGGAAACACAGAGAAGCAGCAAAGAAAGAAGAATGATCCACCTTGAGAGCTATTTGCTGCAGCGATCAACAGGAGAATGACTCCAGAGAGTCACTGCACTGACAGACTCCTACAGCCATCTCTAACCACCTGCGACCAACCACAACCTGTCCACCAAACAACTAACAACCTCTGGAAACTACCGATCCAATCAAGACGACGAGGCCTCAGACACATCTCGAGGCAAAACCTACCTGCAAAACCCACTTAACATAAGAAAACGGATGCACTCACTCGATACATCCACAACACGTCTTACCGCATCAGTGGACTCAACCCAGACTGAAGGCCTATACTGCCGTGAGTCTTCATTGAAGTACTGGCTATGGCAAATGGCAATGGCAAGCTGTAATTCAAAACAAACGTGTTTATCCCCTGTGGTGAACTTATTTTCCCTGAGACCCAAAAGTATCCAGCCCATCTCGCAGGGAGGGAATGGTGGTTTGGTGACAGTACAGGGCTATCCAGGGTCAGGAATTCTGATTAAAGTGTCTGTGTTTCATCTCCTGTTTTGTTTACATAGTAGTTGTTCTGTGTTAATAGTTAATAATTGATTGCCTCAGTTTCATTGTTTTGCATTTTTAATCTCTTGTAATTTATTCACCTTTGTGTTATTTCTCTGCTTATTACTTTTACCTTTTAATTTTTTGTGAGATATGCACATTTATATTTCATAAACGCAGAGATTCTTTTCCCTGAAACACCTTCCTCCTGATATATTACTCCACCATCACTAACCTAAGTCCAAGGTCAGGACCAGGGACATGGTGGGAGATCCAGGCAGCCTGAGAATTCTGGCAGGGTTACCAATCACACAGATCAGAAACTCCCTACAAAAATTCCACGAGGGGTTACAAATTATTAACTGATCAATAGTCATCTTTATTCACTGTCTCATTGGAGAGAGACAGCTGGTGATGTTTTAACCAGAGGGTCACCATACTTTAGGCAAAGAGAAAGGTTGAGAAGCAAACTTCAGCTGGTATGGGAATTGAATCCATGCTGTTGGATTTCAAGTCAGCTATTCAAGCTAACCAGCTTCCTTCTTTATCTATTCCATTTGTTACATCCTCAAAACAAAACTCCAGTTGTTTTGTTAATCTTGATTTGCCTTTCAGAAAAGTGTACTGGCTTTGTCTAATCTCATTAATGCTTTCCAAATTTTCTGTTAACACATCGTTTGTAACAGAGTCGGGCAAACATTTTGTCTTCCTTTGAATTCTAAAATGCTTCCAATCCTTAGCCTTGAGGCTTTTTCTGGCAATTTTATATATTTCTTCTCTGGCTCTAATACTACCCTTAATTTCTTTTGTAACACATAGTTGAGCCACTTTTACTGTTTTATTGCTTCTTTCCAAAAGAATAGTTTTACCGCTGAAACTATATTAACTGCCCAATCCTGACTTTAGCTGCTGTGATGCAGAAAACAATGTATAAATTGCTGAATAAAACTCCCAAATGCATTTTACCACCAAGTATTTTACAAATGGGTTTAACATTAGCTTTTTAGGTCGGGTATTACCCTAGTGAACTTGCACAGCATATCCCCTCGAAGACTCACATATCTTTCTTCGAGTAAGATACTCAGAAGTAAATACAATATTCCAGATGGTGTCTAACCACAGTTCCACATACCTGTAACATAAAAAAGACCAACGCACTGCAATATCCTTCAGTAAAAGATCACCATCCAATTTGCCAGTCAAATTATTTTTGCTTGTTTCCACTAATTGTTAGTGATTTCCTTATTTGAGTCCCAAATCTCCCTGATCTTCCACAGTTCCTAGCTCAACATTATCAGAAACATAATGGTATCTCATTCTTGAGTCAATGAAAAGCTGCAAAGTTATTCCTCCACCACTATCACAAAAAAAAGATTTCTGCCCTTTTGATGTTTGTTCTACATGCTGTGTTTAAATTGACTACAATGATTCTCACTACTGGTTTAAAAAAAAGATGATTTTATTGGCTATAGAGAACTTTTGAGACATCCTGCAGTCGTGAAAGACACTATAAAAGAATTAATTCTTTATATCGACTCTAACAAACAACATTTCAACATAGGGGTCAGAGATAATGGGAACTGCAGATACTGGAGAATCCAAGTTAACAAAGTGTGGAGCTGGATGAACACAGCAGGCCAAGCAGCTTCTCAGGAGCACAAAAGCTGACGTTTTGGGCCTAGACCCTTACCAGAAAAGGGGGATGGGGAGAGGGTTCCGAAATAAATAGGGAGAGAGGGGGAGGGCGACCGAAGATGGATGGAGGAGAAGATAGGTGGAGAGGAGAGTATGGGTGGGGAGATAGGGAGGGGATAGGTCAGTCCGGGGAGGATGGACAGGTCAAGGGGGCGGGATGAGGTCATTAGGTAGGAAATGAAGGTGCGGCTTGAGGTGGAAGGAGGGGATAGGTGAGACGAAGAACAGGTTAGGGAGGTGGGGACGAGGTGAGCTGATTTGGGATGCGGTCGGGGGAGGGGAGATTTTGAAGCTAGTGAAATCCATATTGATACCATTGGGCTGCAGGGTTCCCAAGCGAAAAATGAGTTGCTGTTCCTGCAGCCTTTGAGTGGCATCATTATGGCATTGCAGGAGGCCCAGGATGGACATGTCGTCCAAGGAATGGGAGGGGGAATTGAAATGGTTCGCGACTGGGAGGTGCAGCTGTTTACTGCGAACCGAGTGTAGGTGTTCTGCCTGCTGTGTTCATCCAGCCCCACACTTTGTTGTCTAACATTTTCAGCAGAGAAATGGATCACTGGTTCCTTTGGTTGTGGCAACTATTATGTTTGAAAGTGGTAGAATGCTTTTTAAAAAAATTACTGGCTTTGGTAATTAAGGTAATCATTGCATCTGGCTGAATATTTAGGTGTATCTTAAAATTGCTACCTTGACATATGAAAATCACAGATTGATAGATGTTTCATTATTGGTTGACAGTCAGCTTTTGGAGCTGAAAGTGTTTGATAATGACATTGCTATGCTGGAATGATCCTCTCTAAAGGCAACTATTGATCAAAGGGCTATTTCAGTTTACCTACTCAGAGTTTCTTTTCATTGTTTTTATTTGTATCTGCAAAGATTTATTTATAACAAGTGATATAGGTCATGTTGCATTTGTATTTTTATTGATTCTCAATGTTCACCTTTGCTATTTTACAAACAAATATCAATAAATGCTCGAAGTTTAAGACTGAAGATTACACAATGATACTGTAACCTGGGTCAGGACATTGTCCTGTTCCAATAAGTGTGAAACAAAGTCACACCTAGTTGTGCTGCAGATGAAATGGCAGCTTCCAAAATGTAGGATGATAGGATGCAATTAAGGTGGTAACAGATTTAAGGTGGATCATGTTTCCCATTGGCAACTGGTGGTAACCCATTTTTAATAGATTAGTTTTTCTTGTATTCTAACTGGGGCATGAATTTGCCAGATAATTGTACTTTGCAATCAACTCCACATGAACTAAAAACAAGTGCCTCCAAATTCATGATGTGAAGTATTCATGACTTGTGAAGTAGGTGAGATAGTCTCCCTGGTGGGTTTGAACTCATTGAGAGTTTATTTTCTTGTAGGGGAGAATTATTGGAACAGGGGAGAGGAGGCACTTATACAAAAAGATGAGCTGATAGCTATACAAAGGATATTGAGGCACAGCTGATCACAGCAGGCTAGGGAAGATAGTGCGCAATATATAGCAAGCATGGCTGACTTGAAGGAAATCAGGCCATGGCTGGCTATAAAATGAGGGAGGGGGCAACCTTACAAAGGCTCTTGAGAGATAGAGGGATGAAAGCAGACTACATTGGGAAGGTCAATGTCAGATGGGAGGTAAAACATGACAGTCATGATAAATGAAATGGCTATAGAAGGCACCATGCTAGTGAATCTGTAACAGTTATAAGCAATATGATAAGAGATCAAATTTGAAAGACAGAAGATCAAGAATGATGGGCGTAAGGTAAGGGGAAATGTGGGGTCAGTTCCATTGGGCTAGAAAACTATAAAATATTGGCTGGGGAGGGGGCATGCCTGGGGTGAATGACAATTGGTCAAGGGCAATGGTGGTTGGGTCACTGGCATCAAGGTTGATTGACCTTCAATGTATCATGGAGGAAGGAAGATCAAAGCAGGATAATGGCTTCCAGCTCCATTTTTTACCATGCAAGTTTCTAGAATCAAAGCTTTTGCAAGATGATGTTGTGTCTGAAGCACAATTCAAGAAGAGATATGTTGATGATGAGATTAGTGGAGACCAAGAGTGTGGTTCATACAAAGTATGAGACTTCACATTGGTCAAAGGCTGTTCACAGTTCACCTGTTATAACTCCTATCTGTTGATTCAAACTTTTTCTTCTATAACTAAGTTCTAATGTTAATTCTTAATATCATGCAAAAAAATACTGGGATTCGGTATAAAGTTCACGATTCAGTCCATCCTCCTTGCACAGCCTCCCCCAACACACCCGCTGCACCCTCCCCTGACCCCGACACACACTTACTGAACAAAAACAAAGTTGCTGGAAAAGCTCAGCAGGTCTGGCAGCATCTGTGAAGGAGAAAACAGTTAACGTTTCAGGTCCGGTGGCCCTTCCTCAGAACACATGAGTTCTGAGGAAGGGTCGCCGGACCCGAAACATTGGCTCTGTTTTCTCCTTCACAGATGCTGCCAGACCAGCTGAGCTTTTCCAGCAACTTTGTTTTTGTTCCTGATTTGCAGCATCCACAGTTCTTTTGGTTTTTACACACTGACTGAATCTCAACTTACACTACTGTTAGTTCTTTCTGTCATCAATGCTGGGGTCATTCCTGAGGTCAGGGGATATCCACAGAAGGCCTGGCACATATGGGAACCCACAAAACCCAGCAGAAGAGACTTTCATGTAATAGGGGTGAAGTAAAAAACAAATCATTGGACCACTGAAGATTAATTTTCCTGTTGGAATCATATTGTTTGTATGCTTTGCAACATTGCATAGCAAAAGAGTCACAAATGTGAAGATGCTGAGATGGAGGTGCCTCCTCACGTGAGAACTGAGGGAAAAAGTTGATTTTCATTAGAGGGTGAGTGGTAATTTTCAGTCACTACACCATGCCACTTATTTTATGGGATAGAGAAAGTTTCTCATCCCTTTTTCAGTTCTGCTTGTGAACCCCATGGCTGCTAAACTCCACATGAACCTCATCCATGTTGCCTTGGTAAAACAGAATGGCCTTCCTTGAAAGCATGTAGGGAGGCACAACTGGACCATTTTCTCATTCTCTTTATTCGCCTGTATAAAAAAAAAGAGGAATACTTGGAAATGAGCATCATGATTGCATTCAGATTGCAGTTTGAAGTATGCAAGATGAGATGGGTTATCATGTGTCATTTGCAAGTTCTTTACTGGTTCCTCTTGCTGAGCTAAGATATTTCACTATTTAAATGGATAACTGGCATTCCAAGGAACAAGGAGCGACAGTTGAAAAGTTGAAACAGTTGATGAATAGCAGAACTTGCAGGCAGAGAAACCTCCAGAACAGCATGCAGAATGATGCTACTGGATGGATAGGCCTGGATACCTGTTCATGTGCTAGTTGAAAATGATACATGGAACTTTGATCCATGAGTGAATGGCAGGTCCTACAATTTCCTCCTCAATCACAGCATCAAACGGATCTGCTATTTCACCTCTGCATTGATAATTGGCTGGCTGCCACTTGCTTGTACCTGGCCAGCCATTCAACCTGTAAACATAAGTCCTGTGCATATTGGGTCCTGCCATCCAGACACACAACACACAACATGCAATCATGTAAACACTGTCAATTGCTGTGAAAATCCACATGGTACACTCGTGTCTTTTTAAAGAAGAAAGTCTCCTAAGTCAACGTGGCCTGGAGTTCCAGTCAATCAGCAATGCATTTGACTCCTAATTACACCCTGGGCAAATAGGGATGGGCAGTAAATGTTGATAAAACCAACAGTACTCACATCCCATGAATGAATTTTAAAAAATTTGGCCCCTGCCTCAGATATACCATGTTACCCCTTTACTAGTCATCATATATTGCTCGGGTCAAATTTGCTTTGCCTAATACTAATGACTTGAAGAAAATAAGAAATCACTTCAACACTGTGTAGCAATTTGACTACAATTCAAACAGAATTTTTAATCGAAAATCCAACTGTTCAAATCAAGTGTCATATAGTTTTGTATAGCCAGATCTGGCTCACAGCTGATTGCCTGTTGCTGTGGTAAAAATGTGAGGTGGAGACTATTTGAAGATTTCAGCTATCAACCTAACACTTCCCTTCGCTGTGATTTTCTTTCTGCATTAAGTAAAATTGTAAAGTGTGACTTTGCTGTTTTCCAGCCTGCAAATATATGTTGTGTGATTTCGAAGTCTAGACATTTGCCATTAAAAAACATATGCCTCACAGTGTTGGCATGGTGCAAGGCCAATTCGTAAAATGCTTAGAACTTCTTAGCTACATAAATTAGATGCTTACGGATGGGCTCTTCATAAGAAAAAAAGTAGCATAAAAATCATTGGGGTAGATCTTGACTTAATGCAATCATGTTAAATGGGTGATAAATAATCAACAGTCTGTTTAACATGTCTCTCAATTTTTATTTTCATGGAAGTCTTTCAGGTGAAAGATAAAACAGACTTCCTGAATCTGCCATCTGGTATACATTGACAGCAAGGCCAAGAAAGTTCTCCTCTTGCCTATATGAGAAGGAAAAAAATCTGTTACAGTCCCTGGACAGACATCAATGTTTCCCCAGTCAATTTAGGATATCCAGTCAATTTATTCCACAGAGTGATAATTCGGCATAGAGGCCTGGAAGAGCAAGCTATAACTTAAATTTTCTGCACCAACTTTTAATTGTTTGTTTTAACCCTCCTGAAGTGTGAACCTCAGTGACTCATGCCACAGCTTCACTATAGTGATGGGATGGCTTAATAGCCAGTGATATTTATAATATCTATCATCTATTAAAAATAGATACAAACATTACCCCTCTATTAGTCATTATCTCTCGCCACCACCAGCATTAAACTATAATATGTTAATTTGATGCTGTAATTCTGGCATCAGCAGTAATATACGATCAAGACGTTTCAAAGAGATATTGGAATAGCTAGATTAATGAGCTGTAATACAAAGATCAGTACCATGTATAAGTGTTGCAAATAATAGGGCTTATGGAAATCCAGAGAATCAGGTTATTTTCACTCTTCGGTTAACCAGACGCAGAGATACAACAGGCTCAAACTGGGTGCAGTATAGTCTCAGACAGCAGCCTCATCAGTGTAAAATTGAAGCCAAAAGCACTCAGACCTCTACATAAGCAGAATCCTTGAGACGGAGCAAACTGACAGTTGTATTTCTGGGATAAAGCAATCCCTGATGTCAGTTCAAACCAGTGATTAGTGAAATTTTGCTAAATGGCAACAACCTTGAGAAGCTGGTATGAAATAAAGAAAGCCACAGATGAGAAAAGAATTAATCATAGGAACGATAGAGTTTGACCTCATAGTCTTCAATGTGAGTCCAGGTCTGGTGGCAGTTTCAGGCAACCTATACTGTGATACACACATCAGTTACACCTTCAGATCTTCAGAGCAAACCTGTATGCAAAATGTTTCTCAGTAGCTTATTTTATACAGCTCAAACTCACACCACATTCTCTCCTTATATACTACTGGTTATCAGAGCTATGTTATCCAACCGTGGTTGGATCTTTGGTGCAGCCTTTTGTATAAACAATTTGCTCCAGCAGTTTACTTACGGTCATGCCCTAATTGGATTGTTCTGATGTGCGAAAGTTTAACTGTTGATCGTAACTTTGATTTACATAACCCAATGGAAAATCTGCCACCAATATCTTGCATACTCACTTTCAGATAATTTTAGGGAATAATTTTGCTTTAGATGATCAATGACAAAAGAAGCAAAGCAAGTTGCTGATTTTCCAGCTTCCATTTTAAGATATCAGACAACAATTCTAAAAGTTAAAAATGCAAAATTCTCTCCTATAACACAACTGAGGTGAAGTGCCACTTTTGTGTGTTCAAATATCTAGGTTGTTACACCTTCTAACTGGCAAACCAACAAGTAAGATATCAAGATCACAAGCATGAGAAGCCTTCAGATGAGTTAAAGCAACTTGTTTCAAGCATAATAAAGTAAATACTTTTCAAACAATTTAAAAGTGAGCTTAAAGTGATAACATTGTGTTAATTATTAATCTTGTTTTCAGTATTTTTATGCAATTTATTTAGGAATCTGCTGAGATAGAGGTTTCAAAGTCTGTTTGTTTAAGCATAACATTTTATGGACTCTGGGCTGCAATCCAAATGCCTATTCATTTCATATGTATTTTATTTTGTTTAGACAGCTATTTTAATGGCATGGGAATGTCAAGGTGTCATGGCTACAATTCAAGTCTCATTTTGTAAGTGTTCACACAGATTGTTTGAAACTTCTTTTGTTTAGTTGGGGAATTTTATGAGCTCCTTTACAATTTCCAATATTATTATGGAGCTATAAGTAGATTGGAGAACAGGCAGAAAGCAAATAGCAAGAATAAATTGGTCATTCACATTTTAGCAGGCTGTGAATGGTGGGATATCACAATTATCATTGAAGAGCCCCAACTTTTCATGATCGATATCAATGATTTGAATGTAGGGGTCAATTCTAATATTTCCAAAATTTCATATAACCCAGAACATAGTGGGATGTGATTGTGAGGAGGATGAAAAGAGATATCGATGGAATTTGGGCCAGACTGAGTCAGCAGGCAAGAGTATGGCAGGTGAAACACAATGTGGATATGTTGGAGAATACACACTTTGGTGGGGGTAACAAAAGGACAAAGCATTTCTGAAATGCTGAAAAATTAGAAAGTTCCCAAAGTATCCTAGGTGCCCTTAAACACAAATTACTGAAAGCTAACATGCCTGTGCAACAAGCAGCAGAGAAAGTAAACAGATTGTTTTCCTTTTTCACAAAAAAAATTAGATGTAATAGCCAAGATATTTTGCCTCAATTTTATACGACACTGATGAGATTGCTTCTGCAGTACCATGCAAAGTTTTGGTTCCACAAGGAAAATATCTTTTCTGCATCCATTTTGACTATCTCTTCGAATAATTTTGTAAGTTTCTATAAGACCATCTCTCATGTTCTTAACTCGAGAGAAGACAGGGTTTGTTTTCTTGATGTGTCTTCACAGGCCAGTCCCATCAACCCAGGAATCAATACACTGCATTCTGTCTATGACAATATCCTAAGACAAAATACTTCTAGTTAAGTTCTTAAACTGAATTAACTTCAGTCCAGTCATAATGAGTCTGCCCCGCTCTAATTGATATTATACACTGTTTCTACAACTGGGTAAATTGCAATATGTCCACCAAGGTAATAATAGAATTTGAAATGGCTTACCAGAAAATTATAGAGCTATGCATATGTTGCCTGTTGTATGTCTAAAAGCTTGTAATTACAGATTTAGCCAAATAGACCTGAAGAAATGTCAGCACATATGGTTTAATTAAAAACAAGATTGGTTGCACATCTATCGCCTACACATCTGAGAACCCATGGGTTGTATATATGTGCACAAAGGAAAAAATATAAAAATTAAAAGTGATGCAAAGTCCCAGCAGGCTACTTCTGTTACACAAATGTGTTTTTTTTCTCAATGCCCTGTTTAAGCAGAACTAGCCACCAATATGTTACAGTGAATCCTACACCTGAATAGTTTATTTCCATACAAAGCAAACAGTTTTAAATTTAAGATATGGTCAGAATCATACTGATGTAAGTTTGTGACCAGCAGGATACATCACCTGTTGCAGCAATGCTTGTGTTCTCTCCCATAATGGAAGAAACTGGCTGTGGACCTTGTAGTATTGAGGGCCCCAACAGACGTTTCCTGTGAGATAGCAAGATCTGCAGATGTTAAAGCCAGGGATAACACTATGTGGAGCTGGAGGAACACAGCAAACATCAGAGGAACAGAAAAGTTGATGGTTTGGGTCAGGACCTACATGGAAATATTACATTACAGACACATCAGTCACAGGGATAACATTAAGATATTAACATTAGCTGAGGGATAGACATCATGTAGTAAATACTTCAAATGAGACAGAGAAGAAGGAGCATGATAAAGCGAAGAACTACAGATCTAGCAATCTGAAACAAAAGCAGAATTTTTTGGAGAAACTCAGCAGGTCTGCAGCATCAGTGTGAAGACACGTAGAATTAAACTTTCGAATCCAATTATGGTCATCAGAACCGTTGGTAGCGAGGAAAAACTAGTATTTATTCAGAAGCTGAAATAAGCAGATAGGTAGAAATGGAGCCCAGAGAGAGAAAGAGAGAGATGTGAAAGGAATAGGTAACCAAGAGATGATGATAGCAAGCAAAGACAGACAAAAACCAAAAAAAAAGATAATAAGAGCTAAGACCGAGAAAAATGGGTTAGCTGTGCTGAATGCAACCATATAATATGATAATGGCCGTAGGAGTGTGTGAGAATGGGTAACTGTGCATAAAGCAACTCATGTCATTACAGGACTTGGTGTGGGTTGGGTAGAAAACATGAAAGGTTGGAATCAGGCTCTAACATTATTAAACTCACTGTTGAGTCCTTGAAGCTGGATGGTTCCCAAACTGAAAATGAGATGTTGTTCTTCGAGCTTGCCCTGGGCTCGCTGGAACATCACAGCAGGCAACTGGAAGCTTGGAGTCATTTTTATGGACAGAGTGTAGGTGTTCTGCAAAGCAGTCTCCCAGCCTGCATCTCATCTCTTCAGTGTAGGGGAAAGCGCACTGTGAACAGCAAATACAGTAGACTTAGAATGAATGAAGTACAGGTAAATGGTTGCTTCGTCTGGAAGGTATTTCTGGGGCCTTTGATGGTGAGGAGGAAAATAAGCAGGTACAATGCCTTCTGCAATTGCATGGGAGTGTAGTGAGATGTTGGGAAAGGAGGAAGAGTGGTCTAGAGTGTCTCAGAGTGAACACCTCTGGAATGCTGATAAGAGAGGAAAGGGGAATGCGTACCTTTTTGTGGTATTCCATTGGAGCTGACGGAAATAGGGGCTCACAATTCTTTGGATGTGGAAGTTGGTGAGGTGATAAATAAGGACTGGTGAACCTACTCATCGGGAGGGAAGGGATGAAGGCAGAAATGTGGAACATTGGTCGAACGTGGATAAGGGCTCTGTGAACTACAATAATAGGGTTTAGAGAACATTTGGACATTTCTGAGGCTTTCCTGTGGAAGGTGGCATTATCAGAACAGATTTGCGATAGAGAAGGAAAAACTGGGAGAATGGGATAGAGTCCTGAGAGGAAGCAGGATGTGAGGATGTACAGTCAAAGTAGCTATGGGAGCCAATGGGTTTGTAATATATATTGATGGCCAGCCAATCCTCAAAAATTGGATCAGAGATGCCAAGGAAGGGAAGGGAGGAACTGGAGATGGATTGGGTGATTGTGAGAGTGGGGTGGAAATTAGAAATTAAAATATCAAATATTTCCAATTCCAAAAAAGCAAGGAAAGCAGCACCAATGATGTCACTGACACAGCGGAGAAACAGTTGTGAGGAGTGACTGGAGTAACTTTGGATGGAGAATGAGGCTTTTAAACCCTCAAGTCAGATGCTTTAATTCAGTGATTCCATCACAAACGTCTACCTTAAAGGGGTACTGACAAATTGACTGTGAGCCAGAGCACAACAGTGCCATTTTTTGAAGCTATGTTATTTTGGAATATGGACATGAATATGAATATCCTTCATTGTCACACATACTGCAGTACAGCATGTACAAATGAAAAGTTTTTACAATCGCTGCCTTTTAAAAGTGCCATCTTAGTAAAAGTCCCGAGGTACAAATTTTACAGAGTAAAATAATATAGTGTTATCATACAAAAGAGGATAAAAACGAAAGCGGTAGCAATAATTAGTGTCGAAGAATAAGGTTGAAATGACGTAGTTATAACATTGTGAAAAAGGATTTACATTACAGTCCAGTAAAGAGTTCCAAATAGCAGCAGCTCAGGACGTGGCACCGGGCCTGAGACCAGCAGCTGTCACGCATCACTCCAGCCTTCAGTCTGCTCCTCACCGGCACTCAGCGGCAACAAGGTAAGCTGCGGTGTGCCTGGATTTGCTTCACTCCATGCCACTCGGGACTTGGGATTCCCCTGCTGCCTTTGGCCCGACCCATCACTCTGGGACTCGGCCCTGTCCATGCTCACACTGCTACCATTGTTCTGGGATTCAGTCCACGGCTCTGCCCATTCTGCTGCCGTTGTTCCGGGATTCAGTCAGCGGCTCTGCTCGTTCTGCTGCCGTTGTTCCGGGATTCAGTCCACGGCTCTGCTCGTTCTGCTGCCGTTGATCCGGGATTCAGTCCACGGCTCTGCTCGTTCTGCTGCCGTTGTTCCGGGGTTCAGTCCACAGCTCTGCCCATTCTGCTGCCGTTGTTCCAGGATTCAGTCCACGGCTCTGCTCGTTCTGCTGCCATTGTTCCGGGATTCAGTCTGCGGTTCTCCCCGTTCTGCTGCCGTTGTTCCGGGGTTCAGTCCACAGCTCTGCCCATTCTGCTGCCGTTGTTCCAGGATTCAGCCCACGGCTCTGCTCGTTCTGCTGCCGTTGTTCCGGGATTCAGTCTGCAGTTCTCCCCGTACTGCTGCCGTTGTTCCAGGATTCAGTCCGCGGCTCTGCCCATTCTGCTGCCACTGAGGGATATGGCCCACGCGCTCAGCTTCCGCACGGTCCCCGATCCCGATCCAACTCCCTATGGGTGGGGTTGAGGGGATGCAAGACAGAAATACTGCAAGAAGGACAAAGGAGAGAAAAAGAAAGACAGGAAAAGGAAAAGGAACTGGCGAGCAGAGGAGCTCTGACCAAAGTGTCTTACCCTGCCGCCATACGGAAAATTAGTTTGAACAGTTGAATTAAATCCTGCAGGAAAAGTCACCTTGCTCAGTTCTGAATTTTGTTTTAATTGCATGTTACTTCATGTGCACTGTTCTCAGTAGTCCATTTTTCTTCCCTGTGAAGACATGCTCAAATTCATGCCATCCCGAAGAATAGTGAATCATTTGGCCTTTTAGCTAATCACTATGTTATCCTTGAATATCATTTCTGGAATCTTAACCATTCACCATGTTGAAAATGATCACTTAATCTGTGATCAAGATATTGCTTTGTCATTGTTATTTCTCTGCTGATAATATGCAATAGACCAGAGATGGCTGTCAGTCAGTCCTCTATGCCTCATATTTGTTACATCACTTATCCTTCTGGGTATCATAGTTATTGCATGTGCATGGATTAATTTCTTCATACTCACTTTCCATGTTAATATAGCATACTGTATAAATGATCAATATGAATAATATGAGAACAATCACATTATGAGAAATGTGTTTTTCATTTCTCGTAGACCCTGGCACTCTGATATTTCTGGGAAGGCAGGAGGGAATGGATTGGCAAAGATAGGTAGGGAAGTTGGTGTTGTTTAGAGCAACCTGGAAATCTGCAAATGCAGATAATGTGGTGAATTATAAGAACATAACGACAGTTTGAAAAGCAGTGTTTCATTCTGACAGCCAGCTGAGGTGTTAGTTGGGAGGATCTGTGTTGGTATGCTATAGCTTTCCAGCAGAGAGAAGAAATGCAGAGATCATGTGCTAAAGGGCAGTTCATGGATGCAGACAGGGAAATTTTGAATTGAGGATTTGGGGAATGTCTTCCTGTTGGTGGGGGAGTATCAGATTGAAGGGAAGGAGGGAGGACAATTGTGAGGTGGAAAGCAGGTTACCTGGAAGGATCAGAATGGAGAGAATATGTAACAGCTTATCTTGGCTCAAAAGCTGTGGTGAAAAGGAACCAATATTCTGGAGCCAACCATTCTGATTTTTCTTACATGGAGTATTAAATCTGAAAGTAAGTTAAATTCCTACTAATAAGCTCTCATATGCATCCAAATATCTGTTTAAATGGAGTCTTCATTATTAACCTGGATATCCAAAAGATTTGAGTTGCTATTATCAGCAGGTATTTTGCACACAGCCAAACAAGGTTCAATGAAGGATGGAAGTCAGTGTGTTGGAGCTAGATTGTGGTCATCCTTAGTATTTTTTTCCTTAATTTATTTTTTCCCCCTTGACCCTATGTTCAAGCCCAAAGCACACATTCCCATATGTTCAAACTCTCTCTTGCTCAGACCTACAGTACAAATGAAGTGAGCTATAAGTTGTAAGTTGTATTGTTATGTCAATTTTTCTGGACAAGTGAGATCTCACGATGAAATTTGGCTTGGACGATTGTAAGTTTCATTTTTGCTAATGGGCACCATGGTGGTAAATTACTGAATATGCTCACGCATTGTAACAATGTCATTTTAGCAAAAGAGCAGTACGGTGGCTCAGTGGTTAGCACTGTTGCATCACAGCACCAGGAACCCGAGTGACTGTCTGTGCGGAGTTTGTAAATTCTCCCTGCGTCTGCTCAGGTTTTAACCAGATATTCTGGATCTACACCCCCTCCCCGACAATCCAAAGATGTGCAGGTTAGCTGGATTAGTCATGCTAAATTGCCCAAAGTGTTCAAGGATGTGCAGGCTAGGTGAGGCAGCCATGGGGAACGCAGGGTAAAAGGGTAAGTCTGGGTGGGATGCTCTTTGGAGACTCGGTGGTGGGCCAAATGGTCTGTTTCCATATTGTAGGGATTCTATGAACTTGAAGTTTATTATGCAAAAGCAAACAAAAATAACAACTTAGAATGACAACATCAGTAACAATACATTTTACAATAACAGAATCCCAACCAACCCGAAGCGTCAGCTTTTGTGCTCCTGAGATGCTGCTTGGCCTGCTGTGTTCATCCAGCTCCACACTTTGTTACCTTAATGCTATGACTGTTTACTCAACTAAACCTTTCAAGCCATCCCCGACTGCTGAAGCAGCTCAAGATGCCTTTTAAGCTTTGATATCTGTAAAGGTTTGAAGCTTTGATGGCTTGAATACTTCATTCCAATTATATGTCAGCCTGTAGATTTCACCTAACTCTTATGATCTACACTTTATAAAGTAATTCTTCACAGTCTATGGATTTCTACAACCTGGAAAAAAAATATCCTTCTGCAAACATGACTTCCCTTCTTCTGAATTCAACCTACCAGTGGTTTCTGACCATTTGTTATGTATCATAAATTTCTTCTTTGTAAACATTCAGCACTTGACCTCCCAGATAGAATTATAGAGTTATACAGCAAGGAGGCACACCTTTTGACCCAGCTCATCAGCACTGACTAAATACCTTAAACTGTTCTAGACCTACTTGCCAGCATCTGGCCCACATTCTTCTACACCCTTCCTATTCATATATCCATTCAGATGCCTTTTCAATGTTATTGTACCAGTTTCCATCACCTCGTCTGGCAGCTCATTCCATACACACAGCATTCCTGCATGAAAAAAGTTGCCCTGCAGGTCGCTTTTAAATTTTTCCTGCCTCACCTTAAACCTATACCTTCTTGTTTTGGACCCCCTACCGTGGGAAAAAAGACCTTGGCTTATCATCCTATTCATGCCCCTCATGATTTTATAAACTTCAGTAAGGTCATCCCTCAGTCTCTGACATTCCAGGGAAAATAAGCCCAGCCTATTCAGCCTCTCCCCATAGGTCAGACCCTCCATTCCCAGCAACATTCTTGTAAATCTCTTCTCAACCTTTTCATGTGTAGCAACATCTTTTCTAAAGCAGGGAGATCAGAATCAAATGCAATTTTCTAAAAGTGGCTCACTTAAGTCCCGTGCAGTTGCAATATGCCAATCAAACTCCTGGACTCCTATGACCAATAAAGGAAAATGTGCTAAACGTTTGCCTCTCTGTGACTCCACTTTCAAGGAACTATGCACCTATACCTACATAAAGATCTCTTTGTGCAGCACTACTCCTCAGGACCTTGCCTACTGAAATGTAATACCTCATATTTATCTAAATTAAACTGCATCTGCCACTCTTCGGTCCATTGGACCGTCTGATCAAAAAAGATGATGAAGTCATTTAATTTAAGTCACATGGTTTCTTGGAAATATTGCCTTTCACTTTATGCTCCAAATGACTTTCTGACCTTTGTTAAAAAAAGTCACCCTCACAGAACTGCAACTAAGTTCTATGTTTCCTCTGCAATCAAGTTCCCAAATAATGACAATATTCAACATAACCACATTACAATTCCCACTGATTATCTATAAGCTGGGACTGTAAAGATAAAGATCAAAAACAAAGATATGGCCCATGGAAGTTTACTAATTAAATAAATGATCCTCTTTAGAATTCTGCTTTTCAATAGTATGGCCCCACACTTTATAGATTTGCGTCTTTGTTTTGTTTTGTGAAGTATTTCCCTGTCTTAGGGTTGACTAGTTGGGACCACAATCCATATGGAGTGCCCCAATATATACCCAATGTGTAGCTAATCAGCTGAGTACCTCAGAATCAAACAAACAATCTTCATTTTCATTTTTTTTTTAGTTTTGTTGCATGCCTGACAGGATCATCCTTAAGTTCAGAAGACAAGTGTTAACTAGACATAATAAGAACACCAATGAATGAACCTTTCTAACCCAATGTCAGCTATGGCATATATGTTATATTTGTGTCTTTTCTGATCTTCTCATTCTAGATTTTCAATTTCTGTATTTCAGATTGTAAAACACTGATTAGATTTCACTTGAAGTACTGTGAGCAAATCTAGGCAGCACACCATAAAAGGGATTTAGTGGCCTTGGAAAGAATACAGTGGACACCTGGATCCAGGGGTTAAGTTATGAAGACAAAATATACAAATCTGGCCTTGTAGAAAGTTAAAGGGTAATCTGATCAAAGCTATTACGCTAACAGGAAAAGAACAGGGTAAATTTATAAACTATTTCCACTCGGTGGGGTTTCGAGAACAAGGGAGCATTGTTTAACAAATAAGGCCAGACCATCAGAAGAGATGTTAGGAAGCTGTTTCACACAGAAAGATTCAATTGAGGTTACTTGTCTGATAGTACTGTGCCTTTACAAGATGTGTTCTGTCCTGTTTCTGTTGCAGAGCGGTATTGTCACAGTCTCCTTTAGACAGGCAGTCGCTAAATAGCTTTTAATTTCTTCCAGAAATGCTTTTAGTTCTGTTTTCAGCTAGTTATTGAGTAAATTTATGCAGGCTGCTGGAAGTAAAAGCTTGAGTTCTCTGCTACTAGAATGAAATCTTAGACAGCAAGGCTAATCCTTAAAAATCAAAAGAGGCTAATTCTCACCCACTGAAAGCAAAACTAAACATTTTCCTGGGTCTGTCTAAGCTCTGTCCCTGGCCACTTACGATTCTTTTTGAGAAAAAATACATCCTGTGAGAACTTAAAATTTGCTTACCAAATGCCTGTTGGAAGGAGACATTTTGCACTGTTGTGACAAGGCCCCTCTGCAAGAGAAACAGGCCAGAACTCACTTCTAAAGGCACAATACTGACACACTTGACAAAGAAGTCAAGTTATCCTGGGGAGGTTTGATTGTGCAAAACCAGGGGTTTGTGTCTGGACAGGTCAGGCATGGTAAGCGTCGTCTTGCCAGAGCAAAGTGAACTTGAACTGTTCAGCTTGAACATCCAAATGGTGGAGAGTGGCAAGCAGGGTGGAGGTAGAATGGTCAGCCACATCTGCAGTGTCCTCAGAGGAGACTTCTGACAGGCTTATGCTGCCTGACTTTCTAAACCTGACTTTCCCACCGAGGTGTCACCCAATCAGCGATGCAGTAGCCAGCCTTTGCCTGGCTTCGTCGCAGGCTCCTGAAGTCTCTTCCCCAGTAGTTGAGGAGGTGTGACTAGGGGAAGAGCCCATTTCTCTGCAAGAGCTGTGGTCAACTTTCTGGTACCAGCAAGACGTAAGGGAGAGAAGGAAGGGAGTTGTGATTAATGAATGATACTGACAGTGGAGTTAACCCATACTCTGATGAAGGGTCACCGGACCCAAAACATTAACTTTGTTTTTTCCTTCACAGATGCTGCCAGACCTGCTGAGCTTTTCCAGCAACTTTGTTTTTATTCCTGATTTACAGCAACCGCAGTTCTTTCAGTTTTGATGCCAGACATGTCAGTCTTTCAGCAGGCATCTGGAAAGTGGCGAGTTCTTCTGGGAACTGTGGCCATGAGGATAGGGCTAGTCGGATGAGAAGAGCAAGGTAGGTAATTAAAAAGGCAGATCTGTTGAGATACGGCAAGAGATCTCACCAGACTTCATGGATAGAGTCGACACAACTGACACTTAGTCAAAAAAAGCTGAGATTCAACTCATTGTGCTTCTTTGCATTTAATTCATAACAATCTCTATTGTCTGCTGCATAAGCAGATTCACATCTTTAAAAAGTGACAGCATCACAGCTTGAAATATTTTTAAAGCTTTAACTTAGAAGGTATTGAGCAACAGCAATTGGGTAACAAGCAAATTAGTAATCCTAATGTACATCTATCGTAGGAATTACTCTTCATTCAATTGACGTTACTGATGGCTTGCAATCTCTGCAGGACTATTATTTAAAATAGATTTTTCATAGAGAATTTTTTTCTTCTTCAATCTTTATTAAGAAATCATTTTGGCAAGGCTTACCATTTTTCTAAAGTTTCAAACTGACAGATTAAGTAGTAAGATGTGAATGCTTGTCAGATAAATTTTAAAGTATCTGCTAGTCAGACAGAATACTGAAATAACATGTGGTTTTTTTTTCTAAATGTACCTTAGCGCTGCTTCAAACTTTGGAGACAACTGGACTAAAGTAGTCACAACATTTGGATGGGGTTTTCTGAGACTGATGATCAGGATTACTCTGGAGCATGTATGCAGGGATCATGATGTGTGATTAATCCATAGAC
Source organism: Stegostoma tigrinum (assembly GCF_030684315.1). NCBI lineage: Eukaryota > Metazoa > Chordata > Chondrichthyes > Orectolobiformes > Stegostomatidae > Stegostoma > Stegostoma tigrinum. The sequence goes on from NC_081356.1 coordinate 20,471,707, forward strand.
AATTATTTCAACTCAAGCATCATAGACACTCTGTTCTCCCTATTGATTTATACATTTGTTGCCTGCAGTCAGTGCTAAGTGAGCTGTGGAGTGGCTAAACACTAAGGTGAGAATGTAAATCATCTGAAACAAGCATGAATTCAAGCTGCAGTCCAAAGAAGAGTCATTGGGCCTAAAACATTAAATCTGTTTCTATCTCTACAGGTGCTGCCAGACCTACTGAATTTCTCTATTTCAAGTTCAAGCTAGCCTGCTCTCATTAAAGACAGCTTGTATCCATCCAAATGGGATGATTTTGACAACCATAGTTCTTACAGGTTATTTTAAGAATGGAGTTTTATCTGCAAGAGGCAGTGAGATAAGAAAACACAGTAGAGAACTGATTTAGCAGAACCCTAACCCTTACCAAGTTTTCCAGTGTAATATCGGTGGTTTTGGTGCAGGAGATGGAGAGGACAAGAAATGCCATCAATCCAGAAGGGACTTAGAAGCACTCCAAAGAAACTTTGCAAAGATATGGAACCAGAATGTTCTCGTGATCAATTCTGGAGACTGACAATTTGGATGGGAGTGCCCGATAAGGTCAATGGCCTCACAAATGATCAAGGTCAGTGAATAACATATCCATACAAATAAACCACTAGCCTCACACACAGCGCACTTTATCATGCCTCTGTAATTCACCTACTAACTGTCTGATTAAATTATGATACATTCTCCACACTTGTGGCTCCAAATCACTCTAACACCTTTCATACCATTGTTGACCTCAACCTTCAGAGCATGCACATACAATGAACTACTCAAAATAGGTACATCTCTCAATTACATTGTACCACACCCATTAATGTATTTTCCTATCACCCTTTGAAAAATATGACACATGACCATCAGAAATAATGGCTAAGTGGTGAAGGGACAACTGTAGATTCTTGCCATCACTGGAGAAGCCATGACTGGAGTGGCTAGCCATTGAGCTAAAAAAAACACATTGAGGATAAGAGCATGCTTGTACCTGAAACTCCTCAGAATGCACTTCTGCCTCATCCAAAAATCTCTTTACACAAGAAACCTGCAAAATGTCTAAGAATACACCTTTTTTTTTGACCCTGCTACTGATCACATCCTTTTGACCTGCTTTTTTAGTTACTCAAGACTGTCACCTCAACAAACAGTGTTCCTTGTGCAAATGAAGAAGGAACAAGGGACTAGCAAGAAAGAATGTGGGCACTCAGTCTCACACTTGCATCCACTATTACAGATAGGTACACTACATATGCTGGACAGCTTAGAGGTGGGGCCTACATATTATTGAATCATTTTCCCCAAGAGCAGTGAAAGCTGGATTGTTGAATATATTCAAGGTTGTGTTAGACAGATTTTTTATTAATAATATATTAGGAGTTATGCGACGGCAGACAGAACGATGAGCTAAGCACACAACCTGATGAACTCTGATTTAATGGGCTGGTGACGCAAAACAAAGGAGCTGACCACATTTCTAACACTGAGCACAGCTGGCTAGGTACATTTAAAGAGTAATTCTGTGCCGTTTTCCAGATCTGAGGTCAAAGACAAATTCAGCTTCTGAAGATGCAAATGAGGACTTTGATAGGGCTGGGATAGTAGGAGCTGCCGATGCTGGAGAATCTGAGATAACATGGTGTGAAGCTGGATGAACACAGCAGGCCAAGCTGCATCAAAGGAGCAGGAAAGCTTGACGTTTTGGGTCGGAACCCTTTTTCAGAAAAAAGAAGAAAGGTCCCGACCCAAAACATCAAGCTTTCATACATTGATAAGGCTGTCTGGTTTTATGTGGCATTGGGACCAATAGTGGGGAAAGCACTGTCTATACTGGTGGAATGGTCTCTATCTGAACTGTGCTGTGGCCAGAATTCTTGTCAACCACACAGTTAGGAAAGAAGAGAACGGGCAGTAAATAAGTCAGTGGGCAAAAGTCTATCAGATGGAGTACAAAGTGGGAAAATATGAAGTTGTTCCATTCACCAGGAAGAATAAAAAAACCCAGCCTTACTGAGTTGGAAAATGACTATAGAATGCTGAGGCATAGACGAATTGAGATATCCTTGTGCATGAATCATACATTGTTAGTATGTAAGGACAGAACATCATAAAGAAGCCTAATAGGATGCTCATCCTTGTTAACAGAGAACAAATATTAAGAATGTTATACTTCTGTTATACAGGACATCAGTGAGATCACGGGTTGAATACCTTAAGCAGTTTTAGTCTCTTCATTGAAGTAAAGATGTAATTGCATTGGAAGCAGCTCAGTGGAGGTTTACGAGATTGATTGATATTTTGAATGAATAGGCTGTCATATGAAGACAGCTTGATCAGGTTGGGTTTGCTTTGTCTGGAATTTAGAAGACTGAGTGACTTGATTGAAGCTTATAAGATCCTGAATTGTTTTGGCAAGGTATAATTGGAAAGGATACTTCCTCTTTTGGGTCAAACCATGACTTAAGGATGCTATTTTAAAATTAAGGGTTACCCCTTCAAGATAGAGAGATATAAAGGACATTTTGCTTTTCTCTTGGCGGCTGTGTGATCTTGGAACTCTGTCTTAAAAGATGGCAGAGGGAATGTCAGTGAATATTTTTAAGACACGATGGAGAGATAGTTAAGGAAATCAAGCGTGATTGAAGTCTATGGAAACAGAATTCAAAAGACAAACACATATGCCATGATCTAATTGAACAGTGGGGCAGGCTTAAGGGGTGAATGGTCAACTGCTACATCTAATTTCTGTGCATGTGTTTTAAACTCAGCTGTGGGAGCAAGGGTTTTACATTCTGGATGACATGGTAAATAAAATTCTGGAGTCAATTCAATGAGAAAAGTAGCAAATAGCAGAAATATGAGAGAGACCATAATAGAAAGAGTTCAAAAGTACCACTTAAGGAGTAAATAACAGATTAAGTCAGAATTTACAAAGAGGGTGCACAGAAAACAGAACAAATGAACTGAGATCACAGATATGGATAAATATATCCTGTAACTATTTCAGAGATATGGCTATAGAATTTCATGGTTTGGGACCTGAAACTTGAAGTGTACAGGACATTTAGAAAGGACAGGAAACTAGGAATTCGTGGAGAGGTGGTTTTGTTAGTTTATAAAGGTTTTCACAGAATAGTGAGGGATCACTTCAGTTAGGGAGAACAGGATGTGGAAATAGTTTGTTTTCAAGACGAGAAATCACAAAGACAAAAAGGCACTTGTATGAATTGTGCACAGACCAGCCAGCAGTTACACATTGCAGGGTGGAGTATAAGGGAAGAAATAATGAGAGATCTTTGGCTCTCAAGTGGAGAGAATAACATAGTGGCATGAGCTACTAGTGCAGAGATCTAGATAATTTTTGGGTCTCTGGGTTTTAATCCCACCACAGCAGATGGTAAAATTTGAATTACTAAAATCTGAAATTAAATGATGACTGTGAAACCATTTTTGATTGTTGTAAAAAGCCACCAGAGATGAAAAATTTACCAACTTTACCTGCTCTGGCCTACGTATTACTCCAGAGCTGTAGAAATATGTTTTACCATTTAACTATCCAGCAAGCCACGCAGTTACACTACCCACCACAAACCCTCAAAAAAAATGAAACTGGACAGATTATCTGGTATTAACATAGGCACTGGAAACAAAAATGGCAAACTCAAACCTGTCAAGCTTGCAAAGTCGTTCTCCCAACATCTGGGGTCCAGCACCAAAATTAGAAGAGTTGTCTCGCGGACTAGTTAAGCAACTGCCTGACATAATCATAGTCATGAAATCATACCTTACACACACTGACTTAGACAACACCATCACCCACCACCCACACACACACACCCCAACCCAGTAGGGTCCTGTTCCACCAGCGAAACAGAACTAGCTGAGGTAGCAGTGTAGTGATACACAGGAAAAGAGGGAGCCGTCCTGGAAGACCTCACTATGGAATATAGACCCCATGAAGTCTCGGCATCAGATCAAATGTGGGCAAGAAAACCTCCTGATGATTGACATGTGTTTTCATCCTTTCTTCTCCCTCTTTTGCACACATCACGGAGCCTTCCATTTCTGGTTGCAACAGCAGCATGAGCAGTAGCTTGGACAAGGGGCCTGTTGGGAAGCAAGTGAGTCAGTGATTTGAAATCTTTAAAAGCTTACTTCAAGCGTCGGAGCCTTCCATTTCTGGGGAAGGTGGGGCCTCTACAAACAGGACGGCCTCCACTTGAACCAGAGGGGCACTAATGTCCTGGATGGGAAATTTGCTAGTGCTATTCGGGTGGATTTAAACTAGCTCAGAAGGGGGATGGGAAACTGAGGTTTAGTTCTAGTACACAGGAGGATGAGCGTAGGGAGGACATGAACAGGACCTCATTGTCACAGGAGTGTGTTGGCAGACAGCAAGCTGGATTGAAGTGTGTCTACTTCAACGCCAGGAGTATCCAGAATAAGGTAGGTGAGCTTGCAGCATGGATAGGTACCTGGGACTTCGATGTTATGGCCATTTCAGAGATATGGATCGAGCAGGGTCAGGAATGGATGTTACAGGTTCCAGGGTTTAGATCTTTCATTAGGATCAGGGAAGGTGGTAAAAGAGGGGGAGGTGTGGTTTTGTTAGTCAAGGACAGAATAACGGTGGCTGCAAGAACTATTGGTGAGGACTCGTCCACTGAGGTGGTATGGGCTGAGATCAGAAACAGGAGTAGAGACGTAACACAGATGGGAGTTTTTTATAGGCCCCCGCAAAGTTCCAGGGATGTGGAGGGGAGGATTGGCAAAACTATTCTGGGCAGGAGTGAAAGGAACAGGGTGGTCATTATGGGAGACTTTAACTTCCCTAACATTGACTGGAAATGCTATAACTCTAGTACGTCGGATGGATCAGTTTTTGCCCAATGTGTGCAGGAGGGTTTCCTGACACAGTATGTCGAAGGGCCGACAAGAGGGGAGGTCACACTGGATCTGGTACTTGGTAATGAACCAGGCCAGGTGTTTGAGTTAATGGTAGGTGAGCACTTTGGAGAGAGTGACCATAATTCGATTATGTTTACTTTAGCGATGGAAAGGGATAGGAAAATGCCACAGGCCAAGAGTTATAGATGAGGGAAGGGCAATTACAATGCAATTAAGAGGCATAGAATGGGTTAGCAAAATGAAGGGAATGGGGACAATCAAAATGTGGAGCTGGTTTAAGGAACAGATGTTACGTGTCCTTGATCGGTATGTTCCTGTCAGGCAGGGAGGAAGCGATAAGGTAAGAGAATCGTTGTTTACTAAAAAAATTGTATTTCTTGTTAAGTGGAAAATGGAGGCTCATGTCACGATGAGACGCGATGGGTCAGATGAGGCGATGGAGCGTTACAGATTAGCTAGGAGGGATTTAAAGAGAGAGTTAACAAGAACAAGGAGGGGACATGAGCAGACATTAGCAGGTAGAATAAAGGAGAACCCTAAAGCTTTCTATAGGTATGTGAGGAATAAGAGGATGGCTAGGGTAGGAAATGGACCAGTCAAAGACAGAAGTCGAAAGTTGTGTGTGGACCCTGTGGAGATCGGAGAGGAGCTAAATGATTATTTCTCATCTGTCATCACTGAGGAACAGGAGAATATTGTAGAGGAGATGACTGAGTTACGGGCTACTAGAATTGAAAGGATTAAGGTTAGTAAGGAAGAGGTGTTATCAATTCGAGAAGGTGTGAAGGTAGATAAATCCCCTGGGCCGATGGGTTTTTCCAAGGATTCTCTGGGAAGCTAGGGAGGAGGTGGCACAGCCTTTGGTCTTGATCTTTGAGTCCTCATTGTCTACAGATTTTGTACCAGAGGACTAGAGAATTGCAAATGCTGTGCCCTTGTTCAAGAAGGGCAGTAGGGATGACCCAGGTAATTATAGACCTGTGAGCCTTACGTCTGTTGTGCGAAAAGATTTGGGAAGGATTATAAGAGATAGGATTATAATCATCTAGCAAGCAACAATTTGATTAGAGATAGTCAGCATGGATTTGTTAAGGGCAGGTCATGTCTCACAAAACCTCATTGAGTTTTTTGAGAAGGTGACCAAGCATGTCGATGAGGGTAGGGCAATTGACATGGTGTACATGGACTTCAGTAAAGCCTTTGATAAGGTTCCACATGGTAGGCTATTGGAGAAAATGCAGAGGCACGGGATTGAGGGAGATTTAGCCATTTGGATTAGAAACTGGCTTTCTGTAAGAAGGCAACGAGTGGTGGTTGTTGGAAAATATTCAGCCTGGAGTCAGGTTACTGTGGTGTGCCTCAAGGATCTGTTTTGGGACCACTGCTGTTTGTCATTTTTATAAATGACTTGGACGCAGGCATTGGTGGCTGGGTTAGTAAGTTTGCAGATGACACTAAAGTCAGTGGAGTGGTGGACAGAGTGGAAGAATGTTGCAGGTTGCAGGGACACTTGGATAAACTGCAGAATTGGGCTGAAAGGTGGCAAATGGAGTTCAATACGGACAAATGTGAGGTGATTCACTTTGGAAAGAATAATAGGAAGGCAGAATACTAGGTCAATGGAAAAATTCTTGGGTAGTGTGGATGTGCAGAGGGATCTTGGAGTTCATGTGCATAGATCCCTGAAAGTTTCCACCCAGGTTGATAGTGCTGTTAAGAAGGCTTATGGTGTGTTAGGTTTTATTGGTAGAGGGATTGAGTTCCGGAGCAACTGTACAGAATGCTAGTGCGGCCTTATTTGGAATATTGCATGCAGTTCTGGTCGCTCCATTACAGGAAGGATGTGGAAGCATTGGAAAAGGTACAGAAGAGATTTACCAGGATGTTGCCTGGTCTGGAGCACAGGCCCTATAAAGGAAGGCTGAAGGACTTGGGTCTGTTCTTACTGGAGAGAAGGAGGCTAAGAGGGGATTTAATAGAGACATACAAGATGATCAGAGGATTAGATAGGGAGGGCAGTGAGAGTCTTTTTCCGAGGATGATGACTTCAGCTTGTACAAGGGGGCATAGCTACAAATTGAGGGGTGATAGATTTAAGACAGATGTCAGAGGCAGGTTCTTTACTCAGAGAGTGGTAACAGTGTAGAATGCCCTGCCTGCCAATGTAATTAACTCAGTCACGTTAGGGGCATTTAAACAGCCCTTGGATAAGCATATGGATGATGAAAGGATAGTATGGGGGAGGGGCTTAGATTAGTTCACATGTCGGCGCAACATCGAGGGCCAAAGGGACTGTTCTGCGCTGTGTTGTTCAATGTTCTATGTTCTAACATTCCCTCTCCTCTCACTGATGTATAGTACACTCCCATCTTGTAGGCCAATTTGTAGAAGCACTGAATTAAGCAAATGTGCAGAATGTAAGATAATAAAATGTGAGGCTGGATGAACACAGCAGGCCCAGCAGCATCTCAGGAGCACAAAAGCTGATGTTTCGGGCCTACACCCTTCATCAGAGAGGGGGATGGGGTGAGGGTTCTGGAATAAATAGGGAGAGAGAGGGAGGTGGACCGAAGATGGAGAGAAAAGAAGATAGGTGGAGAGGAGAGTATAGGTGGGGATGTAGGGAGGGGATAGGTCAGTCCAGGGAAGACGGACAAGTCAAGGAGGTGGGATGAGGTTAGTAGGTAGGAGATGGAGGTGCGGTTTGGGGTGGGAGGAAGGGATGGGTGAGAGGAAGAACAGGTTAGGGAAGCAGAGACAGGCTGGGCTGGTTTTGGGATGCAGTGGGTGGAGGGGAAGAGCTGGGCTGGTTGTGTGGTGCAGTGGGGGGAGTGGACGAACTGGGCTGGTTTTGGGATGCAGTGGGGGAAGGGGAAATTTTGAAACTGGTGAAGTCCACATTAATACCATTGGGCTGCAGGGTTCCCAAGCAGAATATGAGTTGCTGTTCCTGCAACCTTCGGGTGGCATCATTGTGGCACTGCAGGAGGCCCATGATGGACATGTCATCTAAAGAATGGGAGGGGGAGTGGAAATGTTTTGCGACTGGGAGGTGCAGTTGTTTATTGTGAACCGAGCGGAGGTGATCTGCAAAGCGATCCCCAAGCCTCCGCTTGGTTTCCCCAATGTAGAGGAAGCAACGCCGGGTACAATGGATGCAGTATACCACATTGGCAGATGTGCAGGTGAACATCTGCTTAATATGGAAAGTCATCTTGGGGCCTGGGATAGGGGTGAGGGAGGAGGTGTGGGGGCAAGTGTAGCATTTCCTGCAGTTGCAGGGGAAGGTGCTGGGTGTGGTGGTGTTGGAGGGCAGTGTGGAGCGAACAAGGGAGTCACACAGAGAGTGGTCTCTCCAGAAAGCAGACAAGGGTGGGGATGGAAAAATGTCTTGGGTGGTGGGGTTGGATTGTAGATGGCGGAAGTGTCGGAGGATGATGAGTTGTATCCGGAGGTTGGTGGGGTGGTGTGTGAAAACGAGGGGGATCTTCTTTGGGAGGTTGTGGCGTGGCTGGGGTGTGAGGGATGTGTTGCAGGAAATGCGGGAGACGCGGTCAAGGCCGTTCTCGACCAGTGCGCGGGGAAAGTTCTTGACCTTGAAGAACTTGGACATCTGGGATGTGCGGGAGTGGAATGCCTCATCGTGGGAGCAGATGCCGCGGAGGTGCGGCTTGGGGTGGGATGGAGGGATGGGTGAGAGGAAGAACAGGTTAGGGAGGCAGAGACAGGTTGGACTGGTTTTGGGATGCAGTGGGTAGAGGGGAAGAGCTGGGCTGGTTGTGTAGTGCAGTGAGAGGAGGGGACGAACTGGGCTGGTTTAGGGATGCGGTGGGGGAAGGGGAGATTTTGAAGCTGGTGAAGTCCACATAGATACCATTGGGCTGCAGGGTTCCCAAGCGGAATATGAGTTGCTGTTCCTGCAACCTTCGGGTGGCATCATTGTGGCACTGCAGGAGGCTCATGATGGACATGTCATCTGAAGAATGGGGGGGGGGAGTGGAGATGTTTTGCGACTGGGAGGTGCACTTCACCAGCTTCAAGATCTCCCCTTCCCCCAGGTTTTTCTGACTTTGTGCGTAACTTTCTTTTCAAATGCAATGAGCTGCTCACTTCAAATGTTTAAGGTCCACATTAAATTGCATGTAAAGTCTCCAGATACCCAATAGCCAGAGAACAAATCAAAAGTGTAAATAAATACCATATCTTTACCTACTTGCTGCACAATCAAAACATAATGTCAATTTTATGTGAACATTATTCTTCCTTCCACTTTAGAACCCAAGCTCTCAAATATTAACGGTGATAAATTCAAAACTTTTTATTTCAATTTACATTTCTGCTATAAATCTCCCATCACTTAGCTTAAAACTATGACCCCTCATTTAGCCTGTACCACAAGGGGAAACATCCATTCAGATCTCTTTTGCCAATCCCTTTTAGTATCTTGTATACCTCAATTAGTTCTCCACTCATTCTTCTAATCACTGGAGAGCATCAATCTAAATTGTTCAAGCTCTCTTCAAGCAATAAATCTTTCATCTCTGAATTAATCAAGTCAACCTTTTACTGAACTGCCTCTGTTGCAACTACGTCCATCTTCGAGTAAGGGAACCAAAACTGAACACAGTGATCCAGACGTGAGCTCACCAATGCCTTGTACAGCTTCAACAATGCTTCTCTACCTTGTTTTCCATTCTTTTAGCAATAAATGCCAAAATTCCATTTGCCCTCCATCTCGTCTTTTGTACATGCATATTAGCTTCCTGTGACTCATGCACTGAAACAATTTGATTTTTTTTCTCTATTTAAATAATAAGTTGCCTCTGTATTTTCCTCATCAAAATGAGTAACCTTACACTTATTCACATTATACTCTATCTGCCAAATTTTCATCCATTTACCTAATTTACTCTTATCCATTTATAAATTTCTTATTTTTCATTGTGACTCAGTTTTCTACCTATTTTAGTATCATCTGCAAACCTAGCAATAGTACATTACATTGTACATAGTACATTTGTATCCCTGCAGCTGAATCATTAATATAGATTGTAAATAGTTGAGGCCCTAGAGCCGACATCTGTGGCATCTCACTAGTTACAGCTTGAGCAAATTAATATTCTGCAAGCACTTTTTCCAACCTGGATAATAATACTGCTGTATTTTAGTCTGAAAGCATGAGTTTTCAAAGGTATTTATAGCAAGTGAGCCATTTGTAGTCTATCAAGAACTTTCCAAAATGAGTTCTCAGTGTGATTAAAATATAAGACCATATGAGGAGCAGTAAGAATACTCCCTTTGGTCTTTCTGTTCTGCTCAACATTTCAATAAGACTATAGTGGATCTTCTACTTCAGCAACACGGTTTCACACTTAAGACAGTTACAAGCATGAGTATGTTTTAAGTTAGTAGTTTTTATAGCGTGGTCATCTGTTGAAGAAATGCAGTGGCATAAGTAGAACAAATAGAAAAATGAAAGAAATTTGTGCACTTCAGAGCAAATGCAGTATTGGGCTGAATTTGATTTTGTTTTCACTCAGTGTGAGTTGCATTGAGTTTTTCAAAGGAATTTATTTTTCCCATGAGGCCGAGCGAGAATTCTTATCATATCTTTCCAAACACCTCATCTACCCCACCCCACAGCTTCCCTTATATCCAATTCTAATCTATTGCACAGATTTATTTCAGTAACTCAGCACCCAGCATATATTTACCAAAAGACCCATATTCCTCACACCCGCACCACAGTTAAAAGGCCACTATGCACCTGGATAAACATTAGAATTTAGAAGCTATCCTACCTGTTGACAGATGGATTCCAAACATTTTGGAGAAGGTGGTGCTGTGATTTTCCCACGGGAACACGGAAGCTCAGGGGGATTGGATGTTGCAAAGAAGAGGCATTCCATCCCCAGAGGACCATCAAAGATGCCAAGGAGCAGCAAGCAGCGCTGTAAGAAGGTTAAGTATCTTCTCTGCTCCATGTGGGTCTGAAAGTCATGTAAATTGGGTAACTTCCAAACTTTTAAAATCTGCAGCTTTTGCGACAATTCTGGAAATAGTTGGACTCAATTTCCAATGTGTCATCCCAGTGACTTGTAACACTTGCAACATCTTCCCTCACTCACTCTCACTCCCTTTCAATGTTCCACTTACACTGCATGACTGCTGTGCTGCCTACTCAGTTCCTTGGAACACCTCACCGCCCTTCTCTCAGTTGTGCCATTATGAATGGCTGTGTCATTCACTTTCAGCTCTCTCAGTCCCTTCTTTCATTTCATTACAGGAAGACAGTCCATTATCCACTGAACAGATGGCGGGTCTTTGACCCTGGACTCTTCAGCCCCTGCAAGAAGGGAATCCTGGCCCTTGTAGAAGAAGACATAACTTTTCCAGGTGGAATGCTGAGACATTTACGTTCCACCATCACAACTTTCATCATAAACCTGCTACTGGGGTCACTCATTATAAACATCCACTTGGTAGATGAAGCCTTTTCACTCTTATGTCTTGCATCTACCTGAGGGGACGTTTCCCACTTCAGGGGAGAAACAAGAAATAACCAGGCCACTGACTGTCTGTGCATCTCCTTGCCTATGTTATCCCAACCCTGCAGATTGTCTGCTATGGGTCCTTAGAATTTACTAAGACCCTGGAATTGGGAGGGACAGACATCCTGAACAAAAGCACTGACGGAGGCTGGTCACAGCATAGATTACTGCTCTGACTTTCTTGTTAAGGATTCTTGAAGTCTAGCTCATTCTCTGCAGTTTGCAAGATGAACATTAATTAAGTAAGTTTCACAAAATACAATCCCCTTTAATTAAAAGACCATTGCTGCCAAGTGAGGAACTGAGCTCACTGCTTGCTAAAAACATAAATTATACAGCGTGGAACTGGAGGAGCACAATAAGCCAGGCAGAGCTGAAACGTCAGCTTTCCTGCTCCTCTGATGCTGCCTGGCCTGCTGTGTTCCTCCAGTGCAACACTGTGTTATCTCTGACTGCAGCAACGGCAGTTCTTACTATCTCTGAATAACTTATGCAGTGGTTGCTCTGTACATCAGAAGAGGCCTGACTAGACATCTCACCTGTTTCTGCAACAAATCTCATCATAAGCCTGGTCAGGCTGGCCCCAATGAGAATCTTCCCTCTATGTGCAATCTGTTCAACCTCATCTTGCACTAAAAGCCATTCAGTTATTGGACTGGGTCAGACTTCAACATTATGAGTATATCTGGAAATAAAGGCTTACTGCACCCGTGAAGACATTCAACAAAAAAGCTTACTTGTTCTTAATTTACTTGTAGGTTGAGTGAAGTTGTTGCTGTACAGAATCTGATCTTTGTTGAAACTCTGGCTTTATAAATGTGCAGATGTGAATTTGATTGCAGTTGGAAATTTGGGATATTCCTAGCAAGGCATCATGAAGTTTATGGCCTCCTACTGTGCTTAAGACAAAACTGTTCTATAAATAATTTTGTCGCCTTTGTCTACATTTACAACGGAATGTTCCTATGTAAATGTAGCCTCGGCCAAATGAAAATTTTAATGTGAAAACTTTATTGCTCCTGATGGATTAGCAGAAAGGAACTGTGACATGGTTTCATAAGCTCATTTAAAAGTACAGCTTAATCTTATTAACCCAAACTCATGAAATTAGTTGTTCTTATAGATTTAAGTTATATTTTTGATTATTTCAAAGTACAGTGGGATTGCAGTGCAGTGACACTCAAAACAGTCAAAATGGCATCATGATAAGTATAACTATTACACTGACGTGTATCAGTGTGTACTCATGGCCAGAATTTTATTATCGTTATTTTATTCATCATAAATATAGCCAACAGCATCCCATTGTTATGTAGGAATAGCTCCCTGGGAATAAACTGCAGCCCTTCATTCTTTGATTGTTGTAGAAGTCAGACTATGATATAGTGGGGAGGACAATTAAAAAATAAAATGGGAATAGCATGGATTAACACTCTGTCCCTTCACCTGAATGAAATGCGAGTTCAAATCCTGACCAGCCTTATTGTGATAATGCCCCTCTCTGTTGAACGACTGCAATCAAGAATGATTAATGAAAATCACTTCATCACCTTGTTAATGTTCAGTACATGAACTCAAAATATATCCATGCCACGTACAATGATCGTCGTAGTTCAAACTAATGGCTTCAGTCAATTTCAAGGAACTTATTATTACAAAAGTTAGAGGGAATGAAAGAAAATCATACTTCTTTTGACACCACCTGAGGTTTCTATGTTGGACTCTTCTTCTCAAGCTCTCCCCTCACCTGAGGTATGGTAGCCCTCAGGTTAAATTATCATCAGTTTCTTTCTAATGATAGAGCAACCCTATGGTTCAGTAGGACTATGAGGCTTTACATTTTGCTGATGTCTATTATCAGGACACAGAATGATAGCTGGTGATTGAAAGAGAATTGGAGGGTTGGATCACATTGGAATGAAGATTAATCTGCCCATCTTGGCACTGTCCAGGACCAATTTGAGAAGACTGTGCTGCGCTGGGAGTGTGGCTTTAGCATTGAACCATCTTCTCAGTGTTGGCCAGCTCAGTTCTATCAAGATATTTATTAGAAACAGCAGTTTAAATTTGAAAAAAAAATGATTTTTAGAATTACATTTTGTAATTCCAAGACAATATGAAATATTTATACATAAAGAGAAATAAATGCACATTTATTATTTTAGTTTATATTATCCTAAAAAAGGCTGTTCTGCCTTTCAGGTTTCAAGAACTTTAAGTGAAGGAGAAATGGGATGATTAAAAACAAACAGGTAATGGGTAACACGGGTAATTAAATAAAATAATAAGAAGTACATCATCAGAAATTAGAAAAAAAAACACCCACCGGAGTTGACTATGTTCCCATAGTAACATGAACTTTGCATTTAGGATTACGGAAGGATTAGCCTCATAGTTTGAGACAGCATCAAGGAGGTGCCTTTAGTCAGAATAATTATGTCATCAAAGATGGTATATAATTACAGTGTGAAAATGCCCCTTAGTATTGCTACAGCTACAGTGATAACCCTCTCAGCAGTAAGAAAACAGATGATTTATTAAACCAAAGGCAAATCAAAAACAAGAACCTTGAGTTTATAGGATGTGAGCACCACTGTCACGATCAACATCTGTTGCATATCTCTGATTGCTTTTGAGAAACTGCTGGTGAGCTACTTAAATTATTGCAGCTCCCCATGTGGGCGCTACCACAGTGCAGTTGGAAAGGGATTTTTCAATTTTTGACACAGTGACAGTGGATATTACGGAGATGTAGTTCCATATCAGGGTGGTGTGTGCCCAGGAGGAGCATGCAGGTGGTGGTATTCCCAAATATCTGTTTCCTTTGTTCTTCTAAATGGCAGAGGTTGATCATTCAAATAATAATGTTGAAGGAGGCTTCAACATTGGCAATGCATAAGTCTAAGAACCCTTTCTCGCTACCAGCACAATCATCCAGAATTTCCAGAGGATTCCTTCTTTGATCCTTCTAAAAGATCTAGTGGACCCTAACAACACTGAGATAGCAGGAATGTGAGACACATCCTTAAACTTCCTACAGCCCTGTTGGAGGTCAGCAGTTGGATATTTGGAACTATGCAACACCATATCACTTTGCTTAATGTACAGGATGACAAGTGGCAGTGTGCACTGAAGACGAAAGGTTGGGGTTTAGGTGCAGCAAGGTGAAGAGGAGCAATTCAATGAAGAACAGAGTGTTTGAGTAGGATGCTGAGCGTATGGAGGAGGAAGCTGCCCCACATTCTGTGTATGATGGCACTGGGGTAATGTTGTCAGGAGTGGGCATAGGGTTTCCAGTCAATCCAAGTGAGGTGAATGATGCTATCAATCCTCTGGCACAGCTGCCCACTCACATATATATATTACTGATGGCTTTGCAAAAGGCTCTTTGTGAAGATGCAACACTGACACTCACCCAGACAGATTGTATCAGGTTGTTGACACGTTTCAAAATGAAAGTGATATCTTCGGGGTTGAACGATTAACTGTGCGTGGCACCATGGTACAGAAAGCCACTCAAGGGCGGGGAGCAAGAACAAAAGTAATAGTAGCAGTAGTAAGCGGTAGTAGAAGATGATTAGAGAACAGTGAGGGGGATTGACACAGTTCTTTGTAGCATTGGTTGCAGTTCAGAGAAGATTCACTTGGCTGATCCCCAGGATGGTGGAGTTGTTTAATGAGTAAAGGCTAAACAGATTGGGACTCTACTCACTGGAGTTTCAAGGAATGAGAGGTGATCTCATTGAAACATATATGATTCTTACAGGGTTTGACAGGTAAATGTTGAGGATGTTTCCCTCATGGGAGACTCTAGAATCAGAGGGCATAGTCTCAGGATGAAGAGCTGGCAATTTAAGACTGAGATGAGGAAGAATTTCCTTTCTCAGAGAGTTGAGAGTATTTGGAACTCCTTGCCACAGAGAGCTGTGGAGGCAGAATTTTGCATATATCTAAGGCTGAGATGATAAATGTTTGATCAGTAAACATTTGGAGAAAATGCAGAAAAGTTGACTCGAGGAATGATGGATCAGTCATAATCTTATTGATTGTGGAGCACGCTTGAGGGGCCAAATGACCTAATACCGTTCCTATTTCTTACAGTCTTATGGTGTTTTATTTCCTGATTTATTGCTGCTTTTAGGATGTTAACTGTGTCCATTATTGTGAAGATTGAGGCAAAGTACCTGCTCTATTCACTTGCCATCTCTTTTCATTTTCAATTCTCCAGCCTGACTTTCTATATTATCTATGCTAATTTTTTAAACACCCTTTTATTATTTAAATATTTATAAAAGCCCTATCAATCTTTTATATATTCTGGCTCGCTTCCTCTTGCACTCTAATTATTTCTTCCTTATTAATGTTTTGGTCTTTCCTTTCTATGTCTTATATATCTCAGTAAACTGTATCCCTTTCGCAACTTGCCTTTCTACCTATTTTTAAATGTCTGTAAATTTGGCTACAGTGCATTCGCTTCTTTCCTCCAAGTTATCAAAATACATTGTAGATCATTGCAGTCTTAGCAGCGATCCTTGTGGAACCACATTGGTTACTGTCACCAAAATGTAAAAGGACCCCTTATTCCCACTTGCTGTTCCTTGCCCAGTTGCCAATTATCTATCCATACCAATATGCTACGCCCAATGAATCTTAAGAATTAATCTTTTACAAGATGCCTTGTTAAATTCCTTCTCGAAGCTGAAATACAGTTTTCCTCAGTGCAGTCAGGTTGATATTTTCCTTAAAACAAGCTAATAAATTGGCCAGGCATCATTTCGCTTTCATGAAGTCAGCCTCTATTTGATTAGATTATGATTTTCTAAATGTGTGGTTATTGATTCTTCAATAATTTATTCCAACAATAGATGTTTGGATAGTCTTTATTTGGCTTTCTTCCTTTTTTGAATATGGTACTTCAGCATAACCCAATGATTTTTTGGAAACTTACAACCAATACATCCATTACCTCTATCGCTACCTCTTTTAGGATTCTAGAATGCAAGGCTTCAGGATTACAGACTGATCTGCCCGTCATCCCCTTAGTTTGTTGAACAGTACTTATGTAATGATAGAGATGGTATTTAATTTCTCTCCCTTATTTTTGAGTGTAAAAGGGATGTTTAAAGTATATTCCACTGTAAAGGCTTCTGAAAGTTGTCTTTTTAAGTCCTTTGCCAAATCCTTTTTTTTATTTTCTAAGAGGCCTAAGTTCGCTTTGACTTTTTGTCTTCCTTCTTATACCTTCCAAGGAGCTCTTATTGTCTATTTTAACCTTCTTGATCAGTTGCCTTCATTGTTTATTTTCTCTTTCTTTGTTATTGCTTTAGCCCTGCTTTGCTGGATTCTAAATTTATCCTAATTACTGATTTTGTTTTCTTATTTGCTTTTCCTTTCAACTTAATAGTGTTCTTAACCTCCTTGTTTAACCAGGTTTGGTTTATCCTTATCTTAGGACTTTTCTCTTACTGCGTTATATTTTTAATAAAAATCATAAAATACATCCTCAAGTGTATGCATTGTTTGCTTACCACCATTCCTCTAATTTATCTTTGTGGTTCATTTGAGCTAACTCTATCCTCATTTCATTGTAATTCATTTTATTTAAGTTAAACACAGTTGTTTCTGAACCAGGTTTTGCACATGCCACTTGACTTTCAAATTCTATTGTGTTATGATCATTACTTCCTTGGGGGCCATCTACTAAACCTGCTTGATTACCTCTTTACCAGATCCAGTAAAGTCTGTTTCGTGGTAGGATCCCCGGCATGTTTCTCTTGGAACTTATCCCTACTGCACTTTATGAATTTATTTCATAGTTACCTTTTGCAGTCAATATGAAGATTAAAGGCGTGTGTAATTATTTGCTCTATTCTTTTTACATGTTATTATTATTTGTTGATTTATATTGTTTCCTACAGTGTGGCTACTGTTTCGGCGTTTGTTCACTGCACCTACTAGTGTCTTCTTTCCTTTGCTGTTATTTATCTCCATTGAAATGGACTCCACATCATCCATGCCCAGATCATCTCTCACAACTGTCCTCATTTCATCTCTAACTAACATTACTATACTACTATCTTTATTTTCCCTCCCGTCTTTCTGAAAGGTCAAGCATCCATGACTGTTAAGTTTTTGGTTCTGATCTCCTTATAAATGTGTCTTCATTATGACCACAAAATCATATCTATTTACCTTGATTTGTGCTGTCAATTATTCGACCTTATTCCAAATGCTGCATGCATTGAAACACAAAGCATTTAAGCTTGCCTTTTTGCCATTTTTAAACATGCTAAATTTTCTTTGTCCGGTGGCCCTATTTGCTCTCGCCTTAGATTATCTTAACTATCATTTTTGATTTTACTGCTCTTTGTTTTATAACCATTTTTCTTTCTTTTTCCCTTGTCTCCCTCATCAGGCTCCACATTTTAGTTTAAACCTTCTTCTACCACTCTCGTCAATACTTGCCCAAGGGCATCAGCCTTTGTGTAACGCCTCCAGTATGTACTGGTCCCACCTCCCCCACAACCTATCCCAATGTCCCAGGAATCTGAAACAGTCTTCTGGTAACAACTTTCCAGCCACATACTCAACTGATATATTCTGCTATTTCTACTCTAACTAGCACATGGTAGTGGTCATAATCCAGAGATCACTACCTTTGAGATCCTACTCATCAACTGACTTCTTATTACTCCATGATAATAAAATGTGAGGCTGGATGAACACAGCAGGCCAAGCAGCATCTCAGGAGCACAAAAGCTGACGTTTCGGGCCTAGACCCGAAACGTCAGCTTTTGTGCTCCTGAGATGCTGCTGGGCCTGCTGTGTTCATCCAGCCTCACATTTTATTATCTTGGAATTCTCCAGCATCTGCAGTTCCCATTATCTCTTATTACTCCATATTCAGTTTTTAGGGCCTTTTTTTACACCCTATGTCATTGGTACTGTGTGAACCACAACCACGAGCTATTCACCCTCCCCCTCTCGGATATCCTGTAACCGTTCTGAGATATCTTTGATCCCAGCATCAGGAAGGTAACATGCCATCCTCAGTTCTTGTTTTAGGACACAGAAATGCCACAGGGAGGGAGGAACTCAGGAAACTCGCAAACACCAGAGAGGTGGGACTGAGCAAGTTGCCGGCATTGATGACTGACCTTTTGATTCCTGATGGACTTCATTCTCAGATCTTGAAAGAAGTAGTTAATGAGATAGTTGAAGCTTTGGCTTTAGTTTTCCAAAACTCTCTTGATTTGGTGATAATAGCCTGAGATGTAAAATAATGAATGCAACTCCTTTATTCAAAAACAGAGGGAGACAGAAAGCAGAAAATTCCAGGCCACTGGCTTAACATACATCATAAGGAAATGTTGGAAACTTTATTAAATAGTAACAGCGTACTTGTATAAGTTCAAGGTATTCAGGCAGAGTCAACACGGTTTTGTGAAAAGAGAATCATGTTTGACTAATCTTTTGGTGTATTTTAAGGAGGTGACACAGGAAGCAGATAAGCAGAAATTGCTGGATATGCTAAATTTAGCCTTCCAGAAGGCATTTGATAATTTGCCACATCAAAAATTATTGCAGAAAATAAAAGCTCAGAGTATGGGAGTGACAATTTGGTCTAGATAATCTGAAGCATGTCTGTCTGGCTGACAACAAAATGAGAGGAAATGTAAATGGATTTTCGTCAGGTTGGCAAGATGTATCAAGTGGTGCACTATAGAGATTGGTGCTGAGATCTCACTTGTTTACAATTTATTAAAAAGACATGGATGAAGATGTAGAAAAAATGGCTGCCAAATTTGCTGATAATTATAAGTTGGCATATAAGTTGTGAAGAGGACACACAGAGTTTACAAAAAGATATAGAGAGGGAAAGCAAATGTGCAAAGATAGAGTAAATGGAGTAAAATGTGTGAAAATTTGAAATTGTCCATTTTGGCAGGAACAATAAAAGAGCATATTATCTAAATGGTGAGAAATTGCAACGTTCTGAGATACAGAGGTTCCTGAATGCCCTTGTGTATGAATCACACAAGCTTGATATCCAGGTACAGCAAGTTATTTGGAAGGCTATTAGAATGTTGTCATTTATCATGAGGTAACAGAATACAAAAGTAGCGAGATTATGCTTCAGTTACAGAGGCTATTTGTGAGACCACATCTGCAACATTGTGCACAGTGTTGGTCATCTTATTTAAAACAAAAGGATGTAAATGCTTTGGAGGAAATTCAGCGAAGGTTTACCCGGCTAATGTCAGGAATGAGCAAGTTGCTATTTGGGAAAAAGTTGGATGGAATAGGTTTGTTTGCACTGGGGTCAAGATGAATAACAGATCTCTTAACTCAGATGTACATGAGAGGTCATGACAAAGTAAACCTGGTAAAGCTGTTTGATTCAATGGAAAAAAAAGAGAATTAGTGGCTACTTTTTAAAAATTAGGGGTGAGTCATCCAAAACAGAAAGTATGTAAAATTATTTTCTCTCAGAGGGCCAAGAGTCTTTAGAGCTCTCTTCCCAAAGTGGTGTTGGAAGTAGAATCCTTGTTAATTCTAAAAGCAGGAGTTAACTAAGGAGGTTAAAGGTAATCAGCATATGTAAGAATGTGATCTGAGATTGCAATTGGATCTTATTGAATGGTGCAGCACACCTGAGAGACTTAATGACCCAATCCTGCTCCTGAATGATATGTTTAAACTTATTTGTGGCCTTATGTTTCCTTCATTGACCTACATTGGTTTTATGACCTCATGGCTGCTATTTTCGCTTGCCACCTCTGTCCAGATCAGAGAGGAGCGTGTTATGATTCCATTTGTAAGAAACAGCACCTTCTGCCTTACCACGGCAGCCTGATTGGAAGCTTGAGAAATTGCATGACTGAACCGGAGAATTACTCTCCAGCAACACTGTCATTGAAACATTCTTTCCAAGGGATTGACTTTGAGCTGGTGTGGGACATGATGCGGGGTGGTTAAATTCAAGAAACACCAGTTAGAGAGGGAAATAATGGGACTAGCTTTGAGGGGAAAGATTTCTGAGGACTATGGTATTGTGGAAAAAATTGTCAAGAATATGGTGATGTGGAGGAATACAGGAAAGTTTTGCAACGAAAACTGAAATTGCTGAAAAAGCTAATCAAGTCTGACAGCATTTGTGGAGAAGAATCAAAGTGAATATTCCGGGTCAAGTGGGCCTTTCTCAGAACTGAGTGTTCTTGGGGAAAGTTTTGGCTGTGATACAAAACCTCACTGTTTGTTCAGATGACTTTGTCATTGTCCACTTTAAGCAGTAACAATGCAGGTTTTGCTAATTTTTCCTACAATGTGATCATCCCTGCCTCCCAAGCCTCACATCTACACTTTAAACTTTTTGTTAGAGTTGGCTGAAAACTGGCAATAAGGAAGATTACTGTTGGCAATGGCCGCCATGAAAATTTTGCTCTTCAAATTCTCACAGAATGATACATAGTCTTAGGCTGTTACTTTATCCTCAATGTAATATTAGATATATTAATGAGGGGAAATATTTAGCTAACATTTATCAATTAACTAACACATCAGAGTGCTTTCTTCCTAATTATCTACCTTATTTACTTTTTGTGGAAGTACATAACTGGCTGTCAGGTTTGTTTAAAATGCTATGATTGCACAGTTAAAATAATTCATTAATTATTAAAAAAAAACACTTTAGGGTTTTCTAAGTATGCAAAATGTACTTGTCTTCAATTGCACTGTGATTTTGAATTCCGTTCAAATTCTACGAATTAGAAGAACTGCATTTAGACACACATAATGAATCCTGCTTCTCTGAGGCATTTATAGATAAGAAACAAGAAATAAATGGTCTATTGCAAAATTCTTAGGACATATTGTCCTCATGAGAAAGACTTAATTTTATTGGTGGTAATATAGCCTAACTTTCCAAAATGTTGAATAAAGCTTTGCCGATGGCTATTTAAGTAAATATGCCAAAGAGAGGAGCAAATTATATAAAATGGAGCGAATGAATGATTTTGTAGCCATCACCCATGCATTCCTTTCAAAGACTGCTCTCTGTAGTTTCTTCCCAAACTGATGTACAGAGCCTGAAGTGGATCATCTAGCAAATAGTGCCACAGGCAACTACACAAGTCACCTAAGCAGTTATCATGCCTTGATTCCTTACCTGTTACAAGGGAGTAAAAATAGAGAGTTTAGTATTATCATAAGGAATACAGTCCAGAGCAATAGATGGCACCTATGTTAGCAACACTCAGATTACTCCTCTGTGTTCAGATAGTGCTGAACACTTCCACAGTTTCTCTTTAAAATAGATCTGAATACTTTTTTATTAACATTTTAGCAAAGGATTTTCATAATATAGAACACAAAGGGGATTAAATGCTCATTAATGCTTTTAATGCTTTTTTTATGCTTCATACACTGCCCACATACTTCTGACCAGGTGAAGTCTTGAAAACAGAAACTGGCTCATGATTATATTGGATGAAAAGGGACAGAAATGAACAAAAAAGTGAGCAGCAAGCTGCGAATTAAGAACATACAGAATCAGCTAATACAATCTACCCGACTCTTGTCAGATTCTCAAGCTGCACAATAACCATCTCTTTCAACTATCTAACAATCCCCTCTTAATTTTTCTCATATCCTTACATCAAATGGAACCCCACCCTGTTGAAAAATTCTGAAGCATGGTGACACTGCCTTCTCAGTGCCGTGTGTGTGCAGTCAATGGCATCTTGCACCTGGGGCTATGGTCATAATTCCTACTGCCCGGGCTGCAGTACTGACCACGTTGTGGGGGACCAAATGAATCATTGTGACCTTGCACAGAAGACATCAGCCATTGTCCTAATGTATTTGCAGGTGCACAAGAGAGATCTCACACAGTTCATCCGGCACTCCCTGGAAGGAACCAGTCATGTGGAAATTCAAAGTGGTTGTCACTTTCACAGTGACCATGAATGGATGACCTCCCACTTCTGCAGCACTGAGGTCTGCTCTAGCAGACAATGTAGTTCCATTTTAGTGTCCTGAGACAAAGAGAAGTTGCGTTGACACTAAACCTTGCTCACTGTCATTTTTGGGCCTTCTGCATACAAACAGTCTCAAAGGAGACCTGCTGCTGAGACTTCTCCTTGAGGTGAGTGCTTCGTATCCTCTGAGGTGCTTGGCCAGTGCTCCCAGGCTTGTCGCTGACCCTGGTTCCCCTACATCCACCTCCCCTTCTCAGAAAGGCAGCCACAGCAACTAACATCCAAACAGTGGCTGGGGGTGGGAATCTTGGTGTCAATGGCCTATTTTAGGGACACAAAGAGCAAAAGAGGTTCTTAGGTTTCAGAAAAGTAATTGGTGGCATATCCTGTGGGTGCGGGCTGAGCCCACTTTTCCAAAGCAGTAAGGCACCCTTCAGCCCAATAATGAGGGCTGTGTCTCAATCATTGGTTCAGCTCAGCCTCAGCCAAATTGATGCTGCACTCCAACGCCTTCCCCATCACATCCCACACCATAATCATTTCTGACAACTTTCAGTGCATTCAACAAAGCTGAACGTTAAACCCATAATAAATGATGATCCTGCCTCCCTCAGCACTCTTGGAAGCTGCACAAATAATGGTTCACCTTAAGCTAGTACTAGGCTAGTTTCGCCTCACTGCTATTAATCTCAGCATGATTGAGATACCAATTGTCAAGTAGCAAGGGTTAATAGGCACACATCTACACAACTCACTCTGCAAACTTTCAAATTCATGGTGTAATGATTGCAAATTAAATATAGGAAGTGTGTGCAAATACCTAGTTCATATGCTTACCTCTCCAATGTACTAATGTCCATTAGGCATGCGTCTTGTGCTTTTATCCATCAAAGCGGCATTAACTCTGCACGCCCTAGATATTGTCCCAGCCATTTTCATTTTCTAGCTGCATTGAGCATCTGAGGAATGGCAAATGACAGCAGAGAACGTAGCTCATGATGGAAACTATCAGCACCAGACTCTGTAGCCTCCAAAAACCTCCCTCCCAGTAACCCCTCCCCCACCTCCATGTTACCTATCTCACACGACCACGACAGTCCATTTCCACCCACCACATAAAACATCATCTTTGACTGCCCTCACTGTGACCCGAACTCCAACATTACACTATAGCAAGAATCACCCTGCTCCTCAATGCTGCCTCTGTACACAACATGGCAGTGTTTACTGCTACTAATGCTTATTCTGTGGGCACCACGTCCTCCAATCATATCCCTGATACACTAGATTTCTGTCCATAACCATCCTTGACACCATTTCAACTAATGTCTCTGTTTTTCCCCTCCACCCAACCCTGTTGCACCCACACATTTTGCAGAGATCCCTCCACTGCCTTTACAGCTGTTGCTTTCATTCACGTGAACTTACAACAGACTGGATTCACCCCATGCTTCTGATTAACTATGAGGAGTTGGTCCTATCCATTGTTGAACAGATGCCTGGCCAATGGGATTTCTGCTCCAAACTGATGAAAAACAATTCCCCTGACTGCTGGAGATGACCCTACTGGACTGACTCATGCAAGCAGCCTGAGCAGAAGTCTGGCTGTGGCCAGACCCTCATGTGCCCATGGCTGAAGATACCTGGACTCTCAGACTGACCAGGGACTTCTTGACAACAATGAAGACTTGCACCTGTCTGGTTTCTGACGTGGCTATTTTGTTCAATAAATATGAAGTGCATTTGCCGCCCATATCATTGGCACATGATGTAGGTGATAGACTGATACCTCAGTATGCAGGAAACAAGACCTGCCCACCACTCTGAGCAGATCCCAATGGCCAAACATGGCAGGCAACCTTGCTGTGCACTTGCCATAAAGGGCATGTCAATAAGGCTTTATTGATACTGTATAGCTCTGGACGAAGTGTGAATGCACCTGGCATGACATTGCTTGGCAAGGCAGGGCATGGATGCTGTGACCATGCATGCAGGTGCTAACTGAGTAAGCGCAAGGATGGCAAGCAAGTAACCCTACACACGGCCGGAGACCCCACCGATGACGTCACATCCGCCTCCGCCGGCCACACTACTTCCGGGGCCGCTGCTGCAGTGACCGCCTCCACTTCCAGTTACAACGCCTCACACACCACCCACACCGCAGCTGCTGCCGCCCACCCCGATCCTCCAACCGCCGACGGAACCCCGCCCACGGCCGACGCTGACGGAACCCCAACATGGTCGACGCCGACGGAACCCCACCCACGGCCAACGATCTCATTGCTCTGCCCACAACCTCCACAGCCAGCAATCCCAGAGAAGACAGCCACACTGAACCCTGATGCATCTTCACCATCCCCCCAGACCTCCCACTGACTGAGGACGAACGGTCAATCCTCAGTAAGGGGCTCACCTTTGTCCCCCTACAACCACACATCAACGAATACCAGTCACGATTGGTTATAGAACAGTTTTTCCACCGCCTTTGCCTCCATGCCTACTTCTTCAACCGGCAACCTAACCCTCCCTCCACTGACCCCTTCACTCGCTTCCAACACAAGTCGTCCTCCTGGACACCACTCCCAGGCCTCCTACCTTCCCTCGACCTCTTCATCTCCAACTGCCGTCAAGAAATTAACCGCCTCAACTTCTTCACCCCTCTCACCCACTCCAACCTCTGCCCCGCAGAACAGGCAGCCCTCCGCTCACTCCGCTCCAACCCCAACATCACCATCAAACCCGCAGACAAAGGTGGCGCAGTGGTAGTATGGCACACTGACCTCTATATCGCCGAGGCCAAACACCAACTCTCTTACACCACCTCCTACTGCCCACTCGATCATGACTCCACCCCCGAGCACCAAATCATCATCTCCAACACCATTCATGACCTCATCACCTCAGGAGACCACCCACCCACAACCTCCAGCCTCATTGTTCCCCAGCCCCGCACGGCCAGTTTCTATCTCCTTCCCAAAATCCACAAACCTGCCTGCCCTGGTCGACCCATTGTCTCAGCCTGTTCCTGCCCCACCAAACTCATCTCCACCTATCTGGACTCCATTTTCTCCCCTTTGGTCCAGGAACTCCCTACCTACGGCCGTGACACCACCCACGCCCTCCACCTCCTCCAGGACTTCCAATTCCCTGGCCCCCGGCACCTCATTTTCACCATGGACATCCAGTCCCTATACACCTGTATTCCTCATGCAGATGGCCTCAAGGCCCTTCGCTTCTTCCTGTCCCGCAGGCCCGACCAGTCCCCTTCCACCGACACCCTCATCCGCCTAGCCAAACTCGTCCTCACCCTCAACAACTTCTCTTTCGATTCCTCCCACTTCGAACGGACAAAGGGGGTGGCCATGGGCACCCGCATGGGCCCCAGCTATGCCTGCCTCTTTGTAGGTTACGTGGAACAGTCCCTCTTCCGAACCTACACAGGCCCCAAACCCCACCTCTTCCTCCGTTACATTGATGACTGTATCGGCACTACCTCTTGCTCCCCAGAGGAGATCGAACAGTTCATCCACTTCACCAACACCTTCCACCCCAACCTTCAGTTCACCTGGGCCATCTCCAGCACATCCCTCACCTTCCTGGACCTCTCAGTCTCCATCTCAGGCAACCAGCTTGTAACTGATGTCCATTTCAAGCCCACCGACTCCCACAGCTACCTAGAATGCACCTCCTCCCACACACCCTCCTGCAAAAACTCCATCCCCTATTCCCAATTCCTCCGCCTCCGCGGCATCTGCTCCCACGATGAGGCATTCCACTCCTGCACATCCCAGATGTCCAAGTTCTTCAAGGTCAAGAACTTTCCCCGCGCACTGGTCGAGAACGCCCTTGACCGCGTCTCCCGCATTTCCCGCAACACATCCCTCACACCCCAACCGCGCCACAACCTCCCAAAGAAGATCCCCCTCGTTTTCACACACCACCCCACCAACCTCCGGATACAACTCATCATCCTCCGACACTTCCGCCATCTACAATCTGACCCCACCACCCAAGACATTTTTCCATCCCCACCCTTGTCTGCTTTCTGGAGAGACTCCCTCTGTGACTCCCTTGTTCACTCCACACTGCCCTCCAACCCCACCACACGCAGCACCTTCCCCTGCAACCGCAGGAAGTGCTACACTTGCCCCCACACCTCCTCCCTCACCCCTATCCCAGGCCCCAAGATGACTTTCCATATTAAGCAGATGTTCACCTGCACATCTGCCAATGTGGTATACTGTATCCATTGTACCCGGCGTGGTTTCCTCTACATTGGGGAAACCAAGCGGAGGCTTGGGGACCACTTTGCAGAACACCTCCGCTCGCTTCGCAATAAACAACTGCACCCCCCAGTCGCAAACCATTTCCACTCCCCCTCCCATTCTTTAGATGACATGTCCATCATGGGCCTCCTGCAGTGCCACAACGATGCCACCCGAAGGTTGCAGGAACAGCAACTCATATCCTGCTTGGGAGCCCTGCAGCCCAATGGTATTAATGTGGACTTCACCAGCTTCAAAATCTCCCCTTCCCCCACTGCATCCCAAAACCAGTCCAGTTCGTCCACTCCCCCCACTGCACCACACAACCAGCCCAGCTCTTCCCCTCCACCCACTGCATCCCAAAACCAGTCCAGCCTGTCTCTGCTTCCCTAACCTGTTCTTCCTCTCACCCATCCCTTCCTCCCACCCCAAGCCGCACCTCCATCTCCTACCTACTAATCTCATCCCACCTCCTTGACCTGTCCGTTTTCCCTGGACTGACCTATCCCCTCCCTACCTCCCCACCTCTACTCTCCTCTCCACCTATCTTCTTTTCTCTCCATCTTCAGTCTGCCTCCCCCTCTCTCCCTATTTATTCCAGAACTCTCACCCCATTCCCCTCTCTGATGAAGGGTCTAGGCCCGAAACGTCAGCTTTTGTGCTCCTGAGATGCTGCTGGGCCTGCTGTGTTCATCCAGCCTCACATTTTATTGTCTTGGAGTCTCCAGCATCTGCAGTTCCCATTATCATTAACCCTGCAGTAGAACCTGGTTGAATCCATGATCTGGGTGCCTGTCTGTGCATGTGCTAGTGCACAATGCAATGCAGGTCTGTGCTTCCAAGTGAACTGGATTGGAGATCGGCTGGCAAGTGTTGGATGCTAATGTCTGTTGAGAAGCATGCGTGTAGTCGGGGCCATGGACCGTAGCCCATGATGCTGTCTGGTGCTGAGTAACACAGAAGTTCCATGCAATAAGTTGCAAGCTGAAGATGGTTGGAACATGCTTTGAATTCCATGTTGAAAAGCATTGACAACTTTTTCTTTGATGCATTTGGAGCAATAGAATGCTGATAAAAATAATAATAATGCATGATGCAGTGTTACAAAAGCACTTAACAGGCTGTACTCTCCCTTTTTGGTAACTCATCAAAGCCTGGGCTGAAATGCACCTCACTGCTCCGCAAAAGGATCAAAGATACAGTGAGTTGTTCCTGACATTGAGATGGGTTTTGGCAAATATCTTGTCAGATTGTGCCACAAATCACACCATAGCTTACATCATTCACCCTCACCCAGGATAAGGATACTCCCAATGTAACCATTGTTAATTGTCATAAAAAAATCCCCATCTGGTTCACTAATGTCTGTCGGGGAAGGAAATCTATCATTCTTACTTGGTCTGGCCTACATATGACTGCAGGCCTACAACAATGTGGTTAACCCTTAACTATCTTCTGGTCAATTAAATATAAGCAAGAAATGCTGTCGTGAGAAGTAATATTTTCACCATGCAAGTGTCTGGCAATGATCATTTCCATCAAGAGAAAATCCAACAAAGTTACGATATTCAATTACGTAATCATGACTGAATCCCCCAGTAAGCAACATCCTGAAGGCTATCATTGACTGGAAATTGCACTGGCCTGGCCATATACATTACTGAGGCTACAAGAACAGGTCAGAGAGTGGGAATTCTGCAGCATGCAGTTCATCTTCTGACATCTCAAATCTTGTCCATCATCATCAAGTCATAAGTTAGGGGCATGTTGGAATACATCTCAGATAAGTGCAGCTCTCATAACATTTCAGAAATTTGACACCATCAGGAAAACTTTGCCTACTTGACTGGCAACACATTGATAAACTTTCAGCCCTTCCACCACTGACACCTAGTAGGAGTAATGTGTACCAGGGAGAAAATACACAACAGAAATTCACCAAAACTCCAAAGAAAGTACCTTCTAAAGACACAACCATTAACATAGAGAAGGATAACAACACCAGATACAGAGGAACACCATCATCGACATGCTCCCTTCCAAGCTACTCACCATCCTGACTTGGAAATGTTTTGTTTCTTTAATGTGGCTGCATCAATATCTTGGAACTCCCTCTCTAACAGCATCGTGGGCCTACCTAAACCAAATAAACTGCTGTGGTTCAGAAGGTAACTCACCACCACCACTTTGTCAAGGACAACAGGGAATGGGCAACAAATGCTGACCCAGAGAACAATGCCTGCGTCCCATGAATGATCTTTTCTCTCACAAAGCCAGCAACACCCATATCATATGAATGAACAAAAATAAAAACTAGATGATGAACTCATCAAAACAGAAGAGGTATAGAAGATTCCTTTGTTGGGCCAGGAGTCCAGCCCTGAACTTGGGAAAAGTTGCAGCTTTGGGACTCTCCCACCTTCTCTCCCATTGCATCTTAGTAAATGCCCTTTAACACCATTGATCTGGAGGACAAACTTCATACATCTGGCATCCTGGAATGGATAGGAAGTGGGCTGGGAAAAATTAAATAAAGGCTTAGTTCTTTTTTAATCCGCTTGATCAGTCATGCTATGTCACCCATCAAAAGTGAGATTTGAACCTAAGCTTTCTAACTTAGAGTTGGGACTCTATTAATGTGCCACTACAGCCCTTAACTGAAAAAACTAAGCTCATTATTTTCAGATCCACCACCAGTACACTCACTCCATTGACAGGAGATTTAAATATATTTTTTCTAAATTACATGCTCAGAGATGTCAGTATACACTCCTGGAGCAGGTGGGACTTGAACTCATGTCTTCTAAGTCAGGCAGAGGGACACTATCTCTGTGCCACAACAGCACACTTTTTAAAAGAGACTCTGTGATTAAAATTGTCAAATCTCCAGCCAAATCAGATGACTCGTCAATTAAACTAGAGAAGAAAACTCTCCACCCGGTGTTAAATCAAATTTTCATTTTTTTCATTCTAGCATTCCAATCTTCCAGAAGGCACCCTTAATTAATTCAGCCAGGGCTGAATTCAGTTTGATACTATATTCATATTCCACCAAATGTCTTTCAGCTTAATATTGCAATTTAAACATTAAATTTTGAAGCTATCAACTCATCTGACAAACAATTCCCCTCACACCAGGAGTTTAACACAGGCAAACAATTTGTTTTAAATATGCTAGCAGTGTTTCAAATTCAATTTAAGTTCTGGCTCTCTATACTTAAAGAATAAAAGTACAACACTGTGCCTTGTCTTCTACGTCAACTTTCAGAATTTTGAAAGTAAAATGTTTATTCATGTGTAAGAGTAAAGGATAAACACAGAAACAGGCCAACCAATTAAATGACCCGAGATAATAATACAAAATTTCTTACATTTCAGGAATATTTAATAATTTTTTGATGAAACCAGGGAATTCCAAAAGTTCACAACCCTCTGACTAAAACAAAATTCTCCCCATCTTGTACCTAAATGGCATCGTAATTATTTTTAAATGGTGCCCTGGTTCTTGTCTGCCAAACCAGATCAAGCATCTTACCTGCATCAACCTTGTCAATCGTATTCAGGATTTTGTCAGTTTAATGGGCTCAGCTCTCATTCTTCAAAATTCTAGAGAATACAGTCCCATTTTTGTCGAATATCTCCTAACAGAGAGTCCTGCCATCACAGTAACAATTCTGCTGAACCTTCACTATACTCCCCCACTGGTCAAAATATCTTTCCCAAGATAAGGAGACAAAAACTGCACACAGTACTCTAGGATCAGTCTAACCAAGCTATTTTACAGTAGAAGCGATACATCACTACTCCTGCACTCAAATCCTCTTGCAATAAAGGCTGATGTTCCATTAGTCTTCCTAATAGTTTGCTGCATTTGAATGTTAGCCTTCAGTAGTTTATCAACAAAAACACAAAGATCCCTTTGTGTATCTACACTTTTCAACCTCTTGGAATTTATCAAATACTCTTAAGTTTATTCATTTCTTGGAGTAAACCTTAATGAAAACAACCTCAATCCTCTGATCTGAATACCCACTTTGATCAAAATTCCCACTCACTCTCTCCGATTCTGGCGATTCCCTCCCGCTGACAATGTGGATTACTTGAGCCACTTCTTAATCACATCACACTTTTGAGTATATCATGAAGACGTTTTATGGTAAGGTTATACAGTATAGAGTAAGAGATCAAATAAAAGATCCAAACTTGAATAATGTGATTCCTGTGAATCAGAAGAAAGTATAATCAGTGAAAGGTGAAAATTCAGAAGGAGAATTAAGTGTGGAGAGTACAGTTATATTCACTGTATTGTTGCTATGGTTTTATAACTTCATGAATAATAGTCAGCACTCCATGGAGGTTAGGATGTGCAAATACATTCCATCCTTGTTTAGTTAGCTCCAGTTGACTATAGCTACATTCCACTTTATCTGACAGGAAAGGCAACTGTGATCATCAGCCTCGTGGAATCTGTTTGAGGCATCTGCCTGATATGGCCTGTGATGTATCAATGCGGTTGTTTACCTCAGTTGGCTGGGAAGACTGGCTTGCAACACCATGTGTCTCCAACAGCATAAGTGCGATTCCTGCATTGACTGTGGTTATCATGACTGAGTCTCCTTCTCAACCTCTTCCCTCACCTGAGACATGCTGATCTTCAGGTTGAACAACTAACATTCATATCTCATCATCTAATAAGATTATGGTGACAAGACTCTTGCTCTTGTTGATATGTAAATATAAGAAATGAGTACAGATTATTAAAGATAATAAAATGTGAGGCTGGATGACCACAGCAGGCGCAGCAGCATCTCCGGACCACAAATGCTGATGTTTTGGGCCTAGACCCTTCATCAGAGAGGGGGATGGGGTGAGGGTTCTGGAATAAATAGGGAGAGAGGGGGAGGCGGACCGAAGATGGAGAGAAAAGAAGATAGGTGGAGAGGAGAGTATAGGTGGGGAGGTAGGGAGGGGATAGGTCAGTCCAGGGAAGACGGACAGGTCAAGGAGGTGGGATGAGGTTAGTAGGTAGGAAATGGAGGTGTGGCTTGGGGTGGGAGGAAGGGATGGGTGACAGGAAGAACAGGTTAGGGAAGCAGAGACAGGCTGGACTGGTTTTGGGATGCAGTGGGTGGAGGGGAAGAGCTGGGCTGGTTGTGTGGTGCAGTGGGGGGAGTGGACGAACTGCGCTGGTTTTGGGATGCGGTGGAAGAAGGGGAGATTTTGAAGCTGGTGAAGTGCACATTGATACCATTGGGCTGCAGGGTTCCCAAGCGGAATATGAGTTGCTGTTCCTGCAACTTTCGGGTGGCATCCTTGTGGCACTGCAGGAGGCCCATGATGGACATGTCATCTGAAGAATGGGAAGGGGTGTTAAAATGATTTGCGACTGGGAGGTGCAGTTGTTTATTGCAAACCGAGCGGAGGTGTTCTCCAAAGTAGTCCCCAAGCCTCCGCTTGGTTTCCCCAATGCAGAGGAAGCCACACCAGATACAATGGATGCAGTATACCACATTGGCAGATGTGCAGGTGAACCTCTGCTTAATATGGAAAGTCATCTTGGGGCCTGGGATAGGGGTGAGGGAGGGGGTGTGGGGGCAAGTGTAGCGTTTCCTGCGGTTGCAGGGGAAGGTGCCGGGTGTGGTGGTGTTGGAGGGCAGTGTGGAGCGAACAAGGGAGTCACGGAGAGAGTGGTCTCTCCAGAAAGCAGACAAGGGTGGGGATGGAAAAATGTCTTGGGTGGTGGGGTCGGATTGTAGATACAAAATGCTACACTTGCCCCCACACCTCCTCCGTCACCCCTACCCTAGGCCCCAAGATGACTTTCCATATTAAGCAGAGGTTCACCTGCACATCTGCCAATATGGTATACTGCATCCATTGTACCCGGCGTGGCTTCCTTTCCATTGGGGAAACCAAGCGGAGGCTTGGGGACCGCTTTGCAGAACACCTCCACTCGGTTCGCAAAGATGAATCACACTCAGTAAATAAATCCTACTGGCAAATTATGAGCTACTTTTATAAAATGCATTAGTGCACCTCCCAGTCGCAAACCATTTCCACTCCCCCTCCCGTTCTTTAGATGACATGTCCATCATGGGCCTCCTGCAGTGCCACAATGATGCCACCCGAGGCTGCAGGAACAGCAACTCATATTCCGCTTGGGAACCCTACAGCCCAATGGTATCAATGTGCACTTCACCAGCTTCAAAATCTCCCCTTCCCCCACTGCATCCCAAAACCAGCCCAGTTCATCCCCTCCCCCCACTGCACCACACAACCAGCCCAGCTCTTCCCCTCCACCCACTGCATCCCAAAACCAATCCAACCTGTCTCTGCTTCCCTAACCTGTTCTTCCTCTCACCCATCCCTTCCTCCCACCCCAAGCCGCACCTCCATCTCCTACCTACTAACCTCATTCCACCTCCTTGACCTGTCCGTCTTCCCTGGACTGACCTATCCCCTCCCTACCTCCCCACCTATACTCTCCTCTCCACCTATCTTCTTTTCGCTCCGTCTTCGGTCCTCCTCCCCCTCTCTCCCTATTTATTCCAGAACCCTCACCCCATCCCCCTCTCTGATGAAGGGTGTAGGCCCGAAACGTCAGCTTTTGTGCTCCTGAGATGCTGCTGCGCCTGCTGTGTTCATCCAGCCTCACATTTTATTATCTTGGATTCTCCAGCATCTGCATGTCCCATTATCACAGATTATTAAAGACAGTTCTTAGATCAGTGGCTGTGGCGTGGCAAATTGAGCACTGTCTGGATTGCACTTTGTTGGTTAGGATGTGTAAGGGCCTTGATCAGTCGAAAAGATCACTGGATTTCTTATAACACGATATCCAGACAGTGTTTGGCAGAGGGATTTGACTCCTGTCACTGCGGATTGGGGGCTACTTTGCTGAACACCCACGCTCAGTTCACAACAAACAACTTAACCTCCTAGTCACAAACTGTTTCAACTCCCCTCCCCAACTCCTCAGACGACATGTCCATCCTGGGCCTCCAGCATTGCCAC
This sequence comes from Stegostoma tigrinum, assembly GCF_030684315.1. Lineage (NCBI taxonomy): Eukaryota > Metazoa > Chordata > Chondrichthyes > Orectolobiformes > Stegostomatidae > Stegostoma > Stegostoma tigrinum. The sequence goes on from NC_081356.1 coordinate 20,505,448, forward strand.
CATGACGCCACCCAAAAGCTGCAGGAACAGCATCTCATATTTTGCTTGGGAAGTCTGGAGCCCACGGGTATCAATGCAGACTTCACACGCTTCAAAATCGTCCCTCCCCCGACCACATCCCAAAACCAGCCCAGCTAGTCCCCGCCTCCGTAACCATTCCTCCCACCTCAAGCCCCACCCCCATCTCCTACCCACTAACCTCATCCCACCACCTTGAGATGCCCTCCTTAACTTCTCACCGACATTCACCTTCACTGGCTCTAACTCTGCCTCTTTGACCTGTCTGTCTCCTCTCACCCTATTTTCTCCTTTATCCATCTTCTATCCGCCTCCCCCTCTCTCCTCATGAAAATAGCCATACTCATCTTTAGATGCTATTGAATTTGCACCTTCAAAAGTTTACTTTGTTATGGAGCAATATGCTGAAAATGATTTCATCAAAGTTAACATGCACTAATGCAATTTATAAAAGTAGCTCATAATTTGCCAGTAGGATTTATTTACTGAGTGTGATTCATCTTTAAACAAATGTTCCGGCTTCATAGGAAAACTGCAGCAATTTTCAACTTACTTCTATGGAAATATTCCATAAAAAGTCACAGTCTTAAAATTCATCATATCATGAATTTCAATAATCACCTTGCTTATTTTTAGCAAATTACATGAACTGAGGATTAAGCATGGTTGTAGTGAAACATCTATTCTTCAAAGACCTGCAGTACCAAAAGAAATATCAATAATTGAGACACAGAAAAATCATTGTATTCCAATGTAGCAAACTTTTCACCTGCTATATCTGTTTAATCAGTTCTTTCATGCAAATATAGTCTAATGAGACTGCAAGCACATGCAGATGTCAGATGGTAGCAAGACTATTAGAGTTTTATTTGCAACAACCGTGTTTCATACAGCTTAGCCACTGCTGTCCAACTAACTGTAACCATAGAAGCTTAAAGGAAATGAAAGTTACCTACGCAGGCTGTTGTGCGATCAATGAATAATATTATAGTTTCATCATGTTCTGCTTCAGTCATGCAAAGTGCATTAATATTTGAGCAGTGAAGATGCTGTCTTAAGTAGATCTACAGTCTCATTTTGATGAACTCATCTTTAGTTTTTAACATGATTTCTACATAATTTAACAAGTATGGCAACACTGAGGGCAGCTTCGCAGGACTAGATTGGTATTAAACTTCAAATATCATTCCTCAGCTGTGAAGGAAAACTTTGGTTGCAAGACAATCTATTTTTAAATAGATAGTAGGAATCAAACATAATTATTCTCCTACACTCTTCTCATATATCTAATGCCAAAAGTGGTTAAAATAATACACTATATGAAAATCAAAGAGCGTGAAAAACATTCTGGTGCATGGGAGGGAGTTATTTTACAGTTAACATCTAAACTTAACAGTACATTCAGAAAACTGAATGAAAACTGGAGAACAATTGAAGAAAAAAGCATAATGAACTGTGTTAGAATTTGCACTGAGATGTGTTCGGAAAATGGCTCATTTTCTGAGTTCAAGTTTGCACAAACACGTATTTCCCCGAAAGCACACTTCTTAACTTAACTCAGAATTCTGATCTTTCTGTGTTTAATCTTGTATATTTTCCATATATTCTCACAGAGTACTCTTGTCAGTGAGAGCTAAATTCTATTCCCATAACTCCATTTCTTTCTTTTTATAAAAATGCAGACCATCCAGCTTCCCTTACAAGTCCCCACAAGAGCCAAAATTGTCAGTGACTTCTTTTCTTGAGCTTCAGAGATGGTGCAGGAGGGAGGGGTTCAGATTTTTGGGACATTGGGACCAGTTCTGGGGGAGGTGGGACAATTACAAATCGGGTGGTCTACACCTGGGCAGGACTGGAACGAATCTCCTCAAGGCTGCTGTTGCTAACGCTGTTGGGGAGGGTTTAAACTAATGTGGCAGGGGGATGAGAGCCAAATGAGGAGGCTAGTGGACAGTAAGGAGATAATAACTAAAGCCTGTAAGGAACTAGATAATGAAGTCAATGTGACTAAGAGGAAGAGTAGGCAGAGAGCAGATGTTGAATGCAAAGACACAGGTGGTCTGAGGTGCATTTGTTTTAATGCGAGAAGTATAGGTATATGAACTTAGGGTTTGAATTAGTACCTAGGAGCATGATCTTATTGTTATTACTGAGACTTGGTTGAGGGAAGGCAAGATTGGCAACTAAATATCCCTAGATATAGATGCTTCAGGCAGGATAGAGAGGGAGGTTAAAGGGGTGGAGGAATTGCATTCCTGGTCAAAACGGATATCACAGCTGTGCTGAAGGAAGATATTCAAGCAGTGAGGCAATATAGGCAGAGCTCAGAAATAGAAAGGGTGGAGTAACAATGTTGGGGCTGTACTACAGGCTACCCAACAGCTAGCTTCAGGCGCTAATTTGTAGACAGATTATGAAAAGATGCAGGAGCAACAGGGTGATGGTGATGGGAGATGGAGCAGAATTTGTAAGGAGCATCCAGGAGAGTTTTCTAGAGCAGGATGTAAATAGTCCAACTCGGGAAGGGGCCATATTGGACCTGGTGTAGGGGAATGTGGTTCAGGTGATTCAGGTGATTGAAGTTTCAGTAGGGGATTACTTTGGGAATAGTGATCACAATTCCAAAAGTTTTAGAATACTGATGGACAAAGATGAGATTGGCCCTAAAGGAAGAGTGCTGAATTGGGGGAAGGCCAACGAAAGCAAAATTTGGCAGGAGCTTGTGAGTGTGGATTGGAAGCAGCTGTTGGGGGGTAAATTTTCATTTGATATGTGGGATGCTTTTAAAGAGAAGTTGATTAGAGTGCAGGACAGACACGTTCCTGTGAAAATAAGGGATAGACAGGGCAATATTAGAAAACCATGGATGACAGGTGAAATTGTGAGACTAGCAAAGTGGAAAAAGTAAGCATCCATAAGGTTTAGGTGACTGAAAACAAACAAAGCTTTGGAAGAATATCAGGAAAGTGGGACCAATCTGAAATGAAGAAGTAAGAGGACTAAAAGGGGTCATGAAATATCTTTAGCAAACAGGGTTAAGGAAAATCCTAAAACCTTTTATTCATGCATAAGAAGCAAGATGGTAAATAGAGAGAGGGTTGGCCCACTCAAGGACAAAGGAGGGAAGTTTTGTGAGGAGTCAGAGAAAATGAGTGAGATTCTTAATGAGTATTTTGTGGCAGTATTCACTGAGGAGAGGGACATCACGGGTGTTAAGGATAGAATAGATGTTCGATTATTCTCGGTCAAGTCAGCATAAGGAGGGGGATGTGTTGGGTATTCTAAAAGGCATTAGGGTGCACTAATCACCAGGTCCGGATGGGTTCTGTCCCAGGTTACTGAGGGAAACGAGAGAGGAAATAACTGGAACCTTAACAGATATCTTTGCAGCATCCTTAAGCACGGGTGAGCTCCCAGAGGACTGGAGACTTGTTAATGTTGGCCCCTTGTTTAAGAAGGGTAGCTAGGATAATCCAGGTAATTATGGATTGGTGAGCCTGACGTCAGTGGTGATGAAGCTGCTGGAGAAGATAAGGACATAACATAAAAATATAAGAACTAGGAGCAGGAGTAGGCCATCTGGCCCCTTGAGTCTGCCCCACCATTTAATAAGATCATGGCTGATCTTTTTGAGACTCAGCTCCACTTACCCGCTCACTCACCATAACACTTAATTCCTTTAATGTTCAAAAGTTTATCTAGCCTTGCGTTAAACACATTCAGCAAGGTAGCTTCAACTGCTTCACTGGGCAGGGAATTCCACAGATTCACAACCCTTTGGGTGAAGAAGTTCCTCCTGACCTCAGTCCTACATCTGCTTCCCTTTATTTTGAGACAATGACGTCTAGTCCTAGTTTCACCTGCTAGCTGAAGCAACCTATCTGACTGCAATGTACCTATTCCCTTCATAATCTTATATGTTTCTATAAGATCTCCCCTCATTCTTCTGAATTCCAATGAGTATAATCCCAGTCTACTCAGTGTCTCCTCATAATCCAACCCTCTCAACTCTGGGATCAACCAAGTGAATCTCCTCTGCACCCCCTCCAGTGCTAGTATATCTCTTCACAAGTAAAGAGACCAAAACTGCACACAGTACTCCAGGTGTGGATACCTCCTGGTGTAAGATGCTGAGGGATGAGATCTATTTACATTTGGAAGAAAATGGACTTATTAGCGATAGGTGGCATGGTTTTGTGCAGGGAAGGCCATGTCTTACTAACTTGATAGACAAAGTTGATAGATGAGGGAAGGGCTGTAGATGTCACATACATGGGCTTCAGTAAGGTGTTTGATAAGGTTCCCCATGGTAGGCTGAGGGAGAAAGTGAAGTTTCATGGGGCCCAGGGTATACTGGCTAGATGGATAGAGAGCTGGCTGGGCAACAGGAGACAGAGAGTTGTAGTTGAAGGGAGTTTCTCAAAATGGAGAACTGTGACCAGTTCTGGGGAACATTGATGCACAGAGAGATCTGACTGTTCAGGTCCATTGTACCCTGAAGGTGGCAACACAGGTGGCTAGAGTGGTCAAGAAGGCTTACGGCATGCTTTCATTCATTAGACAGGGTATTGAGTACAAGAGTTGGCAGGTTGGCAGAAATTTCTGAAGAAGAGCCCAGACTCGAGAGATCAGCAATCCTGCTCCTCTGATGCTGCCTGGCTTGCTGTGTTCATCCAGCTCTACACTTTGTTATCCCACTTATTCACTATTGCTAAATCATCAGGTGACTTCAAAGTAGAGTACTGGATGAGAAGAAATCTGTTCCTACTAAAGAATGAGAGAACAAAAGTCAGTATTTTCATTCACTGCTAAAATCTCCATTCTCTGGCTACGGATTCCTTCCTCATTCCTGGCAAGTGGCTGAGGCTGAACCTGGCTACAACATTGATATCTAGACTGACGCAGCTTTCAAGTATGAATCAATGGTATCAGTAAGGCCACTTACTTCCACTACTGCAACACCAGGTAACTGCACCTTTGTTTCAGCTCATCTGTTGCTGCTGAAAACCTTACTTATTATAGTGGACTGATGACTGGCCTTTCAATTGCTACTTATGTTTTCAAGACCTTGTCACTTGCAGCCTTACTTTTAGGAAATTTTTTTAAACCTTTACCCTTGTGTTGGCTGATATGGTTTGACCATTAATCAAACAATGCCTCAAGATTAAAACTTTTATTCTTAGCTTCAAGTTCATCCAAGAAATAATTTTTCATTAATTCACGGGACATCAGCCTCACTGACTGGGCCAACATTTACTCCCCATTCCTACATCGTTGAGTGGGTGGAATGCCTTCTTGACTCGCTGAATTCTATTTACAGTGTGTGGATACACAATACCATTAGGCTCGGAGTTCCAGGATTTTGACCTTGTGCCCTTGAAGGAACGGCAATATATTCCAAGTCAGGTTGGTGAGTGGCTTTGAAGGGAACTTGCAGATGCTGGTATTCATGTGTAATTGCTGTCTTTGTCATTCTAGATGTTAGAAGCTGTGGGTTTAGAAGGGGCTTCTGAAGAAACCTTGATGAATTTCTACAGAGCATTTTGTAGATGGCATGTACTGCCGCTACTGAGCACCAGTGGTGTAGGGAATGAATGTGACTGTGGTGCTCATCAAGCAATTTGGATGGTGTAAATCTTGTTGAGTGTTCTTGGATCTGCACTCCTCCAGCAAGTGCGGAGTATTCCAACACACTCTTGGCTTATGCCTTGAGGGTGATGGACAGCCTTTTGAGCACTCAGAATGTGAGTTATTCATACAGTATTCATAGCCTTTGACCAAGTTGACACTTACCCAAACTAGGTTGACTACCTCTTCTCTGGTGAACTTGATTGAGCTCCGGATACAATTTGTTGAGCTCTGACAATATATGTCCTGATGGTCTTCTTTATACAAAGGTTGGCCTCAAACAAAGTTTCACCAGCTGAGTCTTTATTGAGAAAATGGCTGCTAGTTGTCCCTTCTTATTCCCCTTTCAAGGCCTTTATGGAATGTTCTTTGGCTTCAATCTATGGGGTCACAAGTCAAGGGTCACAGCATTCAATGAGGTTAAGGCAGGTTATCCTCGGTATACACATGTGGCCACACACTTGTACGAATCTTCCAGGAATCCTTAGGTTCAGACGGGTCCCAGACGAATAGAAAGCTGGCAATATAATATCTCTATTTAGTAAAGGAAGAATATGAAGAAAAAACAGGTAACAAACTTAATATCTGGTCTTGGGAAAATGTTACAGTTGGTTATAACGGATGTAACAACAGATGATTTAGAAATACATAAAATGATCAAGCAGAGTTAGCATGGATTAATGAAGGACAAACCATGCCAGTCCAAAAATGTGCAGGGTAGGTGGATTGGCCATGCTAAATTGCCCATAGTGTTCAGGAAGGTGTAGATTATATGGGTTACAGGGGCATGGGTCTAGGTGGGATGCTCTGAGGTTCAGTGTGGACTTATTGGGCCTTAGGCCCTGTTTCCACACTGTAGGGATTCAAAGATTCTAAGATAAATTTACAGGAATCCTTTGAGCAGGTAATGCAAGATATGTAAAGAGGAAGCAGTCAATGTAATATGTTTGAACTTCAGAAGTTATTTAATAAGGTACCAGACATCAAACTATTTACACAATAAGTGTCTATGGTGTTGGATATAGTATATTGGCAAAGACAGAGGACTGGCTAACCAATAGAAGACAGAGTTGGGATAAGGGACATTTTCAAGATAGCAACCAGTAACTAATGGAGTGCCACAGGGGTCAACCTTGGGGTCACAGTTATTCACAAAACATATCAGGACTTGAAAGATAAAAGTGAATGCATTACCATCAGGTTTGTGGATGCAACAAAAATAGGCCAGAAAACAATTGGTGAGGATGGAACAACAATCTGCTGAGGGATGTAGGCTTTCCAGGCCATAATGGAATTTAATGTAGGTAAATGAGAGATTATGCACTTTGGCAGCAAGACTAGCTGAGCTAGATATTATTTAGATCAACAAAAACTGCAGAAAGCTACAGAATGGAAACACTCATCATGAATCACAAAACACTAACATTCAAGTTCTGTGGGTAACTGGGAAGGCAACTGGAATGTTGTCATTTAATTAAGCAAGAATGGAACATAAAAGTAAGGAGGTTTCTCTAAAAGTAGAAAAGGCACAAGTCAGGCCACAGTTGAAATACCGCAAATAGTTTTTGGCCTGCTTCCCTACGGAAGGATATACTGATGTTGGAGGCTGTCAAAATGAAGTTCTCCAGGCTGGTACCAGATATGGAGCGGCTATCTTATGAGGAGAGGTTGAATTGATTGGGCCTGTACTCATTGGAATGTAGAAGAATGAAAAGAGACTTTATTGAAACAGGTAATAATATTAACGGGTGCATCTTTATGAATACAGCTGGAAATGAATACATCATCTAAAATATTTTTATTAAGTCCTTCATCCACTTCCTATGTGTAAATGAATTTTAAATGACAGAAAATGATTTAAGAGAGAAATGCAAACCCTAATTGATTTCTTGGGTGTCTATTAATCAGTTTTTAAGTCATTAGAAAAAATTTATGTGTTACAAATGTTTAAAGCACATCTGCGAGTGCCTGAACACTTAAAGAAAGTCCAGCTCAAATAAAATAGGTGCAATTGAAGGAAACTTGACATGAAATTTATTGATCTGAAGGTATAGCCAGTTTTATGGACAGGTCTGGCTTCCAGCTCAATAGCTTAATGCTGTGAGACCAGAGTTAAAAATAACAGAAAGACACTTGATACGTAAATTGCATTCAAAGCTCTGGGATCTTTTTAAACTGATTTAATGATTTAAGACTCATAAAACAAACACAAACAAACAGAATCTCGAGGCTGATATAGATTGGAGTAAGAAGAATGTGAAGACGACCAGCTATAGAGAAAAAAGGCAACAAAAAAGTACAGATGGAGTCAATGGCCTGATTCTACATATTGGACTGAGTTCGTTGATGCAGCTTAATGTGTGGATGTAGCTAGGATTGTGAAGAAGTCCCACATTTGCACAAGCATGGTATTTATGCAGGATGCTTAAACTTTTAACTTAAACAATTGTCAGTTTTACTCACTCTGATTGCCTCTTGATTCCCTATGGCAGTGGGGTCAGGCAGCAAGAAGCACTGAGATTTGGGCTGTTTGCCTTGTACTTCCCTGCTTTTGCTTTTTTTAACACAGATTTGCCTGAAGCTTTCCCTAGCAGATCTAAACACTACCCATATCACATTTCAAATTAAATCAGTTGAAGTGTCAAAGCACTCCCAACACCTCTCGATAAAGCTAGCCAAACTTCACATCCTGCCGCTGCACAGTTTCCCTCCTGGATATAGAATTTATAGATTTATTTAGCACAGAATCAAACCATTCGGTCCATTTCACTCATGTCAACTGAGTCTGTCATCGGGAGTGAAATTCAAAAACCAGCCTGGTCACATCCATCAATTCTCTGTTCAATCCATCCTGGAAGTCTGGGAAGAAAACATGACCAACTTAGCTTTGGTGAAGTGGCTGCCCTAATGTTACTAACAGGTTGTGCTTCAGTCTGCCCACCTTCATGAGATGGCATCTGGAACTCTCGCTTATCCGCCTTCCATTGAGTTTACAGTTTGGCCTCCCTGCCTCTCTCTCTTGACTCAGGTAAACAGTATTTAACACGCCAGGACTGGATCTATTGTGTTACTGTTCACTCCCAATGCCTTCTCCCAGGCCCAGCTCATTCTTGTCAATACACCCAACACCCCAACCACAGACAAAACTTTGACCACAATCTCACTCCTTTTCTTTGTCCTGAATCCCCTGCTCAAACACTGGTCTGACCCACAATGCTGTGGCCTCGACCACCACCAGAGCAAGAGGCCAGCCCAGCTTCAAACTCTGTTCAATTGGCACTGGCCTATCTACACTGGCAGGACAACTGAGTACCCCACTCCAAGGTGATCATGCTGCTGTGGAACATGCACATTGTAGCCTGGAGCTAGATGTAATAATGATGGAGGGTCCAATCTCATGGCTGACCAGGAATCTCCCCTACTCTCTCTGCCTGCCATTGGCACAAGTGGGAGTGATTTACAGAGCGACTTGTTTGGCCATGTTATGAATGGTCGCCAAGTCCTGGAGTGGGGCTACCTAGATTCCCTGTAGGCCATTCAACCCATTGAGTTCACACCAATGTTCTGAAGAGCATCATGCTCAGACCCACCCTCTTAACCTAGCCCTGTAATCCTACATTTCTCATTGCTAACCCACCTAGCCTGCGCATCCCTGGATGCAATGGGCAATTTAGCATGGCCAATCCACCTAAGCCACACATCTTTGGACTGCTGGAGGAAACTGGAGAACCTGAAGGAAACCTATATAGACACAGGGAGAATGTGCAAACTCCACACAAATAACCATCCAAGAATGGAAACAAGCCCAGATCCCTGACACTGTGAGGCAGCTGTGCTAACCACTGAGTTACAGTGCAGTCCAAGACATTTGGGTTTAGGGGTGGGGGCATACCCACTGTGCCACAGGACCTCCTTTCTAAATGATGTTACTATGAAGTCAGATCCAAAGGACTATTGCAGCTGGTGATTAACTTTCAGCTTAAATAAACATTGCAGCATCCTCTCCCTTCACCATGCCCAGTAGAAAAGTATTTTCAAATTCTCTATTCCCAATCCCTTCTCTCTGCAGAAAACAACAAATGCTGGAGATCACAGTGGGCAACACACTATCCATGGAGAGAAAGAGTTTGCCAATGCCCTGACTCACACCCTTCAGCAAAGAGTCATCTAGACTTGAAATGCCAATCTGTCTCTCTCCATGGACACCACCCAACCCACTGCAATCTCCAGCATCTGTTGTTTTCAATACAGATTCCAGCATCTGCAGTAATTTGCTCCTTCTCTCTACAGCTGTATTATTGTCTCATTTCTCTCTATCAATCCATTTGAATAGCTTCAGAAAGAAATCAGAAACTCAGCAAGTTTTACAACCCCGCTGTTCCGTTTACTTATAATTACACTTCATTCTGTGAATCCAACATGGCCGTCCCGTGTGCATTTTTTGCGAAAAGGATTGGTCTGTGTTCAAGTTTGTTTATCTATTTCCCAAAAATGTTCAGCCTCTTTGAGATATGCTTACCTCCTTCTTGTCAAATGTTCATCCACCTCAGGATATCCGGCACTCCTTCTTAATAATGTTTACCCAAGCTACCCCACTTTGTTTACATGCACACGCATTAAAAAGAGGGGGTAGAGAGAGAGAGACAGAGACAGAGACAGAGATAGAGGCAGAGACAGAGACAGGTGGTAGTAAAACAGAAGTTGCTCGAAAAGCTCAGCAGGTCAGGCAGCATCTGTGAAGAAACAAATCAGAGTTATTGTTTCAGGCCCAGTGACCCTTCCTCAGGAACAATTTCCTCAGAAGTGTTATCGGACCTGAAATGTTAACTCTGATTTTTTTCTTTGCAGATGCTGCCAGACCTGCTGAGCTTTTCCAGCAACTTTGTTTTTCTTCTTGATTTACAGCATCCACAGTTCTTTCAGAAATAGCTGATGGGGTTTTAACCTGAGGGTCACAAAACCTGGAACAAGGGGAAAGGTTTAGAAGGAGAATCCTTCACAGTGACCTCGTCCACAGTGGGAATTGAGCCAATGTTGATGATGTCACTCTACATTACCAACCAGCTAGCCAACCTACCAACACATCCCAACGACAAATAGAGAAAGCAACATTCATGCACCCACCCCACCATTCTGCCAAAGAAAGCTCTTCATTGCTTTCCCTATAAGTCTATGCTTTGAAGCATCAATACCAACTTGAGAACAGCCAGCAACTATATTTTCTCCCGCAATATAAATGCTTGTAACCATTTGAAATTTGATATTTTTGCGTTTTTCCTAACGAGTGCAAACAGAAATCTTCATAAATTCTCGTTATCTTTCTTCTCAGTAACAACAAAAGCCATGCTTTTGGAATTTTGAATATCCATTTATCAAAAGGAGTAAAGATTAAGCAAACATAGAAAAAATATATGAATTGTGAGTCCTGCACTTGGCTCCTTCCTTAATATTTGAATGTCATTGAAGCAGAGATGTTGCTAGATGTGCTTGCCAATACTGATATGTATCAGGTAGATGTGCTAAATTGTGTGTGAGCACCTTTTGAGCAGTGGACCTAATATGAAAGAGCTTAAGAATCAACTTCAAAGGCAAAACGTCAGTCAGAAAAGTGAGATAAGATTTGGAAAGATTTGACAAAAATGAAGAGCAAGTACGCTGAAAGGAAATAAATGGCATCTGGGTCTGTAGACCAACAGAGCAATGTTTTCAACCTAAAATGATGAACACCATAAGCAATTTCAGGATGCAACAGCTAATTAAAAAAGATCAGACCAGTTAAAATTAATGACAAGGATTTTGAGGACTGTGGCAATAATAATAGAAAATAAGAAGATGAAAGTGAAATAAGGAAATCTGAGTGAAAGTGTGAAGAAAAAATTCCTGCAACTCCAAGCACAAAAATACAGCATTTCGCAAGTATAATAATGAAAAAATTTGTAAAAAGATAATTTCTGCTCAAAAGATAGAACTGCCAATATGTCAATGGTAATTTAAAAATGGTGGAACTATTTACTGATTATTGAATTGCCTCCAGCGAAATATTTGTATCTCATGAGGCATCACTGTGTTAATTCCCGTAAAAATGGAACTAGATGTGGGTAACATTGAACTGAATGGTTCAATAGACATTTATTGCAGCTCCTCATTTATTACATATGTACTGTCACAGGCACTTTAGTATCTGGGCTAATATTAAGCTATTTGTTGCAGACAGAAACTTGCTTCTATCAGAATAGAATGCAGCAAATGGTCCCATATGGGATAGAAATGTAACACTTTAGACTCTCAAGCCACATTCAGTGATATGGCAAGCATGTCCCTTGAAGGCATATTGTATATCGGATGTAAGACTTAACACAACAAGTACTTTGTATTGGACTTAAAGAAAACAAACTACAAAGTGGTCAGATGATTAGGAAACAAGAGGAGGACACTCAGCCCTTTGACCTTGCTCCACGATTCAATAAGATTATGGCTGACATGATTATAATCTCAACTCTACATCCTATGGGCTCTTCACTAACTTTACATTCCTTTGATTATCAAAGATCTATCAATCTCTGCCTTAAAAATGTTTAAAGATTCTGCATCCTCTGCCTCTTGAGCAGAGAATTTCAAAACTCGCAAATCTCTCATGACCCAGTGAGAAAAATAAGCTCCTTCACGTCAATCTTAACTGGGTGACCCATTGTTTTTAAACTATGATCCCTCCGTCTAGATTCTCTCACAGGAGGAAAAATTCCCTCAGATTTAGTATGTTTCAATCTGACTCTGTAAACGCCAGAGTTTATAGGCCTAGCCTGTCTGGCCTTTGCTCATAAGGCAATCTACTCATTCTCAGTATTAGAGGAGTAAATCTTCTCTGAATTGATTCCAATACATTAACATCCTCCTGTACAGCAGTCACCCATCCTGTGCACAATATTCAGATTTGGTCTCACCAATAGTGCTGTATAACTTTGAGTTAAAGTCCGGTTGCAAGAAAACTATATCCTATTAATTTTCCTGACTACTCACAATACTTGTATTTTAACACTCTCCAATTCATGCCAGAGAATAACCAGATCTCTCTGCATTTCAGAGCTTTGTAAACTCTCACCATTTAGATAATATACTTCTCTTCTCCTCTTTCTGCCAAAATAGACAATTTCTTAATTCCCACGCTTTGGATGCTTTGACCAGTTCATGTATTCAAGACAATTTATCCAAGTAATCTGGTTGGCGAGACAGACAAAAGGACACAAAATTCAGTTTACTCTTCAACTCAATTTTATGAACAGAATATTCCTAATTAAAACACTATGTCAGTATTTGCCAAATTCCTTCATTCCTTCTCTCTATATAGTTCTCTCTGTCTGAGGAAGGATATTGTCTACAACAATCCATCTGTTTGGCCTGGGCCATTGCTATCTTTCCTCTCTGGTGAATGCCTGACTCTATTACATGAAGGTGGGTCTCACAGGGGTCAGGATGGATCATTTTTTTCTCTATCTCCCCCCCCCCCACTCTCTCCCTCTCTCTCTCTCTCTCTCTCTCTCTCTCCATGTCTCCAAATGGTTGGACCTCCACAGTTTACCCAGTTGTGTTTTCACTGAATCTTCACTGTGTTTCTACTGCGTCATCACTGAGAGGGAGAAACTTCTTATTCACCCTCACCACAGACCTTCCAGACTGTTCTGTGGCTTTTAGCCAATGGGGTCATGATCTGGGCTTAAATTATCTAATGGGGTCACGCCCATATTCTTCACAGTTGCCTTTCAGAGAGCTGTAAGGAGCATATACTCAAACAGTCAAGCTGCCAGAACATCTGAATGACACGTCTTCATTACTCAACCCTTGGCCTGGTTATGGCTGATTCCCTTGAACCATTTTAACTTCTTTGATGTTGGTTTCCATTGCTCTCTGTCACCAAAAACTACTGGTTGTTGTTAAATTTAGTTTGGCCAATTTTCTGTCAGGCCTGCTTTCTCCTGCTGTGTGTCAATTTAGAATGTCCAAACTTAGGCCTTTGATTGCTTGACCACACCACATTGTTTTCCATTTGCCAGATCTTTGCCCACTAACTTAATATATCGATACCAATTTGTTGGCTCCATATGCTCTCTTTGCAACTCACTTTCCTGCCCATCTCTGTGCCATTCACAAATTTAGCTACCATACCTCTATCCAAATCATTCATCTAAATTGGAAAGAGTTGAGGGCCCAGCACTAACGCCTGTATCACACCACTTGTGACATGCTGCCAGACGCAAAAGATACATGTATTCCTACTCTCTGCATTTATTTACTGCAGTGTTTTTTCATATAGCACCTTACCTAATGTGCCTTCTCAAAATCTAGGTTCAATACATCCAAATGTTCCCTTTCATTCATAGTTGCTTCTTCAAAGAAGTCTAGTTAAACACCATTTTCCATTGACAAATCAAAATTGGCTGTGACTTAAGCTTATAAATGGAGTGTGTTTGTAAGTGTGCATCAAACTGCTTGTATAGTGCCTGGACCAAGCATCGCACCATTTCCCTCTAAGACTTGGGTCTTAGAATAGTCCATGAATTCCTCGCAAATACCCTTTTCCAATGCCCCAGCTTCAAAATTTGCAGATGTCACTGACATCGGAAGTGCAGTGAACAGTGACACAGAAGGATAAACAGGTGGAATGGGTGGACATGTGATAATAGAGTGATTTAGAATCAAATCAAATAATATACAGGAAGGAAAACAAAAAGAGCCAAATAAGGATTGTAATATCCTTATTACAATTGAAATAAAAAGGAAAGAGATAGGACAAATGGAAAGAAAATATACAAATTTTAAAATTCGCTTGCAAAATGTCATTAAGTAACCTTGTGGTACAATGGCTCTGAGAACCAGACAGTCTGATTCAATTCCAACCCCAAGGTGTGACGAAAAATTTGTTACAATCATAATTTTGACAATAAAGTTTGGTTATTGGCCTTCAAATCCTTTCAAACCATGCCAAATGCAGGCTGTAAGACCACACAGTTTCCTGGTCAGCCATATGATGGAAAGGGGCCTCAAAACCAGACTATAAAAAATGTGAAAAAGTGCATGGTCCTGCAACAGCACAGAATGAACTGTAAAGCATCACAACCAGGAGTGATATTTCACAATTTCAGTGCTCCCTTTCCAAGCAAAAGAAATTTACCATCAATAAAATGGTATTTATGCCACTTAATTCAAGCCTAGCTTTCTGCAGCAATACAAATGAGGAAATCTCATCAAACTTTCAGGACAAAGTGCCATTTTAACAAGGCCAACAACACAACAGTATAAATTATGGAGAACTCTGTGGAGATTTGCAATTCATGGAACATCTCCTGAGCAATTGTTGTTGCAGGGTTTAATAATAGTAAGTGTCATTATAACGACCATTTTGGACAACAAAACCCAGCCAACTGAATTGCTCCTAAGAATAAGAGGAGATGATGACTGACTATTACAAGCTCACCCAAACTTGCAGGAGATTAAGTTATTTCGTGAAATACAGAGATTTTTTAAAAAGGTTGACTTCGGCATCCATTGGAACTCTCGTGGCCTGGATGAGTTGAATATAACGCATTAATTTTAAACTTAAGGTCACGCTAAGGGTAAGTAAACTGAAAATTAAATTGTTTCATATCT
This sequence comes from Stegostoma tigrinum, assembly GCF_030684315.1. Lineage (NCBI taxonomy): Eukaryota > Metazoa > Chordata > Chondrichthyes > Orectolobiformes > Stegostomatidae > Stegostoma > Stegostoma tigrinum. The sequence continues at coordinate 20,520,736 of NC_081356.1, forward strand.
TCACCATTTTCAACAAAAATTACTTCAGAGAAATAGGTTGTTTTGGCCCTTGAACGAAATTACAGGAGAGATAAGGCCAGTTCTTGAAATTCACTGTTCCTGGGTTATTTTTTAAAAAATAAATTCCTTCCCTTCTTAGATTATTGATTCCTGGTGGGATATAGCTGCACAAGGCTCTCCTAGCCCCTGGTACAAGTGAACATTCATGTGTGAGTTCAGATAGGAATCTAAACCATAGATGTCATCACATCTAAGGTTTAGTCTATCATCGTCTATAACACATCAGAGGGTCAGTAGATAATAATCAGATCTGAGCCTTTTTGCTTCCCAGCCAGGACACATTGAGGTCAATTATAGCACTCTTGTTGCCATCCTTGCTGAGATCAATGCACTCAATTTGGACCAAGATGTCAACCTTTGAAGCTTTAATCTGAACAACTCATTGACAAGCTGTATCTACCAAATGAACCATCAAGGAAGCTTTTGTCACTTTATTTCTGAACCCTTCATCAGTGATCCCTTCAGCAGTTAACCTGCCTTTCTCATCAACTGTGTGTTTCTTCCATTTATTTTCCTTCTGAACAATTTGTTCAGCTTTTTCAGACCTTAGAGGGCATGCAGGCTTGACTTAACAAAGGAGACTGGAGGGAAAATTGACCTTGTAATTGGTTTGAAATTAGACATAAAACTGAGGAGAAAAATCTTAGCCTTGTGGAATGAACTGACAAAGTAAATCTATGGTGCAAGCTAGACCCTGCCATATGCTTTATAGGGTAAATATTAGGATTTTCCAACTTTTTAAATCAAACTTTTAAATTCAAATAATTGATGCAGAACTGAGAAGATATTTTTAAGTCCTGTCATTAGCTCTTCGCTGCATAGAATCCCAGTGATTTGATTGACATAATAAAGGCTCACTTATTCGTCTTTGCTGATTTTACAGAGAGCAATACCGTGCATCAATTTGTTAGAAGTCATTCAGCTGATTATAATTTCTTTGACATAGCCAGGAGCATATTGCTGTTCTAGGGTTGTGCACGTAGCATTGAATTTTAACTCCAAAAATTAATGGATTAGGGTCAGTGAAATGCTAAAAGATTAAATATCTTGAATCCATTGGTAACCCAACCACAGCCCATCCACTGTTAAACAGATGATGTAGAAGCAACCAGCAGTCAACCATCTCCAAAAGGCTTATAAACCAACTGAATATGTAAGTAAAGCTGGAAACCTATAATGCAAGATAACAAAGTGAGGAGCTGGATGAACACAGCAGGCCAAGCAGCATCTCCTGATGTGAACACTGTTAAAGTTCAGTTTTAAGGTTAATAACCCATTCAATGGCTTTTCTGTGCAAACACGAGTTTTGTTAATGCGAAGTAGCTGTATCGCGATTGATGAATATAGGATGCTATTTGGATAACATAAGCTTTCTGCTGTACAGGTATAGTGATTTTCTACAGTGATTTCCTTATAAAGTGGTTTTCAATAACGACGTCCTATAGCACGATTTTCTGTTGTGCAATGTTACACAAGAGTGCAACTATTGTGTAAGAATAGAACTACCTGTACTTAATGGCTCAATCTCTACAGGTCGCTGCAATATAAAGATTTCCACAGAGCCACAACCGTCCTTATCTCTTTCTTGGAATTCCTTTCCTCTGTGGCTATGCTCTCTGGTCTCACATCCTCCCTCAAAGGGAGACAACTGTCCTCACCTGCCCTGAAAATTTTGGATATTTCTATAAGGTTGCCTTTCATTTTTCTAAACCCCAATGAATATCGGTCCAAACTATGCAATGTCTCTGCATAAGATAGTCCCTCAGCACCTGGGATCAACCTAGTGAACTTCCTGTGGACTGCTTCTGGTGTCAGTATATCATTCCTTAGATAGAGGGACCAAAACTGTTCACCGTTATCTGCATGTAACCCAATTAGTGCTTTGTATAGTTTTAGCAAAACTTGCTCATTTTTATTATCTACTCTCGTAGAAATAACAACCAATATTTAATTTGCCTTTATTACTAACTGCTGAATTAGCCTGTGGCCATCCAAGTCAGATCATCATCCATATCGCCAACTCCTGCCCTGAAATTTCTTTCCTGAGGGCATCACAAACAATCACAGTGCATCAGCTAAAGCCATTGAATGGGTTATTAACCCTAAAACTGAACTTTAACTGTGTTCACATCGATCTAAATAATAATACATTAATGGTATTCCACAATGTGTTATCTGAGGTTTTTGGGGATTTTGTTCTAATGATAATGAGGCAACAACAGTAGATATCTTAGCAAACAATAAATATCGCTGCCACTATTTTTCAGCATCACACCGGGTGGTGATTTCATCCACTGAACCATTTGATGATTCTTGGCAGCTACTGTTATAAGATAAATTATTACTCACATTGGCAGTGGATTCAAGAAATCTGTACTCCATTAACACAGAATGGGATGGGACCAGAATAGGATGATGCACAGTTGTCTGGTGAATTGACAATCAACTATGCGTTTTTCAACACAACCTTGGAGTTTATTTGAAAGAAATCTGCAAAAAAAATCAAGCTAATCGAGGGGGTGGTGGGAAATTGGGAATAAAGAGATATAACTGCAGCACATTTGTCAATAATTTTCTCACTGAGCCACAACATTATTTTTGCTTCCATGTTTCATGCACAGTTAATGTGAGCTGCCATGATAATAATATGATTTGTACAGCAATACTTAAAGGGACACTCCACATGCCCAAGTTTAAGTTGGACTGGATGGGAACCTGCTGAGATGCAGTCCAGACATGCAAAGATTACACCCCACATCAATGCCACCTTCCCTTTTGTGTGCTAGTAAGGGTTCACAAGGAGATCCTCTTCCCTCGCAAGTAGAGGAGGAGGCTTGCAGCTGATAGAAAGAAGGCATGCTGGCATTCACTCAGGTGATTAGCAAGAGGAGAATGGTGCCATATGACAACACAGTGTGGAGCTGGATGAACACAGTAGGCCAGGCAGATTCAGAGGAGCAGGAATGCTGATGTTTTGGGTCAGGATCCTTCTTCAGGGAAAAAGGTATAATGGCTTGAGCACAGCAGGAAAGATGAGTGCAGTATCATATCTAATTATGTCCTGAAACAAAAACAAAAATTACTCGAGGACCTCACCAGGTCTGGCAGCATTTGTAGAGAGAAAGCACAGACAACATTTTGAACAAAAACAAAGTTGCTGGAAAAGCTCAGCAGCTCTGGCAGCATGTGTGAAGGAGAAAGCAGAGTTAATGTTTTGGGCCCAGTGACCCTTCCTCAGAACACCTGTTTTCTCCTTCACAGATGCTGCCAGACCTGCTGAGCTTTTCCAGCAACTTTGTTTTTGTTCCTGATTTACAGCATTCGCAGTTCTTTGGGTTTTTAGATAACATTTTGAGTTCAGTGACCTTTCTTCACCATAACACCCTCACTCTCCTGGAGGGAAAATCCAGTTAAGAAAACAAAACATTAAAATGCTTAGAAATGAATGTAATGGCTGTACTGGGACTCTATTTTGAAGTGCAGAATACAAGTCAAAATCATATGTTTATACCCCTATGTCTGTTCTGAGGAAGGGTCACCAAACTCAAAATATTAACTCTGATTTTTTTTCTTCACAGATGCTGCAAGACCTGCTGAGCTTTTCCAGAAACTTCTGTTTTGGTTCCATATGTCTAATTCAACAGTTTTACTGTATTTTCATTCAGGACTGTCTTCTCAAGCCTAGTCCAACAGATCAGTGCTCACACCTCACTGTGTGGCTGAATGAGACACAACACAGGCACAGCTTTAGCAGCACCTTCTGCAACATAACCTTGAGATGCAAGATACCTTCCACCCATTTCAACTCAGATGCCACAAAGCCCATTCAGCCCAAAGACTTATTTTTTAGATTTCATTAATTTTCAAATGAGCCATTTATCTAGCCTTCTGAAAGTAGTCTTCTCCAGAATTGTTTACTTTGTTGGAGTAAAGATTTGATATCAAAGGCTGTCTGATATATGCATGAAACTCATTGATGACAAATGGGGAGCCAAAGGAATAGAATTCCTTGTGAACACCATCCTTTCAACACTCCACAACCTCAGTAATTTCATCACAAAGATAACCAGTTCAATATTCAATTTTTCATTTTCCTTAAAAAAGGGCCTGATACACTATTACAACTGAGTTTTTAGCTTTCATTATTTAAAAATGGGGAATACTTATTGTAATATTGCTAACAAAAATGTTTTGCAATCCACTTATGTTCTCTGGTCCAAATGGATTCATTAAGATGCGTTAGCTCAGGTGGCTTAATAAAAACATTTATGGTCCAATTACTCTAATAAATGTTTATCACCCATTTAGTTAAATAGATATGCTTGCAATCGAGTTGCCTTGGAACCTTTCCACAAAATCAAACTCCAGATGAAACATTCCCAATGCGCAGAAACGCAGACCGCTTTCTTTCCTGCATTTGGATCTTCTAAAAAGTGCATATTGTCTTTAGGACCCAGATGCTGTAGTGCTTGATTAGCCAGCAGCTTTTGATTGTGGAGAACTCCACTGCTGATGCCTACAACTCACGGAGAAGTTTTGCCAGTGAGCCACTAACAAGCTGACAAGTTTACAATTCTGTGAACATTCATAGTGATGTGGGCGATGAATCAGTCACTATTGAACACAGCCGTTCTTACACCTAGAAAATCATGGCCCTAAACAATGAGCCCTGCATTTCTCCTTCCATCAAAACCAACAGGTTTGGAATTGTAGATCAGTCAAGGTCTAAAAGAAAAAAAAAAGGTTGAATTTCTGTTTGGAAGTTTATTCTAATGCTTTATGCCATTTGAAATATTTGTGACCTATCAGCCATTAACCTAGGACGATGGGACAATGATGAAGTTGTGGACACCCACTTGTAGGCCTTACTTGTTTATTAAAGTAACACTCAACTAACTACATGGACATCATAAGATTACACAAACATCACAATATTCAAGATATATACTTATTGCCGGCTTATCAATGTTAGAATGCAACAGAAGCTACTGGCCCAGACAAAAACACGTCTGTGAATGTAATGTTTGTATATAAAAGCAAACTGTCATTGTTTTATTGGATTTTTCAATACCATGTTACCCACATTTCATGCTTATGTACACTATCACAGCAAGTAAAGCAGATTCTCTTCTGCAGGTAAAATACACATTAGCACTGATCTGTTATAGAACATAGAACACAGAAAAGTACAGCAAAGTACAGGCCCTTTGGCCCATGAGATTGTGCCGAGATTTTACTCTAATTCTAAGGCCTATCTAACCTTACCGCCTACCTTATACTATCATCCATTTGCCTATCTAATAGCTGCTTAATGCCCCTAATGAGGCTGACTCCACTACCCTTTCTGGAAATGCATTCCATGTCTCAATCACTCTCTGAATAAAGAACCTACCTCTGACATTTCCCCCATATCCATCTCCTCTCACTTTGAAACTGTGCTTCCTCGTAATAGCTACCTCCACCCTAGGAAACAGTCTCTGGCTGGCCACTCTATCTATACCTCTGATCATTTTGTTCACCTCTATCGAGTCACCTTTCATCCTTTGTCATTCTAAAGAGAAAAGCTCTACATCTCTCAACCTTGCCTCGTAAGACGTTCCCTCCATTCCAGGCAACATCCTGGTAAATCTCCTCTACACCTTTTCCCATGCTTCCACATCTTTCCTGTAATGAGGCAACCAGAACTGGGCACAATACTCCAGATGTGGCTGAACCAGGCTTTTGTATAGCTGGAGCATAACTTCACGGCTCTTGAACTCAATCCCTCTATTAATGAAAGTTAACACACCATACACATTCTTAACAACTCTGTCCACCTGGGTGGCAGCTTTCAGGGAACTGTCAGCATGAACCGTAGGATTCCTCAGCTCCTCCACACTGCCAAGAATCTTTCCATTAACCCTGTACTCTGTTTCCAAATTTGTCCTTCCAAAATGAGTAACCTCACACTTTTCAGGGTTAAACTCCATCTGCTACTTTTCAGCCTAGCTCTGCATCCTATCAATGTCCCTTTGTAACCTAGAACAGCCCTCTGTACTACCCACAACTTGACCCACCTTCATATTGTACGCGAATTTACTAATCCACACTTCCACTCCTTCATTCAAATCATTTACAAAAATCACAAATAGAAGAGGACCCAGAACAGATCCTTGTGGTACACTACTCGTAATTGAGCGACATATTGAATATTTTCTGTCCACTACCACCCTTTGTCTTCTAAGGGCCAGACAACTCTGAATCCAATCTGCCACATTTCCCCCTATCCCATGCCTTCTTTCCTTCTGCATGTGCCTACCATGGAGAACCTTATCAAACGCCTTACTGAAATCCATGTATACCACATCCACTGCTCTACCTTCATCCAATTGTTTGGTCACCTCTTCAAAGAATTCAATAAGGCATGACCTCCTCCTCACAAATCCATGCTGACTATCACAAATCAAATTGTGCCTTTCCAAGTGATAATAAATCCTATCTCTCAGAGCCCTTTCCAATAATTTGCTCACCACTGACAATTGAGACATAGACTGCAATTGTTATTATTCGAGCTCCTACATACATTCAAAGGTTCATTTAATTAGTCTTTTTTTGACGGAGGTGGACATTACTGGCGAGGCCAGCATTTGCTGCATAACCCTAATTGCCCTTGAACGATGTAGGTTGCTGGGCCATTTCAGAGGGCAGTTGGAGTCAGCCATACTGCTGGAGTCACGTGGAAGCCAAGCTGGGTTAACATGTAGATTTCCTTCCCTAAAGGAAATTAGAGAACCAGATGGGATTTAATGAAAATAGGTTATCATCTCACAGTCACAATCACTGAGACCAGCTTTCAATTCCAGATCTGAGAATCAAATTACATGTTCTACAAGCTGTGGTGACACAACTTTTCCCCACAACATTTGTCTGAACCTTTGGACTATGAGTGCAGTGACATGACCACTTCGTCACCATCTCCTCTACAACTGGATTATGCTGCTTTATCTTTACCCTGAACTTTGGGAGGTTTCAAACTGACAAGACCACGATAGAAGATTTGTTGAATATTGTTGACCGCACATTAGAAGAGGTAGATTATTACAAGCCATAGCATGAGCGATAGATTATGGTGGGCGGAGGAGTGGCTAGCATGTGCAAGATGAAAGTGTACAGGAGGATAATGTGGTGCAGAAAAGGTGGGGGAAGACAAAACAAACCATCATGTCCACGGGACTATCGCCAGACTACGTGGTTTAAAAGCCTAGCAAGACAGAAACCCTTTGGAAAAGATAAGTACACAAGGCAAGTGTAGATCTGGGTGCAAGGGATAGTCGTGGATAGGGTCAAGTTGGTAGGGTGCCATATGGATAGGGTGCTGGGACACAAGGGGCCAGTTGAGTGATGGAGTGTAAATTGCAAGATAGAGAGGATACAGATGTCTGGTCCATTGCGGGTGTTGAGGGACAGGCGTAATCATTATGTTTGGCAGGAATAGGGAAAGAGTGTTGTCCCAGGGACGTGGGGGCTGAAGGGCAGTCAGTTCCATTTGTTAAGCAAGGGGAATTAGACCCTGCAGGAGGGAAAAGGTGTTTAGATCTGACAGAGAGGGAAGGGGTCAAATCCCTGAGTTAGAGGTGGTGGTCGAGTCCTGGGATTAGACTGCAGATGCCAGGTGTCAGGCAAAAAGGTTTGGGTTGGGTCTAGTAGCAGGGTTCAGTTATCCAGATCTAATGGGAAGTATCCAATCCCCGGGTGTCTTGTCAGGATCTCGGGGAGATGTAAGGAGTTGTTGGGTTGCGGTGGGGGTGCTATAGTTGGATTGTGTATGGTATGTTGTGCCAGGTTGTCAGATGAATAGTTGCTTAAATCTTAGACAAGGTTTTACTGCCTAAACTTTCCTGGATAACGATTTGCTTAACGTCCACAGAACAACCAAAACTCTTCGATTTAACCAGAGATTTCCATGTGTGTGAGAATCTTTAATTTCTTACGCAATTCTTTCAGGATCTGCTCCGGTCGGGATTCTGCAGGGTCCTTTTTGCTACTCCCATCCACTCTGTCAAAACAATCATATACTCATCTGAAAATGTGGCTGATTATATACTGTATAAATTAATCCTAAAAAGGCACATAATCTACTTCTGTATATCTTGCTTTTTAGAAGCCTATTTTCGGGTACAATCATATTTTAGGTGAATTTCTTAAAACTTATAATTCTTTGTAAAGTTTGTCACAAGGTTTTCAATGGCCTGGGAAGTTTTATTTTCTAAGAGAATCAATAGCCCGGGTTCATCTCTAATATATTTCAATCAAATTCATAAACCATTTATATTATTCGAACACTCGCCTTGAGGAAAAGAAAGATCTTGACTGTGATCTGTGGATTATATATATATTACAATGTTTGGGACTTTATTTTTTAATTTGGATCTCAGTACATGACCTTATTTCTTAACAGCTCTGATTTAAGGATGCAATAACAGCAAAAACAAATTGCATTCATAGGGTGTTTCTTTCAAAACTCCCCAATCATTTCACAGGACAGTTTTCAAATAAACTTTGACAATAAGCCACATAAGAAAGGAGAGATGGTTAAATGTTTGGACAAAGAGATTGCTTTTCAAAGAGGACTAATAATGAGGATGAAGTAGAAAGAGTGTCAGGTTTATTGAGAAAATTCCAGAGCTTTTAGCCATTAACTGTACAAGGCATGATGGGGTAATGAAAAAAGCTAGAAAAATCAGGGATGTGATCAGATCAGAATTAGAGAAATGCATGGATAAAGGCTATGTGAGGCTGGGGGAGTTTATTCAGAGAACATCATGAGCAGTTTTTCAGAACTGGAGGCTGACAGGGTCTGAACACATGGTGAGGGCAAGCTGTTAATATTTATTTACTACAAACTACACAAAGCAGTATGATCATGCAAGATTTTTACAAGTGCCTTCTTCCATCAGGTCTCAATCCCATGTGATCTGACATTGTCATGACATAAATCTTTATGCATAAACTCAATTAGTATAGTAAGGGTATCAATTGAGATAACTCTTTACTCTATATTTACCCCAAGATTTAACCTCATCTATTATTTTGATCTTTGATAATGGGAACTGCAGATTCTGGAGAATCCAAGATAATAAAGTGTGAAGCTGGATGAACACAGCAGGCCCAGCAGCATCTCAGGAGCACAAAAGCTGACATTTCGGGCCTACACCCTTCATCAGAGAGGGGGACAGGGTAAGGTTTCTGGAATAAATGGGGAGAGAGGGGGAGGCAGACCAAAGATGGAGGGAAAAGAAGATAGGTGGAGAGTAGAGTATGGGTGGGGAGGTAGGGAGGGGATAGGTCAGTCCAGGGAAGACGGACAGGTCAAGGAGGTGGGATGGGGTCAGTAGGTAGGAAATGGAGGTGCAGCTTGGGGTGGGAGGAAGGATCGGTGAGAGGAAGAACAGGTTAGGGAAGCAGAGACAGGCTGGGCTGGTTTTGGGATGCAGTGGGAGGAGGGGAAGAGCTGGGCTGGTTGTGTGGTGCAGTGGGGGGAGTGGGCAAACTGGGCTGGTTTTGGGATGCGGTGGGGGAAGAGGAAATTCTGAAGCTGGTGAAGTCCACATTGATACCATTGGGCTGCAGGGTTCCCAAGCGGAATATGAGTTGCTGTTCCTGCAACCTTCGGGTGGCATCATTGTGGCACTGCAGGAGGCCCATGGTGGACATGCCATCTATTCAAGACTCTTGAGTTGAAGTCTATACATAGTCCAAGTTTCGGAGCCAAATGGAAGAGTCAGAAGGATGACTGATTGATACATTTTGGTATCGGTGTGGATATCATCGAAGTCATCAAAATCCCTCCTCCTTGGGTGTCTGAAGACTGTGATCAAAGATTGGATGCAGTGTTGAAACTGTACATTAATGTCAGCATGAGGTAAGAGGTAGTTTCCCAGGAAGGAGTAACATTCAACTCTTGGGAGGATTTCTCTGTTAATCTTAATGGAGGGATGGACCAGAACTTGACCTGGAGTGGGTAAAATAATCTGAGTATTAAGTAAAGAATTGGTAAAGAAGTTGAGTCATCTTGAAGTTGAGGTTGAGGCCAATTATTTGGTCTGATTCTACAAAGGTGTCATGTGAGATTGGAAGATTGACTTCCCAGAAAGAAGGAGTGGCAAAATTCTCCTAGTTAAGTTTGACAAGGAAGGGAGGGGATTGGTGTTGTTTTCTTCTAGATGGTGTAAATTGAATGGGGAATACAAGCTTTTTCATTTCTCCCAGTGCAAATAGGCTGATTTGTGGATTACAGCGCAGACTAGCTTTTGTCGAATTCATATCAGTTACATAAAACTTGGCCTATTTCTGTGGATCAGATGATTCCTGTAACCACTATAAGTCAGTAATTTGGTCCCTTTATTAAAACTATTTTAGTCTATGGAAGTCCAAGGTATTAAATCTTATGGTGGAATAAAAGATCAATCGTCTTTATTTTATTTCATGGTGACAACTTCAATGTTAGAACTGTAGTGTGCTTTTTTTTTGTAACTCCCCCATGAAAAGCAATTTCCTGTGTTTTTATCATTTATCTGGTGCTTTGGAAACTTGGAAATTTTTAACTAATCCATTGTTTAAAAAAACAATCCCCTTTGCTGCATCCCTAGATTTTGGAAGTTTTGGCAGAACATTCTTCCTGACTGAAAATCTTCATCCCACTACTGAAATAAAAGTAGGAGTTGCTATCTTTTCAGTGGTCTATCCCTGTTACTGTTTTGGGGTGCTTTCAGTTTCGCACTCTCTAAAGTGAACGGTTTGAAGCAGTGCACACATACTCAACCCTTGCTTGGCTTTCCCAGGTCCCCTGACATTCCTGAAATTGCTTTGATGAAATGTTTCCCATAGTGATACTGCTAGTATTCACAGGGATGACCTGGCAGACTTCCTCCCTCTGACCAGATTGCTGCTGTGGCTTTTACATTCCTCTGTATATTGCTCTCTGCACCTGCAGATCTCAACATCATGTCACTGGCTGGAATTTTTCTCGGTCTGGTCACGACTTGCAGTTACAAGTTACCTCTGTACAAATATCATTCGTGGCTTCTGGATGCTTCAGATAGACAGACTCTGAATGCAAGGCTAGTGTAAACTGTTAATGCTATTAGCAATAACTAATATACAGAAACACGTTAGAGCAAGGATTCAATAATGCTTTTTCTCATCAGGTCTCAGTACCACATGATCTGACAACATTCTCTCGTAACTCATTCTCGGCAGCAATTGTTACTGTATTAGAGATAACAAGGTGTAGACCCAGATGAACAGGGCAGACCAAGTAGCATCAGAGGAGTAGAACAGCTGACGTTTTGGGCCTAGACCCTACAAGTGGTTATCTCAGATTCTCCAGCATCTGCAGTTCCTACTATCTCTGTGACAGTATTCGTCCAGTTAGCCCTATACTTTACCATCATAAAAATGGTGAAGGGCTGAGAGAGTGGAATTATTTGAAAACATGAATGAGGATTTTGAAAGTACGTTAATGGTAAAACAGGTTATGAACTTAAGGCAGATGGATGAATTATACTTAGTGAAATTAAGTGCAATCCACCATACTCCCTACTCACCAGCAGTACTTAAAACTACTTGCAGGCTGGCTAGATAAGAGGATTCAAGGGATTATAGGACCTTATCGTCTCATTGCTTCAGTGTAGGCATTCTGAAACTATTAATTAATTACAGATTATTGACCCAATAATTTACTATATTTCCCGCTTCATTGATCCTGCTGGGTATTGCTAGTATTTTCTGTTTTTAATTGCAAACACTCAAAATCTCATAAAACAAATGAAAAACACTTCAACACCTCAAGTTCTCATTATAGTGGAAGCCCTCTCAATATTTTCGGAAGCAAAATCAAAAACAGAATTAATGCTATTTGATAGTTAGATTAATATTAAAGGATTTCCCTCTTAGGTGAGCATCATGTATCAATTTTTGACCATTAACCTCATTAAAATCAGGACATCCATTGTCAGAAGGAATTTGGTTTTTTGCTGTCTTTTACTCACAGAATTGTAAGAAAAATTGCAGCTTCTTAAAATAAACATAAGTCCACAAATTAATTATTTATAATGTTTGGAAAGGTTGACTAGTCCCAGAGATAAACAGTCTGGAGCTGGAGGAACACAGCAGACCAGGTAGCAGCAGAAGAACAGGCCCTCCTTTGATGAGAGAAGAATAATCTATCTATTTATTGCCAGGTTTAGTGCTGTCAAATTTATTTCATTGCACTAAGACTTTCAAAGGACAGAAATGTTTCTCATTTAGTGTTGCCTGCAATCAGTTGGATTGCAGCAGATGCTGAGGAAACAAACATGAGGGAAAAACCTACTAGAGTTAATCCTCATCCTATTTACTGCAGATACATATAACCAGGCGATATTGACAAGCGCACAGTCCTTGTCAAGAGAAAATTGCATCTTCACACTGAGGATGTCCTCCATTATGTTGTGTAGCACAAGCATCATGCCAGATTCTCAACAGATCAGCCAGCTCAACAGTGGGCATTTATGAGGGACTGTGTGCCATCAGCAGCAGGAGAATTTTATTCAGCCACAATCTGTAACTTCATGAGCCTTGTGTCACCATCACCATCAACCCAAGGAAGTGACCCTGGTTCAATGAGAGCATTGTGGCAAATTACTGCAAGTTACCTATAATTTAGCTACTTAGTAAGAAATCTCAGACAATCAAGTACTGAAACATTGATTTAAAACTTTATTGCATGCAGCAACCAAAATAAGGCACTGCAAGAAAGTAAGTTAAGCCTCAGAACTCAACTTGGCTATGACCCAATTAATGGTGGAAATTAGCAATGATTTCATGCACTGTGTCTGTCTCTGGAAGTGTCCAGATTTTGATCCTTGTGTAGTGTTGCTCTTTGAGGTTCTGCTGCTGAATTGTCCCAGGGTTGAATTCTTAACCAAATTTTCCTCTTCCAAGTTTATCATGTGACATTTTTTGATGATTCAATAGATTCTTTCATCCTCAACATTGATTACTCTTCTGGAGATCTCAAGCCTGCAGCTTGCACTCTTGTCAGTAGTAGCTCCCCTGTTCCTTGTTACAGTTGGAGTTAGCTGTCTGTTTGAAACAGACTGTCCAATAATGAACACCTTTACTTCAGGATGTTCCTTTTGCAGGCAGTCTTAATTGCCCATTGATCATGAAATAGCAGGTTACCAACCAATGTTACCTGCTCTCCCGGGAAGCAGCTTGTTTATGTCGCTTGGGCTCCTTCTACCCAGAGATGGTTAATTAGCATGTTGTTTTTAATTCCTTTACAACATTCTCTCTTTGTCCCTTTCATCTCAAGAAACAGTTTATTCCAGAAAGAGTTATCACTAATTCTTTTAATCCATGAAGGTATTAAAGTTCTGAAGTTTACATTGTCAGAAGATGTATAGGAGGACATATTTGAAAATGAGATGCCACTCTGGTAATGCAATATCTCACGACCATTTGCGAAACTGCAGAAGCAGAATGCAATAAACGCAACTCAGATCTGCCACATCCAATCATGGATTGTGGTGGACAGTTACACAACAATCAAAAAGAGGATGCTCCACAAACATCTCTATCTTTAATGATAGAGGGACCATTCACCTCAGTCTTAAACATCTTCAGCCAAAAGTACCAAGTGAATTCTCCTTCACAGCTTCCTTTCGTAGACTGTGGAATCATAGATTTCAGTCTTTAGCCAACTTGTTTCACTTCAACAATATTAAGAAATAAGGGAAGGCACTAAGTACATCAACAAGGATCAGTCTACTGATAGTCTGTCTGTAGGATTGAAAATTTGTGCTACAAAACTGGATGTGTTCATAGCCAGAGATATTGGGAACTGCAGAAGTGGGAGAATCCAAGATAACAAAGTGTGGAGCTGGATGAACACAGCAGGCCAAACAGCATCTCAGGAGCACAAAAGCTGATGTTTCGGGCCTAGACCCTTCATCAGCAATATGTAGAGCTCAGCAAAACAATAACTTATGCATTAGATTTAAAAATCTAATAATTTATGCATTAAGGTGAAGGGGACTTTATGAGTATCCACAATCTCAATCGTGGCAGATCCCAGCATATGAATGAAAACATAAAGTTGAAGATTTAACAACCAGATATGTCAAGTGATGATCTAACCCGCAGCCTTCAGTCCCCACCACTATGGAAGCCAGCTTTCAGTTGATTCCAGCCACTTTACATGATATCAAATTATGGCTTAGCACAATAAATAAAGGGAAACCTTTGATCCCAACAACATCCTGGTTGCAATGTTGAAGACTTGCACTTCAGAACTATGTCTGCCCTTAATCAATTTGTTCTTGTGTAGCTATCACGCTGATACTTCTCTCTCTCAAAAATGTTGCTCACATTGTGCTCTGTTCAATCAAGTATGACAAATTCTATATTGCAGTTAATGTCCAATCAGGCTGTTGTCAGCAATCAGCAAATTGATAGAAAGTGTAGCGAGAGAGAAACTGTTCCCTTTTACTGAAGGATCAAAAATGAGAGGACAAGTATTTAAGAGATAATGGGAACTGCAGATGCTGGAGATTCCAAGATAATAAAATGTGAGGCTGGATGAACACAGCAGGCCAAGCAGCATCTCAGGAGCACAAAAGCTGACGTTTCGGGCCTAGACCCTTCATCAGAGAGACAAGTATTTAAGTTGTTTGACTGAAGAAGCAATGACAACATATGGAAAAGTACTTTAATGTATGAAGAAATTTGTTCCTGAATGCACAGCCTGAGCTTGTGGCAGAGTCAGATTCAAACATGGCTTTCAGAAGGCCTGCAGAGAGTAAAAGTAATTTGTGCTTATGGTGAAGGTTTAGGAGAATGAAACTACTTTACTTGTCCAGGCTAATATGGGCCCAATGGGTTGAATGACTTCTGTATGTGCTGTAGCTATTCTGTGCTTCTATGATCCTGTGATGAAAGACTCCGCCTTGAATCCTGTCCGCTATTACAAAGGTACAAATCAGCAGTATGATCAAACATGTTTCATTTGCCTGGATAAGGGCAGCTCCAGCAGCAAGCAACACAAACCTGTTGTTACCACATCCATTAGTTATTCCATCCATCATTGCTACACATGCAGTAATATCAGTATGTGCCACACTTCACTTCCCAAATGTATGTCATTTATGTAGAAACAGAGAAAATAGGAGCAGGAGTGGGCCATTCAGCCCTTCAAGCTAGTTCCGACATTCATTATGATCATAGCTGATCATCCAACTGAATAGCTTTTGCAATCTCCTCTGATCCTTTTAAAACAACTGTTATATCCAACTTCTTCTTAAAATCATACAATACTTTGGCATCAACTGCTTTCTGTGTAGATGAATTCCCCAGGCTCGTCGCTCTGGATGAAAAAAAATCTCCTTATCTCAGAACTTTACCCTTATCTTTAGATAACGGCCCCTAGTTTAGACTCACCTGCCATGAGGAAGATCTTTCCTGCATCCACACTGTCTCGTCCAGTTAGAATTTCATAAGTTTGAGTGAAATTCACCCCATATTATTCTGTGCTCCAGCAAATATAAACCAAACTATTTCAACCACACTCACAAATCAGCCCTGCCATCCCAGCAATCAGTCCAAAAAGCCTTTGTTGTGCTCAGTCTACAATAAGAACATTTTTTCTTCAGATACAGAAACTGAAACTACACACAATATTCCATGTATACTGTCACCAAGGCCCTGTATAATTGCAGCAAAACATCCCTGCTCCTGCACTCCTGTACTCAAATTCTCTTGCTATGATGTTGAATGTAGTATTTGCCTTCTTTACTGCTTGCTGCACCTGGAAGGGCAACTTCCAAACCCCTTCAAAGCCACACAGCATTCTTTCTTTTTCCCTTTATCATCACTAGGTCAACATTTTGAACCTCTCTGACAGCAACTTACACTGCAACAGTTCAAGAAAGCACATGCCAACCAGATTTTCAGGGGCATTTAGGAATGGCCAATAAGTGCCATCAATTCCAACATCCTGTAAAGACGTCCTCTGGCTGGCAACACCTTCATTCTTATTATATTGAGTTGAAGTGATTGACGTCCTGCCTAATCTGAACCAACCTAACAATTTTGTTAAACATTAAAATAACTATTAACAATTTAACAATTTTTCTGACCTTGTGGCAGGCAATTTCTTTGTGTCCAGACCATTTATTACGATTGATGGCCTATGCATAACGAATGTGTTTGTTCAGTGATGAAATTCATATGAGTGTGATTTCAAATCTATGAACAAAATAGAGGGGAGATGTGGAATTTAATCATTTCAACAAAGATCTGTCAGTATTTAAAACTCTGTCAAGCTATTAGTGAGAGGGATGTGCTTCATGTCCTCCCTCAGAGAGTAACTTTCTGAAGATTATTTCATTATGCAAAAAGTAAAGGTACATAACCCAATTATTAGCCAGCAGAAACCTGAATTCTCTGTTGCTAATCGTTTGCAGTTGCCCTTGAAAATGTTGAAGATTCACATATCAACTTTAGGCTGTGGGCTATCGAGGAGCTAGTTGTGTATAGGGGCAGTGAGAGAAATAATACTCTTTGAGCTGCATACACATCCAGGTTCAAGTAAACCATTCAGTTCCTACTTTGTTTGAATATTGTAAAAATAACCATAATAAGTGACATTTGTCGGAACGTAGAAAATAAAAAAATGAGTAACCCATTTGATTCATTGAGCGTGGTCCACTATTCATCACAATTATGGCTTATATTCTATCTCAATACAATACTGTTAATCTCTCTCCTCACACTGGCCCACGCCCACTCTCTGACCCACTTAACGATTTTTTCTTTTCCCTGTAATGTCACTCGACTATTTTGGTGATTCAGCGTATTGTGCAATTATTCAACTTCTGATCTCTTTGATGCAGTTTCCTAGTGGTATCACACTTCTATTTTTTATTGAGTTGCAAACATGAAAATCACCATTGTTCTCTCACATTGTTTTAATTCTGCTGGTCTTAGGTTGAGTCTTATCATTATTATTTTTGCTGTATTTAAGTTACTTACGAGATAACAAGGCATAGAGCTGGATGAACACCGCAGGCCAAGCAACATCATAGGAGCAGGAAAGCTGACATTTCAGGCCTAGGCCCTTCTTCAGAAATGGCGGAGGGGAAGGAGGTTCTGAAATAAATAGGGAGAGAGGGGGAGGAGGCTAGAAGATGGACAGAGGAGAAGGTAGGTGGAGAGGCGAGGAGGTGGAGCACAGGGTGAACCATCACCAAATCCGGAGGTGAAGCTTTGAGGTGATGGCGTCAAATTTCTGTTAGTGACATCAAGTACGTCGAAGCAGCTGATTGGGTGAGTAAAATCAGCTGGATATACAGCTTAAGACTGAATTTAAGGTTAGCAGAAAAGTTAGTAAGAAAGGCTGAGGAAGTTCAAGTTTAAATCACAGCAGAGGGGAGCAGCTGAGTTTACCATACAAGATAAAGAATTCCTGCAGTGAAGCCTTGGATTCTTCAAATCCTTGGCATCATTCATTCTGAATGTTTCGAACAAGGCACCAATATTGAGGATCTCCAAAAGTAGACATAACACATGCATAGCAGGTGGACAATCAACACCTGCTTGAGTCACTCCAGCAAGGGTTTTCAGCAGTACACAGCACCCTGCAGCACTATAATCTAAGAAGAAGACAGTCTTGGAATTTGACATTTCGCAGAAAGGACTAGAAACATGTATCATGCAAAATGGCAAACCAGTTGTATTAGATCAAAAGTTCATCTCAAGTACAATCCTATCATTCTTACTTAGATTTTGAAGGAATTTCTCTAGTTTTCAGTATGGTTATGTTCTTTATGTGCCTGGTTGATAATCAGTCTTGATAATCAGGGGAATCCAAAACTAGAGGGCAGAGGTTTAAGGTGAGAGGTGAAAAATATAATAGTGATCCAAGGGACAACTTTTCCTAATTGACGAGTGATGCATATGTAGAATGATCTGCAGAGGAAGTGGTGGGTGCTGGTACAATTACAAGATTTACAAGGCATCTGGGTACATACATGAATAAGGGAGGGTTTGAAGGATATGAGCCAAATGTTTGCAAATGGAACTAGATTAATTTAGGATATCTGGTTGGCGTTGAAAAGTTGGACTGAAGGATCTGTTTCCATGCTATGCAATTCTATGTTTGTGAGTTCGCTGTGGAGACCAGTTGCAATTCATTAGGAATAATTTGCTATATCCAATGACAAGTGTATCACCTAGATTTTAATAACTTCTAGGAAAAAGAAATACTGGCATCACTTTGATGTCTGTTTCAAACCCGGCATTTAAAAAGCTACCTCAGATACACAGAACAGATTTCCAAGCCTGAACAAGGGTGCAGATGTTCCCTTGGATCTTTAAATCAACAGAAGTTGGAAGATGTGCTCAAAATCAATTTATTGTAGTTTGCTCAGCATGAAAGCAGCCAGCTTCAATTGGAAACAGACAAGGACCTACAATTGAAGATATTGGGGAAAACTATCTTGACGAGTAAACTGAAAATGGAGTTGTCAGATATTCTCAGATACTTTGGACATTATGGAGATGAGTCAATATCCCAAGAGGTGTTATATTCAAAAGAACACGTGTTTGTGTATGAAGCTCTCTCCAAGGACATATTGTCAAAAAATACAGCAAGGTCATAGAGGTGTAAGGCAGACAAGATGGCTAGCATTTAGTTCTGCCATTCGCCACTGAAGGTTTGTGCAGTGATTTTTAAGAAATGAATGAAGATGTGTGAGGTATGCCAAAGCCACAGCATTGTACAGAGGCTTTACACAGGCATGAGGTTCTACTCGTTCCTTTATTCAAAAAATACCTTTTTATCTAGAGAACAATAAAGTTACCTGCTCATATGAGAGACACAACTGCTAGCAAGTTTAACCTGAGAGACACCACGCCTTGGACAAGGGACAAGGGTGCAAAGGTAGGACCTTCACGGTAACCTCAGGTGCTGCTGGAATTGAGCGCATGCTGGGGTCATCACTTTGCATTATGAGTCAGACATCTAAACCACTACTGGTTAGAGCCAACTGTTTTCCAAATTTTGTGCCTTATTCAGGAGAACAGATGCTATGAAATTAGGAGAGGAAAGTGAATATATGAGATAGGATAATTAAAATCTATTTGATGTGTTTGGTCTCTAATGCAAACCTTCCAATTTGTCATGATTACAGCTTGATTCTGACAGAGATTTCAGCCTTACAACTAATAATTGGGGTGAAAGGAGCGCCTTTGAGTCATTGCTCTTGATTATTATGAAAAGGAAAGTGAATAAGCTATGACGCATACAGGTACTATAAAATGCCACAGAAGTTACTACTTTACTGCTTCTAATACATTGATGAAAAAAGAATTATTATAGTATTGTTATAGTATCATCTATGTGTAGCCATTATTGTGAGGAAAAGCATTATACCATTTGATAATAGAATATTTTTGAGTTTTCCATTCAGCAAGATAGCGTGTATATCCACAAGCTGTAATTTTAGAGCATTAGTATACATTTTATTTGAAAGCTTTCAGCATATTTTCATAACAAACATTCAAAATCCATTTTGCCTTTCTTCCAAGTTTATACAAGTATTTTGTTGTAGTTAAGAAACTAGGGGTTTGTACTTATTTTCTGAAAATAATATTCAAATTAAATGTTATAATAATTATAGAAAATCACCAGAGGTGTACCAATGACTGCATCTTTAGGAACATCACAACATAGGTGATTATTAGCAGTATGATGTATCACACTCCCTCCAAAATATTGAGAGATTAAATACATAGCTTAGTCAGATCATCTGGCATTCCAAATTAAAATGTAGCTTAACTGCAAAGGAGTACACATACTTAAAAGAACTGCTGATCTTCACCTTTTTGTCAGCTTTGTATATTCACATACCAATTACTGACCTCTCAGAGACTTGATGTATACGTGCTTATCACGCACTCAAATTGAAGTCATATCTTCCCAGCTGCGTTATCTGAGGCAGCATGTATTGCACAAATTGGTAAATAGGAGTAATTTCTTATCTGCTAGCTCAGGTGAAAGAACCTAATGCTATGCTACCCATTAAGAGATTTGTCCTGGTGTCCTGGAGAGTATTTAATTCTCAACCAGCAAACGTAGATGGATTAATTCAGGTCACAGTAACTTGTAGAAACTTGGCTGTGAGGGAATTGGCTGTACTATTTCCTGCATTACAACAGTGATTGTCCTTCTAAACACAATTATTTGACTATGTGAGCTGCCACCTCATCTCCTAAGTAGAAGGGCTCTTTAGGAG
Organism: Stegostoma tigrinum; assembly: GCF_030684315.1. Taxonomy (NCBI): domain Eukaryota; kingdom Metazoa; phylum Chordata; class Chondrichthyes; order Orectolobiformes; family Stegostomatidae; genus Stegostoma; species Stegostoma tigrinum. Next base: position 20,541,111 of record NC_081356.1, read on the forward strand.
CTTATGTGGTCTTGAGTGTGAGGGAAAAGCCTGTGGCCTCATGACGAAAGTCTTGTTGAATAAACAAGCCGTAGTGTATTGAATCCCTACAATTATTTACAGTTTATAAAAATATGCTTGCCACTACCGTAAGGACTTAAGAGGACCTACTTTATATCTGTCCCCCTCAGGAGCTTTCTTTGCCCCCAAAAAATCCTCTTGACAGCATGACGTTGGCTGATGCTTATCACACTCAATTAAGCATCAAATTATTTCAGACCCATAAATCCACATCTTTCCCAAGTGTTTTTTTTAAACTACTCTGGTTGCACATTTGTTCATAAATTTACATGTACTACTATTCCATTTTCCTCCAAATACTTCACTCTACAATTTGGTTTCACTACATTCCCTGAAGGCATTGTCCTCAGGCTTTGAAGATTATAGTTGACTGGTATGATATAGCTGTCAGAGAATATGCTCCTGACAATCTGAAGACTGATGTTCTCCTCTAAACTGGAGGATCTTCAATTTCTTGTATTGCTTTCTTGGAGAATATCATCGCTGCTAGAGCAGACACTTTTTATTTTGCAGTATTCTGTAAGTTAAGCCATTGCTTGTTCCTTTTTAACAATGTCTTCCATAGAATTGTATGTACCACGTCTTCAATTTGTGTCAGTGGATTTCAGTTCTTAATGACCCTATAGATTTATGCTGACGTAGGTAGGCATCAACTTGTTCATTAGTTTGGGCTTTCAAGCTTTTCCTTACAAATTATTCCTAGGACGATGAGACTGTCCTCTGAAGAGGTATTTAGAAAACTGAGCCTGTATTCTCTGGAGTTTCAAAGAATGGGAAGTAATCTCATTGAAACTTACAAAATACTCAAAGGTATAGATAGAGTAGATACGGGTAAGTTGTTTTCCATGGTTAGGAATCTATAACCAAGAAGCACAATTTAAAAATAAGCTGGATACTACTTATTTATGACATAATGTGAATTTCCTTTACTCAGAGGGTTGTAAAGATTTGAGTTCTTAACCACAGAGGGCTGTACAAACTCAATCTTTAACTATGTTTAAGGTATCCGTAACATACTGGGTTAAGGGAAAGAGATGAGCAAAATGCAAGAAAGTGTTCAATTAACAATGATTGTAGTGAATTATGAGGCATCGGCAAACTGAAGGGCCTGCTCCTGCTCCTACATTCCTGTTTCTTTTCTCATTTCATACATTACGTATCAGACACCTTTAAGAAACTCCAAATGCCATACCTAAACACAAAATAAAGCGAACAAGCAATTAATGAACATGAAACATTTGTTTTAGCAAATGCAGTTGAAATTCAGTATTAAAGGGCAGTATTGATCATATGCTGTGTGCAAATGATGTGCAGTTTATATCCTTTAGCTAAGCAACTATATTTAAGATGAATCTGGATATTGAATATGCTGAAACCGATACTGTATTTTGCTGAGATAATGGGAACTGCAGATGCTGGAGAATTCCAAGATAATAAAATGTGAGGCTGGATGAACACAGCAGGCCAAGCAGCATCTCAGGAGCAGCATCTCAGATGAAGGGTCTAGGCCTGAAACGTCAGCTTTTGTGCTCCTGAGATGCTGCTTGGCCTGCTGTGTTCATCCAGCCTCACATTTTATTATCACTGTATTTTGCTAATGTTTTCTCATTTCCATTTTCTGGTATCTCTATCAAACCAGTCAAGCTCCTTGAGGCCCCAGCTGCTGTCCATGTCTCTACATTTATACAATCTTCATTTCATTATCAGCCCAATTAGCAGCATCCTATGGCAGTAGTGAAAACAAAGGTATCTTTGAAATAGCAGGGTGTAGAGCTGGATGAGTGCAGCAGGCCAGGCAGCATCAGAGGAGCAGGAAAGCTGACGGTTCGGGTCTGGACCCTTCTTCAGAAATGGGGGATGGGAAGGGGGCTCTGAAATAAATAGAGAGGTGAGGAGGTGATGATAAAAGGTGGGGTCAAGGAGGCAGGGATGACACAAGTAAAGGTGAGTGTAGGTGGGGAGTTGGGATGGGGATTCGTCAGTGAGGAGGGAGCACCGGGTAGGTGGGACGGAAGACGGACAGGTCAAGGAGGCGGGGATGAGATGGGCTGGTCTTGGAATGAGCTCAGGATGGGGTGATTTTGAAGCTTGTGAAGTCCACATTGAGGCCATTGGGCTGCAGGGATCTCAAGAGTTATATGAGGTGTTGTTCCTCCAGCCTTCGTGTGGCATTGTTGTGGCACTGGAGGAGGCCCAGCATGGACATGTCATCCAGGGATTGGGACGGGGAGTTGAAGTAGTTTGCAACTGGGAGGTGTTGTCGTTTGTCACGAACCAAGCATAGGTGTTCCACAAAGTGGTCTCCAAGCCTCCGCTTGGTTTCCCCAATATAAAGGAGGCCACATCAGGAACAGCGGATGCAGTGTACCACATTAGCAGATGTGCAGGTGAACATCTGTTAAATGTGGGAGGTCTTCTTGGGGCCTGGGATGGGGGTGAGACGGGAGGCGTAGGTACAGGTGTAGCGCTTCCTGCAGTTGCAGGGAAAAGTGCTGGGGGTGGTGGGGCTGGTGGGGAGTGTGCAGTGGACGAGGGAGTCACGGATGAGAGTGTGCCTCTTTGAACTCTCGATAAAACTTACAGATGACAGCAATTTCCATATAATTTATTTTGGGGTCTATTTACAGATTACTCAGCTTACTAGTTTAAATCATCTCAAATAGTCCTGAAACATAAACTCAAGTGAAATCAAAAAACCAGAGCTTTTGCATCCGAACAGAAATATTCTCTGTCTCTGTCTTCTTTCTATCAGGATGAGATGGTTTGAATCATAAAATTAATGAACATATTTGGTGTAACCATTCAGATTGCTGAGTCTATGTTGGATTCTGAAAGAACAACTTTGTGAGCCCTTCAACACTACCCTTTCCCAATAGCCAAGCCAAAATTTTGGGCTTTAACAACTCATCCAATGCCCTTGAATTCTTTGAGATCAAATGTTTCATATTCTTCCTTCTCTAGAGAACCCAGAGGAGAGACAGTTCAAAGCCATCTGACCTACAGTTACATTCTAATGTCCTGAGTCTATCTATCGGGTCCTTGGTCCATAACTATCTGCAACTTTCATTAAACATCCCTTTCCAATGACAGCTCCCCTGGCACTAATCAATATTCAATTTATTGAAAAGACTTTCCATACCGCTGAGTTCTGTTTAGAGCTCAGTGTTTTATAACTGTGTCAAAGTTCAAAGAGATGTGTTGTTGCAGACACAACCACTTTGGCAACTATTGGAAGGATGGAAGGGATTAGCTCCTTCCAAATTTCTTGGGTATGGAATGTATTATACAATCCAGATTCCACAATTCAATACTACCCTTTATATGTGACTGTCAGTCTGAATATCAGGTCATTGCCTTCTCCTAAATAGATTAGATTAGATTCCCTACAGTAAGCAAACAGGCCCTTCGGCGCAACAAGTCCACACCGCTCCTTGAAGCATCCCACCCAACCCCATCACTCTATAAGCCACACATCCCTGAACACTATGTGCAATTTAGCATGGCCGATCCACCTAGCCTGCACATCTTTGGACTGTGGAAGGAAACCGAAGCACCCAAAGGAAACCGACGCAGACACAGGGAGAAAATATCTTCAAGAAATCAGAAGAATAATTATTTATTTTGTAAGAATAAAAATTGCAAAATGAAATGTGCAGCAAATGCACTGTATATTCCTGAAAATGATCTTAGAAATGTCGCATCTATAACAACCAAATTGTTAAGGCAAAACAAGTGAGATAACATTGAAGCAGAAATATATACAAACAGTATATAAAGAGTTATAGTTCATCAATGACTTGAGAAAGAATTACAATCAATATATATGATATCATATAGAGCGTAATTCTTCCAATCCATTCAATCAATGAGATATAAGTATTCATATAGATTTAGATCAAAGGACATTTTATCTAATTATTTTGTGGAAAATATAGTTATAAATTTGATTTTCAAACCCACTCAGTTCAACTCAATAAATTTAAAGACAGATTTTAAGCTTAGAGCTGGCCCGTCATGTGTCTACTATAAAAATATACTTCATGTCAAAAATGATCAGCTAATGTACTGACTAGAATGCCTAATTTATTTTTTCTATAAAAAATACAGAGGAGTATCTATTGACTTGAGCTCAGAGTCACAGATTTGTTTTTGTGCAATTTGCTTGTTGTAGCATCCACACCCCAACACCAATGGAATGGAGTTAATTATCTTCAAAAATTCACTAAAAGCAAAGACCACAGGAGAATGTGAATGCACAACATTCCCTATTCTATCAGCACAACATACAGACTCTCATCTGGAAATTCACCTCGATGAAAGCAATTAATTATTCATATCATTTTGGAACTAAGGCTGAGAGAGAGATTCACATGATCTAGTCTTGTTGTAATTGGAATATACTAGCCGCAACTTTGTTTGGATGCCTAAACAGTTGGAGAGCAAAGATCATTTCACCGTCTAACTTTTCTGTGCTTTAAGGACACACTTTTTCTGCAAAACAGGACAAGCAACTGAAATGCTGAAGGAACAAGACCCAAATGTGTTTTTTCTCCTTCTTCTCCAACCAACATAAAAGCTTTTAAAGCTTGATTCAACAAACTCAGATGTCTTACAGAGTTTTATGAAGGTTCAGTTATACAAGTCATCAATGAAATAATAGCTCAAATACTGTGAGCAGTTTTGGTCTCCGTATTTACGGAAGGATGTAAATTGCGTTGCAGGCAATTCAAAGGAGGTTTACTAAATTCATAACCAGAATGAGTGGGCTGTTTTATGATAACAGGTTTGACAGGGTGTCATGTACTGTAGTGGTGGTATCCCTATTCCAGGACTGATGGCCTGGGCTCAAGTCCTATTTGGTCTAAAGGTGTGTAACAACATCTCTGAATATGTTGATTAGGGAAAAGCAAATAGGTTGGACAGGCTTGATTTGTTTGCAATGGAATTTAGAAGGCTAAGCAATGATGTGATTGAATTGTGTAAGCTTCTAAATTGTCTGAACAAACTGCATGTGGAAAGGAATTTATTTTTTATCTTTTCACTGAGTCCAGAAATGTTCCAAAAGTACAGGTCAAACTTTTAGGGCAATAGTGAAGAGTTTTTTTTTTCACAGGGCTGTGTGAGTTTAGAACTTGCTGCCTCAAAAGCCAGTAGAGATGATTTCATGAAGATTGAGGTGAGTAGGTTGTGCAAGGATATGAAAGGTTATAGGAGCAATAGATGGAAAAATGGAATTTGAAGCTCGAATAGATCAGTGCAATCTTATTGAGCGGTGAGGCAGGCTTAAGAGACTGAATGGCCTGTTATTGTTTCTATCGCATAAGTAATTTTATTAGATCCTCCCATTTAGAAAACCCTGTAGTATTTGACATTTTAATGTTATTTCTTTATTTGTTTCTATTTTTATGCCAAGAAGAATGTAGTTGCGAGATTTTTAACTTTTTTAGTAATTTTTCTATTTCTGTAACTAGGTACTTTGTATCTAGGATGGCACTGTGTTTGGTGACACTGGACACCATTCACAATACTTTTCTGTCCTGTACTTGAGCACACGTGACAATAAAATCTAAATCTAAATCTGTCATTCTTCTAAATATGAGGGTACAGTGTTTAATTGTCCGAGTATTTTGGGCAATCAAATCGAACTGTACAAGGTTCACTTTGAGAACTGTTTGTGTGTCCCAATGAATGAAGTTAACTCTGGAATGTTTCCAGACCAGATACAAAAAACAGATAGATTATCTATCTGCAAAACCAAAAGCCCTCAGGAAGCTTTAGTATTGCCAAGTGAAACCAAACCAATCAAATTCAGCCTGAAACAAGCCAAGTAATCAGTCTCTATGAGCTGTGTGTCCCTTCAATTTTACAGACTCCTAACTGTCTTAATCTAACATTACTTACAAACATAGGAATATAGAACAGGTGCAGAAATAGGCCATTTGGCCCTTTCAGCTACTCTGCTATTCAAAACTTCATGCAACACCTGGTTACACTCTCAAATCCACTTTCTTGTTTGTGCCCTTAATGCTTGACTTATTTGCTTGTCAATTTTTATTTTAACTCAGCTTAGAATAAATTCAATGATTCAGTCTGTACTGTCTTCTGAAGAAGAGCTCCACAAGCTAATGACCATCTGGCAGAAAAAAATAAAATCTCCTCATCTCCGTGTTAAAAGAGAAACTTCCTATCTGTAAATGGTGTCCCCAGTTCTAGTCCCTTCCATGAGAAGAAACATCTTTAGCCTATCAATTGTTTAGGAAGGCAGAAGGAATGTTATCTTTTATTGCAATAGGAGTAAAATATACAAATAGGGAAGATTTACTGCAGTTGTACAATGCCTTGGTGAGACATTGGCTAAAATACTGCGGACTGCCTTGGTCTCCTTATTTAAAATGACACAATTGTGTTAGGAATAGTTCAGATAAGATTCACGTGGTTCATTCTTGTGATGAAGGGTTTATCTGTCGAAGGAACATTGAACAAGTCAGGTCTAAATTCATTAATTTAGAATATTGATGGACAATCTTATACTGCAGGAAGCTTTCTCTCATGGGGGAGTCTAGACATTAGGATTCTAAAATTTAAGCATTGGAACTTTCAGAGGTAAAGAGATTTACTTTTCTTGGAGGGTCAGTAGCTCGTTGAAGCTTATCTCCAAGAGAGGAGAGTGGGTTATTGACATAATTAAAAGCTGAGTTAGATAGGTTTTGATTCTCATTGAAGTCAAGGGTTTTAGAGGGCAGACAAAAAAGCAGAATTGAGTCCACATCTCAATCAAGCATGACTAAATACAACACTGGAGCAGATTTGAGGGATTGAATGACCCACTCTTGCTCTTAAAACTTAATTTCTCAAAATTACGGACCAGTCTACTTAACATTGGTGGTAGAAATAATACTGAAATCTTAACAAACAGGAAGAAGAACATCTCAAAGTGAGAAATGAAATGACAACTAATCATATTGATTTCAAACTGGCAAACCTTGCTTGACGTACCTTATTGGTCATGGGTAATTTCATTGATATAAATTTGTTTGGATGTTCAAAACATCTTCAAGGGGGAGTTTCATAACAGAACTAATAGATTAGAATGAATGAAGTCCAAGATTGTGAGCCGGGGAACGAATGGCAGAATTGATTGCTAGTCAACTTCAAGTAATGCCTTGGGACTTAAGGTACTTAATTAAAGTAGCAGAAGTTTGGAAATAGTATTTCACAAGAATCAGCGCTGCATATGCCGGATATGTTTACAAAACATATTAATGATTTTCCATTTGGAGTGATAAACACAATTTATAAATTCATCAAAGTACCAAAAAGGGGAGGTTCGAAAACAATATCAAGAAAGACAAGAACAAATCTCAGAAGAATAAACTTGAAAATTAGGCAACTATTGGCAGGTGAAATTCAACACAGGTAAATGTAAGGTAACATATTTTAGTAGGAAGATTAAGAGAACACTTATTGTGTGGACAGTGCATATCCAAATAAAAGAACAAAGGAATCATAAAAGTACATCGACACAAAAGATTGTGCCAAGGTTAGCAAGGACATAAAAGAAAGCAAACAAGGCACTTGTTCTTTTTTCTCCTAGAGGGATAGAAGTGAAAATTATCGAAGTTATGTTAAACCTTATCATATTGTGATTAGACTACCCTTGGAAAATTCTCCCAATTATTGATCATTATATTAGAAGAAAAAATAGAGACACTGGAGAGGATACGGAGAAAGTTTACCATGAAATCGGTGGTAAACATGACTGGCTCATTCTCTTTGCTGAAAAAAAAGGTGTGAGGAATGGCGTAACAGAAATCTTTAGAAGTATGAAAGTTTCAGTGGAGTTGGTAAGATGAAAATGTTTCTCCTTAAGAGGAAAAACATAACTAGAATCCATCAATGATAATGGGACTTCACCAGCTTCAAAATCTTCCCTTCCCCCACCGCATCCCAAAACCAGCCCAGTTCATCCCCTCCCCCCACTGCACCACACAACCAGCCCAGCTCTTCCCCTCCACCCACTGCATCCCAAAACCAGCCCAGTCTGTCTCTGTGTCCCTAACCTGTTCTTCCTCTCACCCATCCCTTCCTCCCACCCCAAGCCGCACCTCCATCTCCTACCTACTAACCTCATCCCACCTCCTTGACCTGTCCGTCTTCCCTGGACTGACCTATCCCCTCCCTACCTCCCCACCTATACTCTCCTCTCCACCTATCTTCTTTTCTCTCCATCTTCAGTCCACTTCCCCCTCTCCCCCTATTTATTCCAGAACCCTCACCCCATCCCCCTCTCTGATGAAGGGTTTAGGCCCGAAACGTCAGCTTTTGTGCTCCTGAGATGCTGCTTGGCCTGCTGTGTTCATCCAGCCTCACATTTTATTATCTAGAATCCATCAATTTTGGATAAGACCAAAGAACCCAGTAGGGAGTTAAAAAGAAGTATAAATGTTTACATTCTGAAAGGGATAACTCTCTTGTGAGATTTATTTCACTGAAAGTAATTTGTGCTCCATGAACAGAAGATTCCTCAATTTTATTATAAAGGAAAGGAAAACTTACAGGCATCTTCACGATGTATGTTGATCTTTTATTTCGTGGGTGATACTGAAAATATTGAGAAATGTACCACTAATAAGGTTCGAGTAAAATTTAAAAATGGGAAGGTAGCATGCAGGGCTTTTAAATGAGATAATGGGAACTGCAGATGCTGGAGAATCCAAGATAACAAAGTGTGAAGCTGGATGAACACAGCAGGCCGAGCAGCCTCTTAGGAGCACAAAAGCTGGTGTTTCGGGCCTAGACCCTTCATCAGAGAAGGAGATGGGGAGAGGGTTCTGAAATAAATAGGGAGAGAGGGGGAGGCAGACCGAAGATGGATAGAGGAGAAGATAGGTGGAGAGGAGAGTGTAGGTGGGGAGGTAGGGTGGGGATAGATCAGTCCAGGGAGTATGGGCAGGTCAAGTGGGCGGGATGAGGTTAGTAGGTAGGAAATGGAGGTGCGGCTTGATGTGGGAGGAGGGGATAGGTGAGAGGAAGAGCAGGCTAGGGAGGTGAGGACGAGCTGGGCTGGTAAAAAGTTGATTTAAACCATTATATAGAGAAAGAAAATCCCTAAATCTAACTGGGTGGATGTAAGTCATTGACTATCAGATTGTTTTGCAAGACGAAACATAAATTGTTGGAGTCCTAACAGAGTATGCAATGTAATGTTTTGTAGAGAATATGAAGAATGTTGATTTATGTTGTCGTTGAAATTTTGGCTTTACGTTTAAACTTTAGATTTTACTCAAAGAGTAAGCCAAGAGGCTGTTAACTGTATGTAAAGCATATCTGTTTACAGGCAGCAGATATTAGTTTGATGTTCATTTATTAAAAGGACCAGATTAATTTTGTGCGTGTTGAAACAGAAGATGTATATTGTAACTTGCATCTCTGGAAAGAAGCATTTACATAAGTAAATGGAGATCTTTCACCAGCTTGCTTTCAGGAGTACAACATTTGCCCTATTGAGTCTACACCAACTCTTTTGATAAACTACCCAATATGTCTTGTAAAGTTATTTGAAATGCTTTTACCCCATTAAGGGTACCTTTTCATTTTTAATTTTTTCATGGGATATGGGCGTTGCTGGTAAGACAGTATTTCTGACCACGCTTGATAGTGAGGTTGGTGGTGAGCTTTTTCTTGCATGTTGTATTACTTTTTGTATGTTGTACAAACTGCTGCAGCATCACAGCTTGGTACGTCAACTACTCTGCCCAGGGCTGTTAGAAAGTACAGAGATTTGTGAACACAGACCAGTCCATCATGCAAGGCAACTATCCATCCATTGACTCCGTCAACACTTCTTGCTGCCAACATCATCAAAGACCCCTCTGACCCTGGCTATAAACTCTTCCAACCTCTTCTATCCGACAGAAGAGACAAAAGCTTAAACACATATACCAATAATTTCAAGAACAGCTTCTTCTGCGCTGTTATTAGACTCTTGAATGGATCTCTCAACTGCAAATCTGATGTTGATCTTGCTCGTTGAGCACCTTCTTTGCAGCCATAACTTTGAATTCCTCGCTCTTGCACGTACAACTGGCATCGACCCAACAGTATGGAAAAATGCCTAGTTATGTCCTGTCTACGTAAAACATATAAAATCTAAACCAACAAATTACTACCTCTTCAGTCTGCTCTTGGTCATCTGCAAACTGGTGGAAAGTATTGTTAACAGTACTGCAACTTAACAATCATCTGCTCACAAATGTTTGGGTGCCACTAGGACTGCTTAGCCTCTGACTTGATTGCAGCTTTGGGTCTTAAAGTTGAGCAAAGTAGCTGAATTTATGTGGTGAAAGAGTGGCTGCCGTTGACATCAAGGGAGCATTTAATAAAGCGTGGCATCAAAGATCTCTTGTAAAACTGAAGCCAAATGAATTCAGGGGCAAACTCTTCATTTGTCTGAGTCATCGTAAAGAGAGATGGTTGTTGTAGCTGGAAATCCAAAGTCTCAGACACAGATCAGTGCAGCTTTTGAGGGCGAGAAGGATCATTAATGCACACCAGTAACTTTAAACTCTCTCCAAAGATGTTGCCAGACCTGTTTATTATTTCCAGCAGTTTCTGGTTAAATTTCAGATCACTATTGTTAGCATTATTCACTTTTGACAACGAAGGCAATGTTGAACATGTGTAAACAATACCTCATTCCATATGGTTTGGACCCTCAATAAATACCTAAGATATGAAATCTAATTTTACTTCAGAGAGTGTAAAATAGCAATGGTGTTTTGGTTTGTAATTTTCACATAATTTCAATTCAGTGTTCCTTTTGAAATGTCCTGTCCACCATTTGTCTATTTGCTTATTTTTGTTATTACACAATTGACACATTACTTATATGAATTTTGATGCAAATCACACTAAATTCAGCAAATATGTTTCTTAAATAATATAGAATTATAATTACAAATACCATGATTATTAAAGTAAGGCTCTGCTTGCAGCTAGAAATCTGCTTATGCAAGAATTTGAAGTGATTTTTCACAAACAACTGAAGTATTCTTTGTTTTTTCAAGGTGACTGAAGTCAAGAGATAGGAAGGATTTTTCATTCTGTGCTGACTAATGTCATCAAACACTCTCAGGTCAGGTACACTATTGCTTTGCTTTTGTAACAGAAACTTTCCAGTGAAATTGCCTCAACTATACACTTCATTTCCAAGATCAGAAAATGTGCTAGTGCATCACTGACTTATTCTCACTTGACATATTCAGAGACATTACAGCTTCAAAAAAGTTAGGTGTAAATTTGCTACCAGTTATTATCAATTTGTCAGAGATAGAAAGAACTTCATATGCTGGAGAATCTGAGATAACAAAGAGTAGAGTGTGATGAACACAGCAGGCCAAGCAGCATCAGGGGAGCAGGAAAGCTGATGTTTCGGGCCTAGGCCCTTCTTCAGAAATGGGGATGGGGAACAGGATTCTGAAATAAATAGGGAGAGAGGGGGAGGCGGATGGAAGATGGTTAAAGGAGCAGATAGGTGGAGAGGAGACAGACAGATCAATGAGGCGGGGTTGGAGCCAGTAGAGGTGAGTGTAGGTGGTGAGCCAGGGAGGAGGGAGAGGTCAAGGGGGAGAGATGAGGCTGGTAGGTGGGAGATGGTGGTGGGGCTTGAGGTGGGAGGAGGGGACAGGTGGGAGGAAGGGGAGGTCAGGGAGGTGGGGACAAGCTGGTCTGGTATTGGAATGCAGTGGGAAGAGGGAAGATTATGAAGTTTATGAAATCCATATTGATACCGTTGGGCTGCAGTGTTCCCAAGCGGAATATGATTTGCTGTTCCTGTAACCTTTGGGTAACATCGTTGTGGCACTGCAGGAGGCCCAGGATGGACATGCCATCTGAGGAATGGGAGGGGGTGTTGAAATGGTTCGCGACTGGGAGGTGCAGTTGTTTCGTGCAAACCGAACGTAGGTGTTCCACAAAGTCATCCTGTAACCTCCACTTGGTTTCCCCGGTGTAGAGGAGGCCATGTCGGGAACCTTAAATACAGTATACCACATTAGCAGATGTGCAGGTGAACATCTCTGCTTCTTCCTATCCCACAGGCCCGACCAGTCCCCCTCCACCGACACCTTCATTGTCTTAGCCGAACTCGTGCTTACCCTTAACAACTTCTCCTTCAATTCCACCCACTTCCTATAGACAGAGAGAGTGGCCATGGGTACCTGCATGGGCCCAAGCTATGCCTGCCTCTTTTTATGTTACGCAGAACAATCCGAACCCTGCCTCATCCTCCGTTACATTGATGACTGTATGGGTGTCACCTCATGCTCCCACAAGGAGCTCAAGCAGTTCATCCACTTCACTAACACCTTCCATCCCAACCTTAAGTTCACCTGAGACCTCTGTCTTATTCCTGGACCTCTCTGTTTCCATCTCAGGCAACCACCGACTCCCACAGCTACCGAGAATATACCTCCTCCCACCCACCTTCCTGCAAAAATGCCATCCCCTATTTCCAATGCCTTTGCCTCAGCTGCATCTGCTCCTGGGATGAGGCATGCCACTCCCGAACATCCAGGTGTCCTTAATATTTTTCAAGGATTGCAACTACACCCCCCCCACAGTGGCCAAGAATGCCCTCGACCATGTCTCCTGCATTTCCCGCAACTCATCTCACACCCCCTCCCTGCAATAACAACCAAAACAGAATACTCATCATCCTCATGTACCACCCCACCAACCTTCAGATCTGACGCTTCATCCTCTGGCACTTCCGCCACCTGCAATCTGACCCCACCACCAAAGCCATTTTTCCCTCCCCACCCTTATCTGCTTTCTGGAGGGACCACTCGCTCAGTGACTGCCTTGTCCGCTCCACACTCCCCTCCAACTCCACCACACCCGGCACTTTTCCCTGCAACTGCAGGAAGTGCTATACCTGCCCCTTCACCTCCCTCGCACCCCCATCCCAGGCCCCAAGAAGACCTTCCACATCAAACAGATGTTCACCTGTACATCTGCTAATGTGTATACTGTATCCTCTGTTCCCAATGTGGCGTCCCCTACATCGGGGAAGCCAAGCGGAAGCTTGGGGATCACTTTGTGGAACACCTACGCTCAGTTCTCATGAAACAACTGCACCTCGTACTCGCAAACCATTTCAACTTCCCATCCCACTCCTTGGAGGACATGTCCATCCTGGGCTTCCTGCAGTGTCAAAACGATGCCACCCAAAAGTTGCAGGAACAGCACCTCATGTTTCGCTTGGGAACCCTGCAACCCAATGGTATTGATGTGGACTTCGCAAGCTTCAAAATCTCCCCTCCCCCAACCGTATCCCAAAACCAGCCCAGCTCATCCCCAACTCCCTAATCTGTCCTTCCTCCTACCTATCCCCTCCTCCCACCTCAAGCCAAACCCCCATCTCCTACCTACCAGCCTCATCCCCCCACCTTGACCTGTACATCCTCCCTGGACTGACCTATCCGCTGCCTAACGCCCCACCTACACTCACCTTTACTAGTTCCATCCTTGCATCTTTGACCTGTCTGTCTCCTCTCCACCTATCTGCTCTTTTATCCATCTTTTATCCTCCTCCCCTCTCTCCCTTTTTATTTCAGAACCCCTTTCTCCTCCCCCATTTCTGAAGAAGTGTGTAGACTTGAAATGCTCCTCTGATGCTACTTGGCCTGCTGTGTTCATTCAGCTTTACACCTTGTTATCTCATTATCAATCTGTGGGCAAGATTATGCATAATACTGTAGAAAATAGTTAGAAAATAGTCATCTCTGCAGCATCGATTGTAATTCTATATCATGATTATATAAAGATGTGACTTAGCTGATTGCCTGTTAAATGTCCAGTAATTTGACCTTTGAAAGGCAATTTTGCAGTTTATAGAAACCATTGGAAAAGTCCCAAGTCTTCCAACTGACTTAAGTTTAGTTATGCAAGAATTGAAATCTCCTCTAAGCTCCTGTAACCTTAACCTAAACCCCAACTCACGACTGAAACCCCAACTACCTGCTCTCAAGCTCTCCTCAGCCAATGTCCATCTCCTCTGACCCGACCTTGTTGAACCAAAAATAGGGCACCATCTTGCCCCAGACCAGATACCATGTCCACCTCAGCCACTAATCTGACATTCACGCAATAACCCAAACACCCCCACCCCATGGGTAAGTTCACCCCTCCTACCTGACCCCTCAACATACTCTAAGCACTTGTCACACTATCCCTCACTATCTCCTGCCTGTACACCTCACTAATCTGCCACCCTAACCCCTTAATCATCTGGCAATCCAGCTTCTAACCCTTCACCCATCTGCTACTCTATCCTCATCGCCCATCAGTCACCCGGCATCCTAGCCCTCTGCCCACCTGTGACTCCAATTCTCTGACTGCCTGACCTACATGTAACCCTAGCTCTTCATTCAGTGGGCACCCTACACATCTTCTCATTATCTGCCACACTAATGCCCAAAACTCCTCTCCCATTTGACATCCTTCGCCTCTACATCTGATTTGGATCAGAAATAGGGAACGACTGAAGTACATTTCAACCCAGGAACCTTGTGTGCCCACCCTTGAACCTTCACATCAATCTGAAAGTGTGATGCCAGAAATTGACACATTATTTCATTTGGGGGTGTACTTGTGTTTTATTGAGGTTCTCAGGTTTTTTTGCATTCTGTAGGAGAAAGATTAGGTAGGTCTTTAGCCAATGGGATCACCATTCCATGCTTGTCACACCTCAGCCTTCTAACTGCTGGGAGCAGCTGAAATGATAGTGTGAGGGTTTCCAAGAAACTGTAGTGCAAAGGCTGAACACTCCACTTTAATGGTTGCTCCATTCCCACAAGGCAAGGTGTGCTAGGCTTTTCACCTGTATACTACACCGTAGTTAAGAGGATGGACAGGAAATCTCAGCACAAGCATCTGTTAAAATCTCGAATTATTCAACTGCAGGTGGACGGCAGTGTTTCAAGAATGCAGATTACCAACATGTCCTCAAGGGCAACTAGGGATTGGCAATAAATGTTGGCCACCCACCGACGCCCATATCCTGCAAATGAATAAAAAGAAGGTCAGCAGCATGTCTGTTGCTCTAAAACTAAAACATACGAACCTACGTTTTCTCAGTTACTATCAATTCTAAAGTAGGGTCACCGGACCCAAAATGTTAGCTCTGATTTTTCTTCACAAACACTGCCAGACCTGCTGAGCTTTTCCAGCAACTTCTGTTTTAATCGAGTTTTGAGAAGATTTGTAGCTCAGGTTGAGGTTCTGGATGTGAGTTTGCTTGCTGAGCGGGAAGGTTAGTTTTCAGACGTTTCGTCACCTTTTTTTATTTGAAAAATATACTTTATTCATAAGATGTACAAAAAATAAAACATATTTATACACCTACCCAGTCACGCAAGCCGCTCTGGGTTACCCAGGGGGTACGTACACTAACTAAAGGAAAAAAAAACAAAGAAGAAAAAAACAAAGCAAAGAAAATACCCCGGTAGTCGTCACCCCACACAGTCCCCGTTGGCCCCCTGAGCAGTTACCAGATAGGGCCCTTTTTTCTATTCTGGACGAGGGGTTTCATACCGTGGCCTTTCCCCACCGCGCCTTGGCGGCTGCTACCCCAAGCTTTAGCGTGTCCCTCAGCACGTAGTCCTGGCCCTTGGAGTGCGCCAGTCTGCAACATTCGGTCGGGGTCAGTTCTTTCAGCTGGCAGACCAGCAAGTTGCGGGCAGACCAAAGAGCGTCTTTCACCGCATTGATGGTCCTCCAGGCGCAGTTGATGTTGGTCTCGGTGTGCGTCCCGGGAAACAGGCCATAGAGCACGGAGTCCCGCGGCACGGAGCTGCTCGGGACGAGCCTCGACAAATACCACTGCATCCCCCTCCAGACCTCCTGCACAAAGGCACACTCCAGAAGGAGGTGATCGACAGTCTCGTCCCCCCCGCAGCCGCCTCGGGGGCAATGTGCGGTGGCGCAGAGATTCCGGGCGTTCATAAAGGATCTCACTGGCAGAGCCCCTCTCACCGCCAGCCAAGCAATGTCCTTGTGCTTGTTTGAAAGTTCTGGCGATGAGGCATTCTGCCAAACGACTTTGGCAGTCTGCGTGGGGAACCACACGACGGGATCCACCCTCTCCTTTTCCCGAAGGGTCTCGAGGATACTACGTGCTAACCACTGCCTGACGGCCTTGTGGTCAAAGGTGTTTCCTTTCAAAAATTGCTGCACGAAGGACAGGTGGTACGGAACGGTCCAACTACTCGGAGCGTTCCGTGGCAACGAAGCCAGGCCCATCCTTTGCAACACCGGGAACAGGTAGAACCTCAGTAAGTAGTGACACTTGGTGTTTGCGTACTGAGGAACTATGCACAGCTTGATGCAGCCGCACACAAAGGTAGCTGTCAGGGCGAGGGTGGCGTTCGGTACGCCCTTTCCCCCATTTTCCAGGTCTTTGTACATGGTGTCCCTGTGGACCCGGTCCATCCTCGACCCCCAAATGAAGTGGAAGATGGCCCGGGTGACCGCAGCAGCGCAGGTCCAGGGAATAGGCCAGGCAGCGCCACATACAACAGTACCAAAAGCCCCTCGCACCTGACAACCAGGTTCTTACCCGCGATGGAGAGGGACCGGAGCGTCCACCTGCCCAGCCTCTGCTTCAATTTGGCGATACGCTCCTCCCAAGTCTTAGTGCATGCCCCAGCTCCAACAAACCAAACACCCAGCACCTTCAGGTAGTCTGTCCTGACGGTGAAGGGGATGAAGGAGCGGTCATCCCAGTTCCCGAAGAACATGACCCCGCTCTTACCCCATTGACTTTGGCACCCGAGGCCAGTTCAAACAAGCCGCAGATGTCCAATAGTCTACTCACCGACCGAGGATCGGTGCAGAAGACGGCGACATCGTCCATGTACAGGAAGGTCTTGACCTGAAGGCCTCCGCTGCCTGGGATAGTCACGCCCTTCAGGCTCACATCCTTCCTGATGGATGCGGCGAAGGGATCCACACAGCACACAAACAAGGCAGGAGAGAGCGGGCAGCCCTGCCTGACTCCAGATCTAACAGGAAAACTGTCTGATTCCCACCCGTTGATCGAGACTGCGCTAACGATGTTGGCGTAGAGCAGCCAGATCCAATTGCAGATGCTCTCCCCGAACCCCAATTTGGAGAGGACGTCCCTCATATAAGCATGAGAGGCCCTGTCGAAGGCCTTCTCCTGGTCCAGGCTGACGAGGCAGGTGTCCACCCGCCTGTCCTGTGCGTAGGCGATCGTATCCCTGATGAGCGCGAGGCCCTCAGCGATCTTCCTGCCCGGCACAGCACAGGTTTGGTCAGGGTGAATCACCGACTCCAGGACAGACCTGACCCGGTTGGCTATGACCTTGGCCAGGATTTTGTAGTCCACGTTCAAAAGTGAAATGGGACGCCAATTCTTAATTTCTTCCCTCTCCCCCTTCCTCTTGTAAATGACGGTGATGATGCCCTTCCTCATGGACTTGCACATTTCCTCTGCCCGAAGCGCACTATCATATACCTCCAGCAGGTCCTGGCCGACCAGGTCCCACAGAGCGGAATACAGCTCGACTGGTAAGCCGTCGCTCCCGGGAGTCCTATTCCTCTCCAAGGACTTGAGGGGTCTGGTCAGCTCGTCCAGGGATATCGGCCAGTCCAGCCACTCCCTCGTGCCGTCGTCTAAGACCTCCGTGATAGACGACAGGAATGACTAGGAGGCCGTGCTGTCCGTGGGCTTCGTGTCGTACAGTCCGGCATAGAAGGATCTGCTGATCCTCAAAACGTCAGGCCGAGACGATGTCACCGAGCCGTCGTCCTCCTTTAGCCGGCTAAGCACAGAGCTCTCTTTGTACACCTTCTGAAAGAAGAAACGCGAGCACGTCTCGTCCTGCTCCACGGAGCGGACCCTGGACCGGAAGATTATCCTGGAGGCCTCCGCAGTGAAGAGCGAGGCTTGCTGGCCCCTCACCTCGCGGAGGTCCTCCTTGACATCGACCCCCATCAACTGCAGAAGGACCAGGTTCTGCACCCTTTTCTGGAGTCACGACAGCTTTCCCCGCCTCTCTCTTGCCTTCTGAACACCCTTGAGGACAAAGAACCTCTTGATGTTCTCCTTCACCGTCTCCCACCAGTCGCCTGGAGACTCAAAGAGGGGTTTCACGGTTCTCCAACTGGCGTACTCCCTCTTAAGCTCCTCGACGTTCTCAGGGGCCAACAGAGTCGTGTTGAGCTTCCACGTCCCCTTGCCGGCCGGCTGGTCGCCCTGTAAGTGACAGTCGGCCAGCAGGAGGCAATGGTCAGAGAAGATCACCGGCTCGACGCCGGTGGACCTGACCGAGAACGCCAGTGACACAAACAGGAAGCCTATCCTTGAGCGAATAGACCCGTCTGGCCGCGACCAGGTGTACCTCCACTGCACTCCGTCTGCAGGGGCGCTGAAGACGTCGAGCAGCTTGGCGTCCTTCACCGTGCCCATCAGGAATCTGGACGTGACGTCCAGTTGACTCCCCCCACCCGCTGTCCCCACGCCGGATCTTCCATCTGCATCAATGATGCAGTTGAAGTCTCCGCCTAGGATGACCGGCCTAGATGTAGCCAGCAGGGGTGGAAGCCGCTGCAGGACGGCCAACCGCTCACTCCGTACCGCTGGGGCGTACACGTTGATCAGCCTCAGGGGAGCATTTCTGTAGGTGATGTCAGCCACTAGGAGGCGCCCCCCACCACCTTCTGAACTTGAGAGATGGTGAAGTCGCGCCCCCGCAGCAGAATAGCCAGGCCCGAGGAGCGACAGTCGTTACCCCCCGACCAGATCGAAGGCCCACAGGTCCAGACGCCGGACCATTTCCCGTACCTGCCGAAGTGCGGTATCCCGCACTCCTGAAGAAACAGGAGGTCCGCCTTGATGGTGGTCAGGTAGGCCAACGTGGACACACATCTCGCGGTTGACTTGACGCTGCGCACATTAATGCTCGCAACTCGTACCGCCATTATGGGCAGTGACCGCAGTACCCTCCCCAAGTCCAAGGTCCAGCCCCTCCATCTGTCCCTTCATGCCCATTGCCCAGGCTAACTGCTGGACGCTCTCCGGGCTCAGGAAACCGTCCGTGCTGCCTTCCGGGTGGCATCCCCCCGTCAGGGGTGCGGAGGCAGGAGGGTCCGGCTCCGGGTCTGGCTGGGGACGTGCTGTTTCCTCCTTCCCGCCTGGAAGTTCCGGGGGGCCCTCCGGTGCTCCAGCGGCACTTGACTGGGTGTTGGAGGGAGCCTCAGGACGCCTCCCGTCACCTGGAAGCAGGGTGCTGCTTTCCTTCCCCCTCGAGACCTTTAACTTCTGCTTCGGGTGGGCCATCTCCGAATCCTCCTCGTCAGAGGAGCTCTTATAGCCCCCCTGTAGCTGCCTCTTCCGGCCTGATGGTTGCGGTTCCTGGGCTCGTCGACGCACCTTCCTCCTCGCTTTCCGGACTGTTGTCCACTCCCCTGGGTCGCTTGTCGCCGCCTCCATTGGCTCCGGGTTGTCGGGGGGGAAATCGGAGCCTGCAGGGGTGCTTTGCTGGCCTCGGGCTCATCCTGCAGGGCTGGGCCCTCCTGCACGGCCTGGCCCTCCTGCATATTAGTGGGGTCCTTGCTGGGCCCTGGTGCCTTCCTCTCCTCCGGGGGGCTGGCCCCGCATTTCCCCTGCCGGCGACCTGGGCGTAGGTGGTACCCCGCCGCGGGCATGCCCTATAGAAGTGGCCCGCTTCCCCGCAAAGGTTGCAGCTTCTCTCTCGTGGGCAATCCTTTGCAAGGTGTCCCTCCTCCCTGCAGATGGTGGCTTTGCAGTCGGCCACCATGTGACCTGACCTACCACAGGCATGGCAGACTTTAGGTTGCCCTGCATAGGTCAGGTAGCCCCTGCTCCCGCCGATCGCAAAGCTGGACGGCGGGTGTGCAACATTCCCGTCTGCGCCCATCCTCAGCGTCACCTTGACCTGCCTCTTACTCATCCAGATGCCAAAGGGGTCTACGATGTCAGTTAGGTCCCCTTCCACCTTCACATACCTTCCAAGGAAGGTCAGGACATCAACTGCTGGCACATGCGGGTTGTACATGTGTACAGTCACCATACGGCTCCTCTGTGCTGGCATCACAAACAGTGGGACAGCAGTCAATACAGAGAGGGGGCCCTCACCTCCTTTCTCCTTGAAAACCTCCAGGAAGCGCTCGCAAAGCTTGGAACTCCTGAAGGTCACGTCGTAAAAACCTCCTCCAGGGAAATCCTGCAGGCAGTAAATGTCCGCAGCAGTGAACCCACAACAGTCCAACAGGACCCTCTTCACGAAGAAGGTGCGGTCCACAGGTGCACCTTCATTCACCTTCTTTACAGAAACACGGATGTTGTTCCGGACCCCCTGACCTGGGGCACGAGCACTTGCCGCAGCCATCGTTGCAGGTTGGCTGCTCCCCTGAACCAGCGTTAGGCCGAAGCCAGCATTAAGATCCACTGGTTGCAAGGGTGCACAGCCAAGCCGACGTCCTCCTTTCACCTCCAAGATAGCACTCTCCTCCTCTCGGTCCACAAGAGAGTGGGTCTTTATTGTGTTCCAGATGTAAGCTGGTTCACTGAGCTTGCCGGTTTGTTCCCAGTTGTTTTGTCACCTTTTTTTTTATTTGAAAAAATATACTTTATTCATAGAATGTACAAAAAAATAAAACATTTATACACCTACCCAGTCATGCAAGCCACTCCAGGTTACCTGGGGGTACATACACCAACTAAAGGGAAAAAAAAAAACAAAACAGAGAAAAAAGAAACCAAGCAAAGAAACCGCCCCGGCAGTCGTCACCCCGCACAGTCCCAGTTTGCCCCCTGACCAGTTGGGGAAGGCGCCAGCTGGGCCCAGTTACCAGATAGGATTCTTTTCCCTTTTCTGGATGAGGGGGCTCATACGGTGGTCTTTCCCCACCGCGCCTTGGCGGCGGCTGCCCCAAGCTTTAGTGCGTCCCTCAGCACGTAGCCCTGGACCTTGGAGTGCGCCAGTCTGCAACACTCGGTCGGGGGCAGTTCTTTCAGCTGGCAGACCAGCAAGTTGCGGGCAGACCAAAGAGCATCTTTCACCGCATTGATGGTCCTCCAGGCGCAGTTGATGTTGGTCTCGGTGTGCGTCCCCGGAAACAGCCCGTAGAGCACGGAGTCCCGCGTCACGGAGCTGCTCGGGACGAACCTCGACAAATACCACTGCATCCCCCTCCAGACCTCCTGCGCATAGGCACACTCCAGTAGGAGGTGATCGACAGTCTCGTCCCCCCCGCAGCCACCTCGAGGGCAGCGTGCAGTGGTGCAGAGATTCCGGGCATGCATAAAGGATCTCACTGGCAGAGCCCCTCTCACCGCCAGCCAAGCAATGTCCTTGTGCTTGTTTGAAAGTTCTGGCGATGAGGCATTCTGCCAAACGACTTTGGCAGTCTGCGTGGGGAACCACACGACGGGATCCACCCTCTCCGTTTCCCGAAGGGTCCTGAGGATACTACGTGCTGACCACTGCCTGGCGGCCTTGTGGTCAAAGGTGGTTCCTTTCAAAAATTTCTCCACGAAGGACAGGTGGTACGGAACGGTCCAACTACTCGGAGCGTTCCGCGGCAACGAGGCCAGGCCCATCCTTCGCAACACCGGGGACAGGTAGAACCTCAGTAAGTAGTGACACTTGGTGTTTGCGTACTGAGGATCTACGCACAGCTTGATGCAGCCACACACAAAGGTAGCCGTCAGGGTGAGGGTGGCGTTCGGTACGCCCTTTCCCCCATTTCCCAGGTCTTTGTACATGGTGTCTCTGCGGACCCGGTCCATCCTCGACCCCCAAATGAAGTGGAAGATGGCCCGGCGGACCGCAGCGGCGCAGGTCCAGGTAATAGGCCAGGCCTGCGCCACATACAACAGTACCGAAAGCCCCCTCGCACCTGACAACCAGGTTCTTACCCGCGATGGAGAGGGACCGGAGCGTCCACCTGCCCAGCCTCTGCTTAAATTTGGAGATACGCTCCTCCCAAGTCTTAGTGCATGCCCCAGCTCCACCAAACCAAACACCCAGCACCTTCAGGTAGTCTGTCCTGACAGCGAAGGGGATGAAGGAGCGGTCGTCCCAGTTCCCGAAGAACATGACCTCGCTCTTACCCCTATTGACTTTGGCACCCGAGGCCAGTTCAAACTGGCCGCAGATGTCCAACAGCCTACTCACCGACCGACGATCGGTGCAGAAGACGGCGACATCATCCATGTACAAGGAGGTCTTGACCTGAAGGCCTCCGCTGCCTGGGATAGTCACGCCCTTCAGGCTCACGTCTTTCCTGATGGATGCGGCGAAGGGCTCCACACAGCACACGAACAAGGCAGGAGAGAGCGGGCAGCCCTGCCTGACTCCAGATCTAACAGGAAAACTGTCTGATTCCCACCCGTTGATCGAGACTGCGCTAACGATGTTGGCGTAGAGCAGCCGGATCCAATTGCGGATGCCCTCCCCGAACCCCAATTTGGAGAGGACGTCCCTCATGTAAGCATGAGAGACCCTGTCGAAGGCCTTCTCCTGGTCCAGGCTGACGAGGCAGGTGTCCAGCCGCCTGTCCTGTACGTAGGCGATCGTATCCCTGACGAGCGCGAGGCTCTCAGCGATCTTCCTGCCCGGCACAGCACAGGTTTGGTCAGGGTGAATCACCGACTCCAGGACAGACCTGACCCGGTTGGCAATGACCTTGGCCAGGATTTTGTAATCCACGTTCAAAAGTGAAATGGGACGCCAATTCTTAATTTCTTCCCTCTCCCCCTTCCTCTTGTAAATGAGGGTGATGATGCCCTTCCTCATGGACTTGCACATTTCCCCTGCCCGAAGCACACTATCGTACACCTCCAGCAGGTCCTGGCCGACCAGGCCCCACAGAGCAGAATACAACTCGACCGGTAAGCCATCACTTCCGGGAGTCCTATTCCTCTGCAAGGACTTGAGGGCTCTGGCCAGCTCGTCCAGGGATATCGGCCAGTCCAGCCACTCCCTCGTGCCGTCGTCTAAGACCTCCGTGATAGACGACAGGAATGACTAGGAGGCCATGCTGTCCATGGGCTTCGTGTCGTACAGTCCGGCATAGAAGGATCTGCTGATCCTCAAAACGTCGGGCCGAGACGACGTCACCGAGCCGTCGTCCTCCTTCAGCCGGCTAAGCACAGAGCTGTCTTTGTGCACCTTCTGAAAGAAGAAACGCGAGCACGTCTCGTCCTGCTCCACGGAGCGGACCCTGGACCGGAAGATTATCCTGGAGGCCTCCGCGGCGAAGAGCGAGGCTTGCTGGCCCCTCACCTCGCGGAGGTCCTCCGTGACATCGACCCCCATCGACTGCAGAAGGAGCAGGTTCTGCACCCTTTTCTGGAGTCGCGACAGCTTTCCCCGCCTCTCTCTCGCCTTCCGAACACCCTTGAGGACAAAGAACCTCTTGATGTTCTCCTTCACCGTCTCCCACCAGTCGCCTGGAGACTCAAAGAGGGGTTTCACGGTTCTCCAACCGGTGTACTCCCTCTTAAGCTCCTCGACGTTCTCTGGGGTCAACAGAGTCGTGTTGAGCTTCCACGTCCCCTTGCCGGCCGGCTGGTCGTCCTGTAAGTGACAGTCGGCCAACAGGAGGCAGTGGTCAGAGAAGAACACCGGCTCGACACCAGTGGATCTGACCGAGAACGTCCGTGACACAAACAGGAAGTCTATCCTTGAGCGGATAGACCCGTCTGGCCGCGACCAGGTGTACCTCTGCTGCGCTCCGTCTGCAGGGGTGCTGAAGACGTCGAGCAGCTTGGCGTCCTTCACCGTGCCCATCAGGAATCTGGACGTGACGTCCAGTTGAATCCCCCCACCCGCTGTCCCCACGCCGGATCTTCCGTCTGCATCAATGATGCAGTTGAAGTCTCCGCCTAGGATGACCGGCCTGGACGTAGCCAGCAGGGGTGGAAGCCGCTGCAGGACGTCCAACCGCTCATTCCATACCACTGGGGCGTACACGTTGATCAGCCTCAGGGGAGCACTCCTGTAGGTGATGTCAGCCACTAGGAGGCGCCCCCCACCACCTCCTGAACTTGAGAGATGGTGAAGTTGTGCCCCCGCAGCAGAATAGCCAGGCCCGAGGAGCGACAGTCGTTACCCCCCGACCAGATCGAAGGCCCACAGGTCCAGGCGCCGGACCATTTCCCGTACCTGCTGAGGTGCGGTATCCCGCACTCCTGCAGAAACAGGAGGTCCGCCTTGATGGTGGTCAGGTAGGCCAACGTGGACACACATCTCGCGGTTGACTTGACGCTGCGCACATTAATGCTCACAACTCGTACCCCCATTGTGGGCAGTGACCGCAGTACCCTCCCCAAGTCCAAGGTCCAGCCCCTCCATCTGTCCCTTCATGCCCATTGCCCGGGCTAACTGCTGGACGCTCTCTGGGCTCAGGAAACCGTCTGTGCTGCCTTCCGGGTGGCATCCCCCCGTCAGGGGTGCGGAGGCAGGAGGGTCCGGTTCCGGATCAGGCTGGGGACGTGCTGTTTCCTCCTTCCCGCCTGGAAGTTCCGGGGGGCCCTCCAGTGCTCCAGCGGCACTTGACTGGGTGTCGGAGTGAGCCTCCGGACGCCTCCCGTCACCTGGAAGCGGGGTGCTGCTTTCCTTCCCCCTCAAGACCTTTAACTTCTGCTTTGGGTGGGCCCTCTCCGAATCCTCCTCGTCAGAGGAGCTCTTATAGCCCCCCTGTAGCTGACTCTTCCCTCCTGATTGTTGCGGCTCCTGGGCCCGTCGACGCACCTTCCTCCTTGCTTTCCAGACTGTAGTCCACTCCCCTGGGTCGCCTGTCGCCGCCTCCATTGGCTCCGGGTTGTCGGGGGGGATCGGAGCCTGCAGGGGTGCTTTGCTGGCCTCGGGCCCATCCTGCAGGGCTGGGCCCTCCTGCACGGCCTGGCCCTTCTGCACATTAGTGGGGTCCTTGCTGGGCCCTGGTGCCTTCCTCTCCTCTGCGGGGGCTGGCCCCGCATTTCCCCTGCCGGCGACCTGGGCGTAGGCGGTACCCCGCCGCGGGCATGCCCTATAGAAGTGGCCCGCTTCCCCGCAAAGGTTGCAGCTTCTCTCTCGTGGGCAATCCTTTGCAAGGTGTCCCTCCTCCCTGCAGATGGTGGCTTTGCAGTCGGCCGCCACGTGACCTGACCTACCACAGGCATGGCAGACTTTAGGTTGCCCTGCATAGGTCAGGTAGCCCCTGCTCCCGCCGATCGCAAAGCTGGACGGTGGGTGTGCGACATTCCCGTCTGCGCCCATCCTCAGCGTCACCTTGACCTGCCTCTTACTCGTCCAGATGCCAAAGGGGTCCACCATGTCAGTTAGGTCCCCTTCCACCTTCACATACCTTCCGAGGAAGGTCAGGACATCAACTGCTGGCACATGCGGGTTGTACATGTGTACAGTCACCATACGGCTCCTCTGTGCTGGCATCACAAACAGTGGGACAGCGGTCAATACAGAGAGGGGGCCCTCACCTCCTTTCTCCTTGAAAACCTCCAGGAAGCGCTCGCAAAGCTTGGCACTCCGGAAGGTCACATCGTAAAAACCTCCTCCGGGGAAATCCTGCAGGCAGTAAATGTCCGCAGCAGCAAACCCACAACAGTCCAACAGGACCCTCTTCACGAAGAAGGTGCGGTCCACAGGTGCACCTTCATCCGCCTTCTTTACAGAAACACGGATGGTGTTCCGGACCCCCTGACCTGGGGCACGAGCACTTGCCGCAGCCATCGTTGCAGGTTGGCTGCTCCCCTGAACCAGCGTTAGGCCGAAGCCAGCATTAAGATCCACTGGTCGCAAGGGTGCACAGCCAACCCGACGTCCTCCTTTCACCTCCAAGACAGCACTCTCGTCCTCTCAGTCCACAAGAGAGTGGGTCTTTATTGTGTTCGAGATGTGAGCTGGTTCACTGAGCTGTAAGGTTTGTTCCCAGATGTTTTGTCACCATTCTAGGTAACATCAACAGTGAGCCTCCGACAAAGCGCTGGTGTTATGTCCCACTTTCTATTTATCTGTTTAGGTTTCCTTGGGTTGGTGATGTCATTTCCTGCATTGGTGATGTCATTTCCTGTTCTTTTTCTCAGAGGATGGTAGATTGGCTCCAAATCAATGTGTTTGTTGATGGAGTTCTGGTTGGAATGCCAGGCTTCTAGGAATTCTCATGCGTGTCTCTGTTTGGCTTGTCCTAGGATGGATGTGTTGTCCCAATCAAAGTGGTGCCCTTCCTCATCTGTATGTAAGGATACGAGTGATCGTGGGTCATGTCGTTTTGTGGCTAGTTGATGTTCATGTATCCTGGTGGCTGGCTTTCTGCCAGTTTGTCCAATGTAGCATATTTTATACAGTTTGCACAGTCACTAATGTGAAAACAACGTAAGAAAAATAATTCCTTCTGAATTGGTTGTAAAGGAAGCAATGTTAATCTTCAAATGCAGGGCTCTGTGCATGGATACAGAATTGATACTGGTCCTGAATTTGTCTGTAATATCTGTGTGTTATAGTTCAATGATTTTAAATTCCACTTTATAGTACATTGACCATGAGTCTTCAAATGCTTCTATTTTTGATACACATGCAGTCAGTTCTACTTTTCAGATTAAAGCTTCTGCATTTGTAGCCAAGACATGGACACATATATTCATTGTTACATACAAGTTAAGTAATTACTGTATTTATATTCTGACTTCAGGATGACTAACATCATTAAAGTCAATGAAGTGCGTTTGAAGTGTGATCTGTTGCAGCCAATTTTTGCACAGCATTGTCTCATAAATAGCTGTGAAATAAATGATCAGAAAGTTGCTTTTAGAATTTTGCTTGAGGCATAGAAATTGACAAAGAGATTTGGCACAACACCTCAGCTCTTTGAAATATTGTCATGAGTTATTTCAAATCCGCTTGAGTGACATGTATATCATGACAGCAGGAAGTATATAAAGCCTGCAACCACTGCAATGCACTCATGGCTAGACACTAATAGAGGAAGCCAGATTGATTAGCTTACCTCTCAATTAATCAAAAGTAATGGATTAATTGCCCTCTCAACTGGCCTCCCACCTAAGGATAAGAATGATGATAGTGGGCAGCAAAAAGGCCACATTGTCAGCTGTGCCAAACCCACTGATTTTAAAGGCCATGCTGTTATGCTGCCAGCTGATGATATTACAAGGCAAATCATGTCCCAGGCCAATCTAACTTGATATATATCATGTAAAAACTGAACAAAAACAAAGTTGCTGGAAAGCTCAGCAGGTGTGGCAGCACTTGTGAAGGAAAAACAGAGTTAATGTTTTTGGTCCCCCAGTTTATAAGTGGATAAAAGGGGAAGGGGGAATGGGGTAGAGACTAAACAATAGGATAGAGCCTAGAGAGGGAGAAGAACAGTTGGATAGACAGAGAGTTGGTAATGATCAGGCTGGCAGAGTGAATACTTGTTAATGGTAGCTATTAGTGATGAACAGCAGGTGGTGTGTGGTAGCAAGGCCTGGTGTGTGGGGTAGGGGGCTAGGACATGAGAGCGTTTAGGCCCTAAAATTATTGAGTTCGATATTGAGTCTGGAGGTCTGCAGGGTCCCCAAGCAGAATATGAGATGTTGTTCTTCCAGCTTGCATTGAGCTTCACTAGAACACTGCAGCAAGCCAAAGGCAGACATGTTGGTCAGGGAACCAGGTGGTGCATTAAAGTGGCAGACAACAGTAGATGTTCTGTGAAACGGTCACCTAGTCTATGCTTCATTTCCCCTATATATAGAGGAGCCCATATTGTGAGCAGTGAATTCAGTAGACTAGAGTCTGGGAAGTGCAGGTGAAGTGTCGCTTCACCTGGAAGGTATGTTTGCGTCATTGGATACGGGGGAGGGAGGCGGTAAATGGACAGGTGTTGCACATTTGGCGTTTGCAGCCGTACGGCGGTGTAGGGGGTGAAGGAAGTGTGGACAAAGAGTGTCCCGGAGGGAACGGTCCATACGGAAGGTGGACAAAGGAGGAGAGGGAATATTTGCCTAGTGGTGGACTCTTGCTGGAGGTGGTGGAAATGGTGCCTGATGATATTCTGGACATGGATGCTGGTGGGATGGTAGGTGAGGATAAGACAAACCTTAACGCTGTTGCGGGAGGGAGGAGAAGGGGTGAGGGCAGAAGTACAGGAGATGGATCGGACCTGGTTGAGGGCCCTGTCAACATCGGAGCTGGAGAATCCTTGGTTGATGAAGAAAGTGGTCATTTCAGAGGCTTCCTTGTTGAAGTTGGCCTCATCTGAACATGTGTGATGGAGACGGAGGAACTGAGAGAATGGAATGGAATCTTCACAGGAAGTGGGGTGTGAGGATGTATAGTCCAGGTAGCTGTGGGAGTCAGTGGGTTTATAGTGGATATTAGTGGACAGTCTATCCCCAGAAATGGAAACAGAAATGTTGAGGAAGGGAAGGGAAGAGTCAGAGATAGGTGAAAGTGAGGGTGAGGTAGAAATTGGAGGTGAAATTGATGAAGGTTTCCAATTCCAGATGAGAGAGGTGAAGCAGCACCAATGATATCATCGATGTTTTGGATAAAGAGTTGTGGGTGGGGGCTGGAATAGGACTGGAACAAAGAATGTTCCACGTACCCCGTGAAGAGACAGGCATGTTTTTTTTATATATAACAAAGTGTGGAGCTGGATGAACACAGCAGGCCAAGCAGCATCTCAGGAGCACAAAAGCTGACGTTTCGGGCCTAGACCCTTAACGAGGTAGTCACTTACTGAAATGTAAACATGCCATGTTGAAGATTTGGGTTTAAACATAAACCAAAGTTTATTGCACAAAAGAAACGAAGATAAAATGGTAAGTGCCAAATTATTTACAGGTAATGCAAATTTAAAGCATTCAAAACATGTGGTAAAAATGTATTGATCCCAAAAACACTATTGATCCCTAAAAATACCTTTACAGTACTTACACTAAAGAAAATTTTCTTCTCTATCACTGTTTACGGCTTAATTTAACTTTGACTTCAACTCCCAGACTGGTGAATCTGACAGTTATTTCTGGAGTTAGCAGGATTTTTCTGAAGAAGGGCCTAGACCCGAAACATCAGCCTTCCTGCTCCTCTGATGCTGCTTGGCCTATTGTATTCATCCAGCTCTACACCTTATGGTCTCTTTCTCTTACACCTAAATCTTAGGTTCAAATACCTACCCTTTAAGGTTTTATTCAAAAACCGCTGGTATGGAACTACTTAAAATCTACTTATTTTGATAAGATTTTTAAAAAAATATGTCTAAACTATCTTCTCCCTTTCTCAGGAGCAACTGATTTACATATCCATCTTCAGCTAAGAACTGTGTTTTCTCAACACTTGATACTAGTCATATAGATTCTTTGATGTATGTTTAATGATTTGGCTTGGGTCAAAGGGCATTTAACATAATGTCAATGTTTACAGATACTATGAAACTTGAAAGGTGATAATGGCTAAGTAACATCGTAATGGAGTTCAAGCATGAACAGATAGTCTGCTAGAATGGACAGAAATATGGCAGGTGAAACTCTACAGAAAATTAAGAAGTTATGTTTTGAGAAGAACAAGTGCATTGCAATAAAAGCTAAATGGTACCGCTTGCTCAAAAAATTTTGAGAGCGGTAGGACAGTTTAAGTTAACAAAGTCATTCATGAAGCATGTAGAGTTTGTAGACTTGCCAGTAGATCCAGAGAGTGCAAACAAGAAGTAATGCTAAGCCTGTGTGCAACATTTGGTTGGCTCAAGATGAAGTACTCTATCCAGTTCTGGACACCAGGCAATAGGTGTTTACAGCCATGAAAGATTTGGATGGAGTAAATAATGGGAAAATGTTTCTCAGGCTGAGGAATCAATCAGCAATTATGCAATTGGCAAGACAACCAGGAGGAACATGAGCTCAAGGGTTTTTACAGAATTGTTGTTTAAATTTAAAATGGGGGGACTGCTTGATATATTGATGGGTACTTAATAATAACCTTCAAAAGAAAATTTTAAAATGCTTGTGAAAAAAAATGACATGGATATAAGAAATGATGGAGGAGATTCAATGGGTCTTATTCTACGATTGTATGAATCTGTAAGATGAAACCTTAGGCATAAGCTTGGGCTTGCTGTTGCATTTGGAACTTGTCAATGACTCTACTTGCCAAAGGTTAATTTTTTTTCATACAATTTAGAATTGTCAGTGAGCAGTGAAAGAAATAACAATGAGAGGGTCAAAAACGGAAAACACAAGAATAAATTAAATCCATCAAAATAGGCTTAGAACAAGAGCCAAAGCAAAGATTAGGAAGAAAGACTCAAGAATAGAGAGTGAGTAGAAACGCCATGCAAATAATGCACCAAATGCTAATTGAATGAATTTAGATGAAGCTGGAAGTATGAAAAAAGACAAAGAAACAGTTTAATTATTTTACAGTATGCTATTCTTAATGGATTAGAAGGTAATTTGACTGGTCTAGTGATATATAATAGTCAAGATACTTGTAAAAATTTAAATTCAAACATCTACCATGTTTGGAGTTATATTGTTGACATACAGAATGCAGGACAAATTTCAGATGTCAGAATGTTCCAGAAGTTGCTGGAAACAGCTGGTACACAACTCTGACCTCATTTGTGCATAAAGAAACTCCATTTTGTAGCGAAAAGTAAAAGACATACAATGAGCTTCAATACACAGTATTTCTGAACAATTTGTGTCATGATCTTCATTACCCATGACAAAACCAAAAACAAAACTGAAAGCTCATGGTTAACATTTCTCTTTAGTGCATGACATAAAATTGCTAAATTTCCAACATCAATACAAATTAGTCCTGATGCATTCATTGGTGGCTGGTAATTTATGTCCCAGTAGCTCTGTCAAAGGTATGATTTATGATCAACCCCACCCCAGGGTGGCACAAAAATTAAAGGACAGCCAAGATTAAAAGTCAAAGAAACTTTCATTCAGTGCCACAGGTTTAAAAAAATTGAGATAAAATGCCAAGTTTCCTTTTACCTTTGAAAACATGCAAGCAATCATATAATATTCCAGGAAGTTGTGAAAATTTGTATATCATTTCTGACCTGACTATTTCACAGCAGTGACAATAAGTCTAACCATTAAAGTCAACTACCAATAAATAATACAAACGAAACACACGAGGATAAGGCTTAGAGCAGAGTACTAACAAAAGGAAATAGCAAAATAGTGAAAGAAAAATCTGAGAAGAGAAGAGGAGAAAACATGAGGGCAAGAGTAGAATATTCGGAAAAAACAAAAGGCTGAATTTTACCAGAAATCAGCTCATTGTTAATTTAAATGTACACAAGGACTCTGTCCCCACAGCTGTGTGTGGCAAGGAATTCCAAAGACTTACAACCCTCGGAGAGAAGAAATCTTCCCTCTTCTCAGTCTTAAACTGTTGCCCCTTTATTCTGAGACGATGCCCTGTGGCCCTAGACTCTCCCATGAGGAGCAATATCTTCTCAGCATTTATCCTATCAAACCCCTTAAGAATCCTACATCTTTCAATGACATTGCCTATCAGTCTTCTAAATTTCATTGAGTAAACCCTCAACCTTTGCTCATAAGAAAATACCTCCTTACGGGGGAATGAACCTTCTCTATGCTGCCTCCAATAAAATAATTTCTTAATTAAGGGAACCAAAAGAGCTTACAGTTAGTTCTCCATACGTGATCTCACCAGCACCATGTGCAGTTACAAGGCTTTCTGACTCTTAGAACAGTACAGCTCAGTACAGGCTCTTCGGCCCACGATGTTGTGCCCAACTTTCACCTTAAACCTAAGGTCTATCTAACCTCCACCCCTACCTTATACTAACATCCATATGCCTATCTAATTGCTGCTTAAATGCCCCGAATGAGGCTAACACCATTACCCTCTCCAGTAATGCATTCCACACCCCTACCACTCTCTCAGTAAAGAACCTATAGAACCTAAAGAACAATGCTATTAGGCAAGAATTGCGGAGCATTGACATGCATAGACAATTGGTTAATGGAAAGGAAACAGCGAGTAGGGTAGGTTCTTTTTTGAGTTGGTGATCTGTAACCACTGGTGTTCCATGGCAATCATTGTTGGGACCACAACTGTGGTATACTCGAACCTCCTTGAAATAAAGACTGACATTCCATTAGCCTGTGTACCTGTGTGCTAGCATTCTGTGTATTGCACACAAATACCCCAAGCCCATACAATTCAAGGGTTGCACCTTTCTGCAGAATTTTTTTCAGTTTAACACTACTCTGCAGTTTTGCTCTTCCTTCCAAACATCTTCACATTCTTCCACATCATATTCTACTTGCCAACATTTTTGCTAACAAACTTAATCTATGAATATCCCTCTGTAAACTGATATACCCTTCTCGCAATTTGCCTTTCCACCTACTTTTGTATCTCTGTACGTATTTTTGCATGGCTACAGCATAGCCGCTTCCTTCCTCCAAGTCATTAGTATGTATTTTAAACAGTTGTGGTCCCACAATGATTGTCGTGGAATCCCACTGGTTACAGATCGCCAACTCAAAAAAGAACCTACCCCCACTCACTGTTCCCTGCTCATTAACCAATTCTCTATGCATGTCAATGCTCCACAGTTCTTACCTAATAGCATCGTAATTCCCCCTTCTCCAATTAAATACTTTCCCACACCATCTGCTCCTATCCTTCTCCATGATTATAGTAAAGGTCATGGAGTTGTGATCAGTATCACTGAAATGCTCCCCCACCAAGAGATCTGACATCTGGCCTGGTTCGTTACCAAGCACCAAGTCCAATATGGTCCCCCTTCTAGTCGGCCTATCTGCATATTGAGACAGAAATCCTTCCTGGACACACCTGACAAAAACTGCTCTACCCAAACAATGTCACTTGGGAGGTTCCTGTCTATACTGGGGAAATTGAAGTCACCCATGACAACAGCCCTATTATTTTAGCACCTTTCCAAAATCTGCTTCTCAGTCCATTCTTCAGTGTCTCTGTTGCTACTGGTGGTGGTGGAGGGGTGGGGGGATGCTAGATCTGTAGGAAGCTTCCCATAAAGTGACTGTTCCTGTTCCTTTCCTGTTTCTGATTTCCACCCATATTGACTTAGTAGATAAACACTCCAGGGCAGCATGGTGGCTTCGTGGTTAGCACTGCTGCTGCACAGTGCCAGGAAGCAATTCCCCTCTCAGGCAACTGTCTGTGTGAAGCTTGCATGTTCTCCCATGCCTGTATGGGTTTCCTCCAGGTGCTCCGGTTTCCTCCCACAGTCTAAAGATGTGCCGGTCAGGTGGATTAGCCATCCTAAATGGCCCCATTGTGTTCAGGGATGTGCAGATTAGATGGGTTATAGGGGGATGGGTCTGGATGGGGTCTCTGAGGGTTAATGTGGGCTTGTTGGTCCAAAGGGCCTGTTTCCACACTGTAGGGATTCTATGATCAGGTCAAACTACTGCCTCCTATCCCATGTACTCTTATCTTATAATTTAAACTTATGTGGGGTATCTTGTCAATTGCCTTCTGGAAATCCAAACACAATGCATCTACTTGTTCCCCTCTAACGATTCTGGCTGAGACTTTCTCGAAAAATAAATTAGTCAGTCATGGTTTCCCTTTCATGAAGCCCTGCTGACTCTACTTAATTAGATTCTAATTTTCGAAATGTTCTGCTATTACTTCCTGAATAATCAATTCCAATAATTTTCTAACAGTAGGAATTAGACTATTAGGCCTATAGTTACCTGTTTTAGGCTTCCTTACCTTTTAGAGTAATAGAATCACATTGGCAATTTTACAAACCGCTGCTACTTCTCCAGAGTCTAAGGATTTTAGAAAAAAAATTACCAATGTATCCACTTTTTCTGTAAACCCTGCTTTTAGGGTTCTAAGATGCTTGCAAACGGGGCTGGGAGATTTGTCTGGTTATAACCCCATTAGTTTTTCAAGAAGCTCTTCTCTAGTGGTGGTGAAATGTGAGGCTGGATGAACACAGCAGGCCCAGCAGCATCTCAGGAGCACAAAAGCTGACGTTTCGGGCCTACACCCTCATCAGAGAGGGGGATGGGGTGAGGGTTCTGGTTGAGGGGAAGACCCCACTGTATCCCAAAACCAGCCCAACCTGTCTCTGCCTCCCTAACCTGTTCTTCCTCTCACCAATCCCTTCCTCCAACCCCGAGCCGCACCTCCATTTCCTACCTACTAACCTCATCCCACCTTCTTGACCTGTCCGTCTTCCCTGGACTGACCTATCCCCTCCCTACCTCCCCACCTATATTCTCCTCTCCACCGATCTTCTTTTCTCTCCATCTTCAGTCCGCCTCCCCCTCTCTCCCTATTTATTCCAGAACCCTCACCCCATCCCCCTCTCTGATGAAGGATCTAGCCCCGAAACGTCTGCTTTTGTGCTCCTGAGATGCTGCTGGGCCTGCTGTGTTCATCCAGCCTCACATTTCATCATCTTGGATTCTCCAGCATCTGCAGTTCCCATTATATCTACTGGTGGTGATTTTTAGGATTAATTGGTATTTTTTAGTAATTATGGAATGTTTGAAATATCTTTCACAGTAAAAACTGATGCAAAATATTCCCTCTGCCATTTTCTTGTTTCCTACCATACAGCACCATTCTTCCACCAAAGCACATGGTCTACTACTCCCCACTGTTATATTCAATACTTTCTCTCAATCACTCTCAAGCATCCTGATCACTCCAGACTATTAACCCATATGCCCTCCTTGCTGCCTATTCACTCTCTCGGGACACATCACTGCGTTTCCTCACATCTGCACGAATACTAATTGTGCCAGCATCTGTAATCTTACTCAATGTCTCCTTTTGTTTCATTCCAGGAAAAGATATCAAAACAACTTGGTGGAGGACACCATGGTGGTGGTGGGGTTAGCCTGGCATCCATCTCCTCGCCCCCTAGAAGATGCGCACCCTTGTCTTAGTGGCAGACAATAGAGACTGTTCATGTGGGGATGCTGAGACCTGAACGGTTAAGATTCATTATCAAGTGCTGCACTGCTCTCCCCCCACCACTACTATGACTGTGATCTCAACAGGAGCAAACATTGAACCTTATGTTGCAGCTCACAAACAGAGGCATAGCTTTTTCCTGCACCCTCAATTAGCCCAGATACTGAGACTTCAGTGGGCATTATGTTTCAATCAGAATCAGGAGCACATTCTGGTGACCAAATCTCTGCCATGTTTCCACAGCTGGTTGAAGAAGAAATGCCCAGGTTGTTGGCACTCGGAGAACAGCTGGAGACCAGAAACCAGGAAGAGACACCGTTAGGCACTTAATTGTTCTATGGATGGGGGAGGGCCTTGCTTATGTTTTATGAACCCCTGGATAATAATGCTACACATCACTGACCACACACCCCCACCTCCCCGTGACCTGTCAGTCAAACAGCTCTCCATTGCCTGTCAGCTTCCAATAATGTACTGACTAGATGCCTTCGCCTAAATGCACAAGTGAATTGAGGAGCAGCAGGCAGGTTTGTCGGATGCATTGGACAAACTGACGATTAGTTCCCCAGCTCTGTATGCATCTATGTGCCATGTTGCCTCTGGCATGCCATTGTCTGGCTGTATACCTGCACAGGATGGTGGCTGCCATTGAGAGCCAAGGCCAGCTCTCTCTCTCAGGGTATACTGGATATGCACATAGATCTGCACTCCATTGCTCCACCATTGGTGCTCAGCAGCATTGGCAAGGCAATAAGGGGACGAAGGGCATTGATCTGACTCCAAGTGCCCCTTCCTCATAAGGAGACAGAGTGATGCCACTTTACACACTACCAGAGAAGGAACGACATGCATTTCCTACAGAAGCCTCTTCTCAGTAGACACTGAAGGTAGCTAGGGTTTCCATCATCACCCTACTCTCAGGCCAGTGGGAGTTCAATATGAGGAGGGTGAACCTGCCTCTGGGCAGGTCACACCCAGTATCCCAGGGGCTCCATTGTGGTTGACAGAAGCAGCATCAGGAACAGGTCTTAGCAACTTCATTCAACAGTGTCTTGAGTTCCTAAGCAACCTGTCACTTCTGGTCAGTGCATTAGTGGAAGATCTCACCACCCCTGGTGGTGCTGACATGCAATGGAGAGCTATCAGCCTCCCCTTGACTGATAGGCCTCGTGGAGGTAGTGGTATGAGGAGTCCACCACTGGCCAGTTCAATGGCTAATTGAAGGCATTCATTTATGATGATGACGCAGCACTCTTGATGTTCCTATGGGTGGCGAGCAAGACGCCTATGATCACCATTACATTCCATCCACATTTGAATGCACAAAGTAGGTGCTACAACAGTACATATCAAAATAGACAGCTTTGATCTACAATGAGGTGATTACAGAATAACCAGTGTTGGGAATCTATGTCCCAGGGCATGCAACCTTTAAAGGAGGTAAGCGAAACACTGATGAGGACATAGCCCTGACAATAACACGTAGGATCAAGACAAATAGAATGAGTTGATCGGCAACGGTCATTTCGTCCTCAAGCCTGTTCCACCAATCAATGGGATTCTGGTTGAGCAGCGCTATATTTCCATGCAGTTCCTGCTTTGTGATGCCTGCTGTAGGTTGTCTAATTCTCCAAAGCGAAGAGGCACATGGGATCACTGCTGTCTGATTAATCATTATCATATTTTCAGTTTTGAGATCCTGATTCTCAAATATGCCTTTCTTCAGACATTCAAAATTTCTAAAGTCACTGAAGAGATGATAATGATGAACTTTGTCATTTTTTTCTTCCTCCATTGAGAGGAAGTTCCCATGATCCTTAAAATGGTCCACTTTTTCCAGGATCTCATTAATGACCATAATTGATGAGTTTAGTCTAATGCAGTCAGAACAATTTGGAAAAGGAAATTATGAAAGACTCAATGTTTCTTATGTTTCAGAGAAGTAATCAACATTGACCTGGTGCTCAGGTTCTCAGTAAAGTGCACACACAAGCAACATTTGTATCGTGGGAACCAACAAATGAAAAGTCCCATCCGAAGTGATTGCATGAGGTGGTTCAATAGCCAATACTCTCTCCAAATCAAAACCATTCAACTGATAATCATGCAAACCCAGGTCTGCTATGTAGAACATGCCACCTGCTGCTTCACACTAGACCTGTAACATAACTTTTGTTCACAGGATTCCAGGAAATGAGTGGGACTGTCATGGACATGTTTAAAAAGCATCCCTGAAGGGGTCAAACATCCCCACAAATCTGTGGGTATCCTTGCCTTGTTGTACTGACCAAAATGGAAAAGGTTTGCTCAGAAAGGCAACAAACGCATCAAGGTGTTGTTATAGGTGCTTCAGAGGAAAGCTGAGGCATTGGAGGGAGGGCACAAACCTCCAAACTCTCCATATACAACATCCCCACCTCCCGTGCTTCCCCATTAAAGTATCACCGTGCAGATGGCACTTCATAATTAGGACTTATTAAGTATCTCAGAGTACATTGAACCAGAATGAAAACAAATCATCCTCAATCCTGAGTGACAGCCTAAGAAGCAACTACATATGCCCACCTTGGCCCATAGCTAATCACTCTTTTGAAAAGTAAATAATTAACAAACTTTATTTAAAATTAATAATTAATAACATACTAATTTCTATTTGTAGATGCAAGTTTCAAACTCCTATCAGTTTTTGTTTAGCTGAATTTCACCTGTAAATGGTTAAGCTGTTTTTTTTTATTATTCCCCTGTTTCTTAGATTCTTACCAAGACAATTGAGAGAAAGCGTCTTAGCTCAAAAAAAATTTGAATATTTGAGTTGAATGAGGGAAAAAACAGTGGTCTGGAAATAGTCTTGTGAGTAGTTCACAGGCACCGAACTGTACTTGTAATGTATCGGAAAAAAAAAACTGGATTCTGTCACAAGAGTAATGTAACATTGATGGGGGTTTTTAAAAGTCATATTGACTGAGCAAATCAAATTTTCAGTGCAAATTATTGCAGTATACTCAGTATAATTCAGAATGTTAGTGTAGGATAAGTTCATAAAATGCATTCATAGTATTTTTCAGGATCGAATTGCTTATTCAAAGTGTTAAGAAGCATTTTTGGGAAAGAAAGAGGGTGCAGAATGAAACAGATGTATGAGGAGGTATTTTCAAACCTTACAGCATTGACGAAGACCTTCTCCTCCATCCATCTTCTCTCTACCTCCCTCTCTCTCCCTATTTATTTCAGATCCCCCTTCCCCTCCTCCATTTCTGAAGAACAGTCGAGGCCCGAAACGTCAGTCTTCCTGCTCCTCTGATGCTGCTTGGCCTGCTGTGTTTATCCAGCTCTACACCTTGTTGTCTGATATTATATAAAGCTGCTTTGTTGCAATAACTGCCTCCAGGCAATGTTAAAGAAGTGAAGGTTCACTTCTCAATGAAAGGAAGTCTGGCCTTAAGAGCTGCCGGCCAATCTGATTGGTGAACAGCTCTAGACGTTTGGTCACACCTGAACTCTGTAGTAGACACTTCTAGAACTGCAACAAGGCCCTCAATAATCAAGGGTGGATGTCAGAGATTGTGGATAGAACCTAGAACCAAGTTATTTTACATTGGAATTATAAAATAATGATGTTAACGACTGAAGCACACATATTGATGATGATCATGATGTAGTAATGAGATCAATGTCTATCATTAAGCGAAGAGGAAACAGAAACTTTCATATTGCATGTAGAAATGTGTTTTACATGAAGCTGTAAGTGAAGTCACATTATTCTGGGAGAATAAACAGTTTATTTAAATTTATTCATGGCGTACAGGTATCACTGGCTGGCTAGAACTCATTGCCCACCCTTAATTACCCTTGAGAAGGTGATGATTTACTGCTTTCTTGAGCCATTACAATCCATTTGGTGTAAATGCATCCACAATGTATTGTTAAGGGAGTTCCAGGATTTTGGCATAATGACATTGAAAGAAAGGTGATATTATTCTGAGTCAGAATGCTGAGAACCTTGAAGAGGAATTTGCAGCTGACGGTATTTCTGAGGATCTGCTATCCTTGTCCTTCTAGATAGTAGTAGTTTGGGAGGTGTTGTATCAGGAGCCTTGATGAACTTCTGCACTGCACTTTGTCAGTGATAAACATCGCTGCTACCGTGAGTCGGTGGTGGCGGGTGTGAATGTTTAAGTGTGTGGTGCCTATCAAATGGGCTGCTTTGTTCCAGATGATGACCAGCTTCTAGAATGTGGTTGGAGCTGTTGCCATCCAGGCAAGTGAAGAATATTCCCTCACACTTCTGACATGTGTCTTGCTGGAGAGTCAGAAGGTGCGGTACTCAATGTAGCAGCGGTCTCTAACCTACTCTTGTAACCAATATACTTATATGGCTTGTCCAATTCAGTTTTTGGTCAATGGTAATCACCAGAATGTTGAAAGACCCAAACTCACAATTATTCATGGTTGCAGTAGGAAAGGTACAAAGAAGGGTCAAAGCCAGCAACTGAAGTGAACCTCATGTTCACCAATAAGAAACATAACTTTTCTCAGGCAACAGGATTGTCAGAAATATCAGGAGAACAGGTGGAAAATGGACCCAGAAACTTGAATGTAGTGTACAATAACCCAAGGCAATGACCAGCAGGGTAAACATGGGTAACATATGTAAGAACAAATCCAACACTCAGGAGAAGCATGGAAGCTACCCTATGAATCACATTCCAGGCAATGAAGTGACCAAACCCCATGCCCAAAAATAGAAGAATTGTAAACTAAGGTTGATCAGATACAAAACTGCTTCATGATTAGATAAGAAAGGCCAGAAGGACCAGGCCAAGACATTATTTTAACCTGTGGTGTGATGTATTACCATGACAGGGCAATGAAGCGAATGCAGCATCACATAAAGAGGTACAAGTGTATTCAACACCTATTTCTGTATTCATCGAAATTTAATTATTGAACAGAATAAGTGTAATAGATGGAAACAGAGACTGAAGAAACCATGGTTTCATTCATTATGATCTTTATAGACTGACAGAGAATTACAGTTTTGAAGTGTTGAAGGCAGAATTGATTGGCAATTGGATTGTAGTCAGGGTGGCAGGCAAGAATTAATTAACAGACTTTTCACAAGCCAGAGAAGATATAATGTTTTAGAAAGTGACACGGGTATCAATTGCCTTGTACTTACTTATTTTAGAGACAACTGCGAGTCTACTAATTTTTGTTGGCTGCCCTCCTACTGTTTTATGGAGATATAAGAAGAGCACTGGACTAACCATTCTAGATATCTTCCTGCCCCCAGCCAATAAGCAGGCCATTGAGGGGCCTTAAAAACCAATTCAAGGATTGGCTAGTTCACAAAGGGACTTGAAAACACAGATAAGCAAATTAACATCAAAGTTGTGTTAAATCAGAAGTATGTGCAAATCAGTGGGCACTGAGATGATGGATGAACTGGATTTCACGCTAGTTTGTTGCCATTACCCTTTTAAGATCATTGACTTCAATTTTGCTAACAGGTCTATTAGGAGAAATTAATCAAATGCTTTTGAAAAGCCTACATACAGCATCAACTGCACCTCGATCAATCCTTTCCAATGTTTCATCAAAGAACGCAATCAGGTTAGTCAAACGTGATGTTCCTTTAACAAATCTGTATTGGCTGCCATTTATTAACGCATATTTATGATGAGAGGACTGCATTAGTTCCAACTCCTGGCAAGGGCTTATTTTGATGTATTCAAATGTGGTTGCACTGTAGCAGAGATAAGAAAGTATGAAATTCATGACTTTCAGCAGATTGTCTTTCATTGCACCTAGAGCTCCTTGAGTTCTTCTGAATGTCTTTTTAAAATAATGTATAATTCAATAATAATTAAACTCAGTTAACAAATGGATAGATGGGAGAGAGCTACACAGACAGACAAGCAATTTGACCAGTATGAAATCACATTGACTCTAACTCTTACTATTAAACAGGTGGGGTCTTCATGACTATTATTTCCTTCAGATGGTCTGACACATATATGGATATCAAATGTTTTATGTCTGAATTATTGAAATACAGCAGCAGCCAATCTGCACATACACAACCGACCCAGGATGCAAATTAATGGGTCTTGAGATTTTTGAAATAAGAAAATGAAAATGTATTCCATGTACTTAAAAAAAATTCAATCTGATTTAATCTTGCCAAACAAATTTGGGGCTGCAGAATAATGTAATGATAACTTGGTTTGATGTAAGTAAAGTATTTAGATGATACAGTCACTCAATAGCTCCAAAGTAGAGAAGGTATGTGAGCTGTAACCAGTCACTGG
Source organism: Stegostoma tigrinum (assembly GCF_030684315.1). NCBI lineage: Eukaryota > Metazoa > Chordata > Chondrichthyes > Orectolobiformes > Stegostomatidae > Stegostoma > Stegostoma tigrinum. The sequence goes on from NC_081356.1 coordinate 20,582,503, forward strand.
CAGGCATAGGATTATTGTTTAATTCAGTGATTATTCAAAAATCAGTTTTATTTATCTGACACATGTTGAATAAATGGTTGGAGTAAATTACTATAGCTGCTGGAATCTGTACTGAAAACAACAAAGGCTGGAGATTACAGCAGTTCAGGCAGCATCCATGGAGAGTGAGCAAACTAACATTTCAAGTCTAAATGAAGAAATATTCAATTAAATAAATGGTTAACAAAATATAATTCATTTGGATAATATTATTCCTCCCTGCCATTTAATATCTCACACTCAGCCGGAAGATAACTAGTTATAGTTTGAAAGATTTCTTACAACCAGAGGAGCGATGTTAATTAGTTGTATATCCGATGACAATTATGCATCCTCGTATAATCCACATCTTCATTCATTATATGTTTGAACTGTTGTCTTATGTTTAATTGCAAGCTACTTATGTGAATTGATTTTCAGCTTCTCGTTATCAGCATAGCTTCAGCAAAAAGTTGTCATATCAAGCTTCCCGCGGTGGGTTAATACATACAGAGAAGCTAAAATTAACTTGGTAAGAAATGAGTTAAGTTTCCAACAGCCACTTCAACCTGAGTCCAAGATTTGAAAAAAAGTCTGAAGATTGCAGCCTGTATAGCTGTTTTAAGGCATATAATCAGAAACGATAAAGTCAAATAAAATTCATTGATTAGTTTCCTTGGGGAGGCAAGAGCAATAGTTAAGATCCATCATTTTCAAGCAGAAGGAGACGAATTTATTACTAAATAGCTATCCTGCATTCAGAGCCAGCAGCCCTTTAGATAATTGTTGATAAGTCATCCGTCCTTGAATACTAGACTGTCCTCTATAGAAAAGGTTTCCATATTTATTTTTTGTGTCAACAGCAATCCTTCTCTGATTAGAATTGTTCAGGCTGCTGGATGCATTTATAACAGTTCAGTTAAAACCCCAAGAAGTAGGTTATTCATTTTGTTCATTGTATCAGCTGCTTGTAGTTTTATCAATTCATGGTTACATAATTTGAACATTATTTATAACTATTCCTTCTCTTGCTTTAGCCAAAGTAAGGATCAAAAGGGAAAAAGGGATGAAGGGTCTAGACCAGAAACGTCAGCTTTTGTGCTCCTCTGATGCTGCTTGGCCTGCTGTGTTCATCCAGCTCCACACTTTGTTATCTTGGATTCTCCAGCAACTGCAGTTCCCATTATCTCTCATCAAAAGGGAAAGCATTGTTTTTTTCTCAATCATTCAACCATGAGTATTTGGTCTTTGCATCCGGCATCAGAAGGGTTAAAAGTTCAACAGGCTAGGTGGCTGGATTACCTCACTCATCAAATATAAATGCATAGACCTCTCTACACACTTCAGAGGGAACTGCAAGAAATGTTGATGGAAGGAGTTAATTATCCTGTGTTTTGTCAAGTCTATCCATCATAATTACCGAGGAGGCTATTTCATGCAATTGGTGTTTTAGTTTAATGCATGCCATTTCCTGGATTGATCTTGAAACAATAAGAGTAAAATAATATAACAAGGCGTAGAGCTGGATGAACACAGCAGGCCGAGCAGCATCAGAGGAGCAGGAAGCTGATGTTTCAGGCCTCGAACCTTCTTCAGAAAAACTCAGAGTAAGCTAATGCTTTGTTCCCTGCACTAACCCCTATGGTTTCATGGGAATGTTGCATTTAACTATTCACAGAAATGTCCTCTGAATTTAGAGAATGGATATTTCTTGCAGAATTACAGTTTGGAAAGCAATTCCTAAGGTGATCCCAGAATTGGTTTGAGCTGACAAGGCTTCTACCTTATATGTTTTGACGGAATGAAGTGCTTAAACATTCAATCGGACAATACAACATTGAGCTGATAGTCTGCTGTGGAGCTGAAATCTGCAATTTAATCCAGTTTACAGCCATACACAAAAATGCAAAACAGGGCTTAATAGATGCATCAAGAATTAACGCATGATGATTATTGGCATTGCCCTCACCAAAGTTGTTTTTTTCCAATTTAACTGGTATCTTTCCTGGTTGTTCATAATCTTCACAGAATAATTTTTCTTTTGAAACCATGTAGTTATTTTCAGCACAATGTCTGTCAGCAGTTTGTTAAGTGAGTCCAATTCAATTTCACCACCCTCTTCAGTTATGATAGCCTTAAAACTTTGTTTTCAATTGTGACTCAACATTTTTTTCTGAAATGATGTAATGGTCTTTATCTTGACAACGTTTTGCAGCTTCAATACCATCTCCCGACCAAAATGCTCGGAAACTAAACAAAACAGTGACGGTACAAAATCAAAGGGAAGATTTTGAAAGACCTAGAGATTAATATTGGCAATGCTCTGATGACTTTGAGAAAGGGAAAACTGTTAATGAAAAGGCCAAAAGCATTTTGGATTTCTAAATAAACAGAGGGTAGTAAAGTAAAAATAAAACATTTATAATACACCTCTCATAACATTAGCATTTCCCATAGAATTTTGTAGTAAATTAAACAGAGTTGAACTGTAGTCATTAGGCTGAACTTTTTCAGCCCTCTAGATATGAACTGCAAGATATTGGGGAACCAAATAAAGATGAGAGACAGTAGCTGGCTAGGGTCAGAGCACACTGGTCATCTTGCTACTCTCTTACCAACTTATCAACAGCAGGGAAGTGGGTGATGGCCTTCCCACCCAATGGCCAAATGATTTGCTTCAGTGATTAATTAAATGTCTCTTATCACTACGGTTGCCAATTTACTCATATCAGGTTTGATATTTGCCACAACCCAGTCTCTCCTTGAGCTCCAGAGCTGTCTCCAGGGCAATGGCACAAGCAGCTTTCACCAACCTTATTGAGGCCCTCTCTGAATCATGCTTGACTGGTCCTCTTATCTCCAAGCCCCATTTACTTGGTTAGGGAGGTGTGCGGCATTGCCTTCTTCCAGGCACAGTTCCAGTAGTAACTTCTGCTCCCCGGGCCACTCAACAAATTCATTGCCAGAGCTTCCCCCAAAAAGAGGTCAGGAACTGACAGCCAAAATGGGAATCACCACTGGATTTTGGGCATGTTATCTGGAACACTGTCCCAATGATAAAATGAAGGCCACTGTCGAAACGTAAGAATGTGATAATCAATTTCACACAGCTGACCCACCAAAATAACAATATAACGATGGCCAAATAATCCGTTTCAGTCAAGTTAGCATAAATATTGATGAGGATACTATAGGAAATTTCTTTACTCTTCTTCTTCAAAAAAATCATGAAATACTTTACGTAAACCTGAGGGGACAACTGGCGCCTTGTCTTAACATTTCAACTGAAAGGCAATGCCACAGAAGGGCAGCACCTTGCTAACCAAGCATTTCCAGAACAGTACTAAATTGAGTACCCAATTCTGGAATTGAACCCACAAACCTTTACACAAAGGCCTGAAGCATTACTGACAATTATTGCACAAAATATTGGTGTGTGTGATTTGAGCACTTCACTTTAAGTAATAAGCCACAGAGAGTGCACAGTTCGTTGACTCGCCCTGATGAGAGAAAACTACCTTAGCAGAAGCTCAATCACTTTGATTATTTACATTGTAGCAGCAAAATAACATTTTCACACAATTACCAGTTAATAACCATGTCTCCCCAAAAATTCAACAATCTCCTCTTGGCAATCACCAGCCTGTAACTTAGTTCCCAAAGGCTACCTACTGTCTCCAAAGCATAAGTCAAGAGTATGATAGAATACTCCAAATTACTCAGTTTCGGCTACAAACCCAATACCATTCAGAACAATTGAGCATCCCAGTTGATTAGCACCCCATTCACCATATTAAACTATCACTTCCATGATCACTGCCATACTGTACATGTAATGTTTAAAAAATGCACTCCAGCAACTCATCATTGTCTCTAACGGCACCTTCCAAACCAGTAATGTTTACCAGAGAGAAGACAATTTCAGCACAAAGGTAGGTAGAGGGACAGTAGAAGACTGTCAAAAGACTTGGACAGGCTACAAGAGTGGACAAAGAAGTGGCAGACTGAATACAATGTGGGAAGGTGTGAGATTATGCATTTTGGAAGAATCAAGATGTTTCCTAAATGGGGGAAGGCTTAAAAAATCTGAAGCACAAAGTGACTTAGGAGCTCTAGTTCAGGATTATCTTAATGTTAACATGCAGATTCAGTTGGCAACTAAAAAGCCAAATGCAATGTTAGCATCATTTTAGGAAGATTAGAATACAAGACCAGAGTTGTATTGCTCAGGTTGTTTAGGGCTCTGATCAGACTGTTTTGGGAATATTGTGAGCAGTTTGGGGGTTGAGAAACCCATCAGTCACGACTGAATGGCAGAACAGACTCAACGAAATGAATGGCCTAATTCTGTTCCTATAAATTACATTCTTACAGTCTAGTTACCATTTGCAAGTTCCAATCCAAGCCACATATTATGCAGAAACAGAACAATGCACATTTTTTACATATTTTCTCATTACATCTGGTGATCAATATGTTATGACGTGAGAGGACTAATTTGATTGCTCATCAATCAGCTCATGGAGAGCCCAAAGATGAGTATCACATATTATCAAGTGTCTTAACACTGGAAACCAAGCAGATGCCAACAGCTTCTGACTCCTAAAGTCCACCAAATGGCACTAATTCCAGAGTGGCCCAGTGACTACAAGATCCTTTATCTCCTTTTCATAGACTGTGGATCACAGGAAAGGACTTAGTGGTTTAGAGGAAAGGACAGAGGCTTTAGCTTTCAGAAATTACTCTTTGGCTTTCATATCCATCACAATTAAGCCAAATGCCACATCTTATCCAGAAACAGAACTCTGGCACAGTGTGGTATGAAGGTTCCCAAGATATTCATTGCTATAACTACATAAGGAGCTCTCAGGGAAGTGATAATATCCAGCCATGCTTAGCACAACCAAAGATTTAATGCTAAATTGGGAATAAAATTCTGCCAAGTCCATGAAGCCCCCACTAGCCCTAGCTAGCCATCAATACTGTAACCAAAGAAAATCACAGATCACACCCTTGTGTACTTTAGTTTCAGTGAGATTATCTGACAGTTGTGAAGTGCTGTGATAATGGGAACTGCAGATGCTGGAGAATCCAAGATAACAAAGTGGGGAGCTGGATGAACACGGCAGGCCAAGCAGCATCTCAGGAGCACAAAAGCTGACGTTTCGGGCCTAGATCCTTCATCAGAGTTGTGAATTGCTGTCTTGCAGTGCTACCTATGGAATGTGTTTGGGAAATGGGAACTATTGATTTCACATTGAAGATCTTTCTTTGGTTATCATTGCTTTGCTGATGTAGAAAGGAAGAAATAACTGCAATATTGAAATGTGGCATTTCTTATTGCTTGAGCCTAGACCCTGAGGAATGTGAATTCTTGAACAATGAGCATCCTGCTATTGAACAGCAAATTGAAGTCAGATGTGGGTCATTATCGAATCAGTGGATGCACAATTCCTGCAGTTGCTACCAGAAAAGCCTCCAATTCCAAGGTTCATGTGAGTGTTTTGTACATTCTACCTGAGGTGCAAGGGAATCACCATGTCTTTCATGTTCACTTTTGTGTTGATATCCTTGTGGCTCCTATGATGATGGCACGATGGCTCAATGATTAGCACTGATGCCTCACAAGTCCTGATTTCAATCCCTTGCCTGTGTGGAGTTTGCACATTTTCATCATGCCTTCCAGGTGTTCCAGTTTCCTCCAACAGTCCAAAGATCTACAGGTTAGGTGAATGGCCATTCTAAATTATGCCGTGGTGTCCAAGAATGTGCAGGCCAGGTGAATTAGCCATGGGAGATGCAGGGTTAAAGAGGTTGGGTGGATATTCTTGGAGGTCAGCGTGGAATTGATGGGCTAAATGGCATGCTTCCACACTGTAGGGATTCTATGACCTCTGAGTCTCCATCCTTCCATTGGACACTTCTATTATAAAGTATCCCACATTATCAACTGAACACATGTTTTATGAATTCCCATGCCCTTGATGACCCTACGTGTTTTCCATGGAGAAGCAGCAGTGATAATGATTTGTTAGGTACCCCTCCTGCTGGAGCTCCAGGCCCTCTCTTATTTTCTGTCAGGCCCCACCCACTTATTTAGAATTGCCCAATGTCTCTGAAACCATTCTGTCAAAAATTTGATGCAATGAGTCTCAACCCCAAACATTACTTACCTGCTTTCCCTAAGACTCCATGGCCTTCTCCCTAATAAGCCCAGGACTGACTGAAGCCCAGACACCCAGATTGACGTAGCAGGTCAGCCTTGACAGCCTGGATTGATATCTCTATGGTGCCCTGACTTTCGTACGTGTGAACCCTGGACTGGTTGCTCATGATGTGAGCTATTGACCATGGCTCAATTGCTGGACTGCAAGGACACAGATCTCCAGACCAATATCGCCTCTAATTTGCTCCTGGATTCCGTGCATGCCAATCACAGTTGGCATGCTGATCACAGCATTGGCTGCCAGTTCTGGAAGTTGCTGGGGGTGTGGTTGAGGTTGTGACTTAGAATATTGTCAGTTAGAAATGCTTTAATATTTTCAGCAAAAATCTATATTAATATGCGATCTCTAGCAGGAATTGAGACTGCTCCAAGTGATGTGTGAAATGGCTCCTGTTGGCGCTGTGCTTCCTCGTCAATATGGCATATGCCTTCAATATAACCGTATGCAGCCTGATGGCGTGAAGTTTTCATACTCTGTCTTCACTCAGATCATTTAAAGCCTGATATGCAAAAAGCATTCTGGTCTATGTAATTAAATAGCATAAAGGTCGCAGAAACTGCTGTGCCTGAGAGGTGTAATGTTTGCACATGATCATAACTGTGACAAACATCTGTTGGATTCTTCAAGGTCACATGATCCACACAGAGTTTCTTATGGCATGTGAGATAACGTTAATATCATGCATTAGGGAAACCAATGTATTGGAGACAAATTAACATTGACTATGGTCCTAAAACCTTTATTTGTAGGCATCAAATTTTGCATGAGTTTGGCAAGCCACAGTTTGCAGAGGTATTTATCCAAAGATAATAGCTTTAATAAGTGAGCTTTTATGGTCAATAAAATGAAGTAATCACAGCTTTAAGTAGCCGCCTGAAAAGTGACTCAGTCTCCTCTCACTGGTCAGCCTCGCGGGAATCTGATGCACAAGATGTTCAATTTAACGATAAGTAAAATTCAATGCAAAAGGGACTCAGTAATGTCTTGAAAGGATGTTAATTGGTACAATAAGTGCCCGCTAATCTGTTCTCATTAAGGTCTTGCCTGCAGCAAGTAAGTTAATCACAGGCATCCAAGTGGCCTTTGCTTTACTGTGTTTTAATTTCTCAACGGAAGGCTTGAAAGCCAGAAATTTCACTTTTTGATGCTTTTTCTCAAAGAAATGCAGATCATTTGCTTACTTTGCCATTAATTTACTTGCAGTCTTTGGAAGCAAGCATGTTGGAGGTGGCTTGTGGGCAGAATCTACAAATAATTGGTTTTAATCACCCAACATTGGGATTAAAACATTGACACATGTGGCATCTGCTTTTTTTGATAAATTACTCCCCCTGTACAAAACTCTTCAAATAGGGGACCCATTTCATCTGCACATACCTTGTCTGCACCTTTAATTATTTTGTAGGTTTTAGTGAAATTGCCCCTCATTTTTTGAAACTATAGAGAATACAGGCCCAGTTTGCCCAATCTCTTCCTTATGGGACAGACCAAACCAACCCCTACCCCTAACACCACCAATAAAATATAATTTGGAGATTGCCTAGAACTTAAACGTTATATTTTTAAAAGGTAAGTGTAAGGCAAAGTGTTCTAAATGTGATTTGACTGGCTCACCACTAAACTTTAATCAAAATATATTTTCTTCTTCCAACACAGTTAAAATACAACAAAAAATGAAGAATTAACATAACTTTATTGAAATGTTTAACAAAGCAATGTATTATTTAACTACTAATTAACAACTATTCCAATATAGGCAGCATCCCATAATACACCTTTGGCAAAGGCAACACAATTGCTATTTTTGCATGTCGTCTCTCTCCCTCCAGTAGACAGAAATACCCTGGGGAAAAAAATATAGTCTGCCTCTTCTGCTTTATAAGAGGAGAATCTTCTGTTTAAGTCTTCAATCCAGCAGCAGAGAAAGAGACTATAAATGTTAGTTTCAACAGCCAGCTAACAGAAAAATCAACCTACTGAAAACACAACCAAATCTTTTTGGGGGTAATGGGAACTGCAGATGCTGGAGAATTCCAAGATAATAAAATGTGAGGCTGGATGAACACAGCAGGCCAAGCAGCATCTCAGGAGCACAAAAGCTGAAGTTTCGGGCCTAGACCCTCTTTTTGGGTCTGTGCGAACCTGACCTGCCCATTCATAATTCTTTTTTTTAACCTTAAACAAAATATCCAGGAAGAACTCAAAGCTGTTTATCAACTGCCTATCAAAAGGAGACATTGTTCCACCAATGTGACATCAACCCTCTACAAAAGAACCAGAACAGAACACAAGATAATAGAATGTGAGGATGGATGAACACAGCAGGCCGAGCAGCATCTCAGGAGCACAAAAGATGCTGCTGGGCCTGCTGTGTTCATCCAGCCTCACATTTTATTATCTTGGATTCTCCAGCATCTGCAGTTCCCATTATCACAGAACAGAGCACAATCTCTTAAAGGCTAAATATTGTCACGATAGGACAGTCTCACTATCCTGGGAACAAATCTAACAAACGTTTGTTGCACTCATTCTGTGCAAATAATACATTTTTAATGCAGTAGAAGACCAACACTACACACAGTACTCCAGGTGTGGCCTTATCAACATTCTGCACAATTGAAGCATGGCTGTACACAAATCCCCTTGCAAGTTATGTCTAGTTCAGATTGAAAAGGAATATTAATTGTTTGTTCAACAAACCCCATCACCCAAATTTCCTTCTCTAGGAATAGAATTTAACCAGTTCGAGCAAATTCCTGAACCTAAGATGTGTCGACCAGTTTTTACCCAAAATTAAAGACATGTGATATTTCTCCATGTGGAGTGTTGCTAGAGCAGAAAATGCCATGACAAGAGCATTGCATCTTTTACAATACGCTGGATAAATGCTAGAAGAAGCAGAAATGACACAGGATACGAGTAGAAATTGAGGTGGTGGGAATTAGTTTTGGCCAGGAATGGCCCAGAAAATGGAAAAAAAAAGAATGAATAACTTTCTTTCTCACTGCATACTTCTGATGTTCTTGCTTCATTCAAATGCATTGTATCTAGTTTACTCTTAATTACTTAATCCAGGGCCTTATGTTAAAAGGCTTTAACAAAGATGCATACATATGAAATAGTTCCATGTACATACAGGGTGCTCAACGCCAGACTATTGTAGGCCTGAACTCCACTTTCCTGTCCGAGATAACGGGGAACTGCAGATGCTGGAGAATCCAATCCTGCAGCCATTTATCTTTTTGTCATTTAATTTAAATAATTTTTTTTAGTTTTCAAACGCACAAAGGGCCAAAGGAAGCCTCCTATTGCTTAAAGGGCAATTGCTCGAGTATCCATCAGTATCAATGCATAAACTTTCTACACTTTAAAGTAAGGATGCCAATTCTCACATTCCACCAAGTATGGTTCCTAAAGCATCTCTTGAGCAATATATGTGACATAAGGTAAGATTGTTTCAGTGGCCTTCCATTCCGAGGCATATCATATGACACTAAGTAGTCTGTGCAGCCATAACTTCAGTCTGTATAATTTCTAGACAACCCAGGCAAAATACTGATATGTACTTTTCCCCTAACAGGTAACCTGGAGTTACAGAGAGCTGTCTTCAGCTCCAAGTCAAATTTGATGTTTTCAAAACTCTGGCTATAGTTGTGTAGAGTTCAAACATAGTCTGCAACAAATTGATCCACGGCAGATTGTGTGTCTGCTTTATCAACACACACAGTTGTCCTGATCCCAAACCAGCACTTTGTCCTAATAAGATGAGTGCTATTCAGGGTAAGCTGCCTTGCAAACAGTTATAGTTTTAATTGTGTGCTCAATTACATGCCCTTGATACATTTTTACAGTACCTTTGACAACATTTTAGCTCTTAATGTCCCAATTTTCCATGTTTGCAACCATTAATCATTTCTCCCTCTTTTCTTCCCAATTTGCTTTAGCTGTTACCTGTGCTCCCAGGAAATGACTCACAAAGGGGCCTACAAAGGAACAAACCCACCTCCACAGTTATATGTTAGATAATGGACTTGAACAGATTCAGAGAAGGCATGCTACTAATCTTGCATATTTGGATTGTGGTTTTTAATTCTGTTTGCCATTTTTTGACACTGTGAATTGCTTTTTTTAGATTGATTTTTAATTCTAATTGCTTATTGTGCACATTGCGTGGTAACAGGTCCATCCACAACTTGGTCAATGCCAGTGGCAGAAGAGTGAGCTGTTAATCAGTCATTAATTGTACTGTGCACTTCAGTCCCCGATTAGTGGTAATGGAGGAATTCTGCTCTGGTTTTATTTGGGTTGGAAGCAGGAAGATGGTAGGTTTACAGCTACCACCCATTCAGCGATGAAATGTTCTCCCAGTCTCCAAACATCACTCAATAGGACTAAAGATTCTACCCTACATCACCACAATCCTTTGCAAGGACATGAAATGTCAATCTCACATCCATCCTGTTCTTGTCTATATTGCTTACATTCGCCTCTTATTGCCCATTCACTGGAAATAACTATTAAAACTGAGCCCAGAGGGAAATGTTAATATGAAACATTTCAAGAAAGTTACATTTGCGTAATTTTGATTTGCAGTCTTAGTTCTGCACTCATCCCTAGGACACCGTCACGTAATTTTTTCTTGAGTATTTCTTTGGAAACACACAAACTTATGAATTTGCAACAAAATAAACAGCATCGCTGTTGGCATGAAAAGAACTTACACCTGCTAGTCTTATAAATATGTTCTTACACCAGTTTTGTCACTCTTGCCGTGACAACACACATTTAGCATTGATGACAGGAAGTTACTTCCAAAGAGATGCAAATTGTTCTCATCTTCGAAAGGTGCACTTTGAAATCTGAAAACAAATCAGAAAAATATGAGACCTTCCTTCCCGTTGTACAATTGTTAAATCAGAACAACCACAACAATAATCAATTTTACAGAGCGGGGAGACTGAGAATACAGCAGAGTCCCACTGTTCATGAGGACCGTGCTTCCCAAGAATGTCAAATTCGCAGATTTTCGCAGACAGTAAACATGGCTGAATGCACACGCACGATACCCAGTGCACGCAAAATGTGCATGTTCATTGCCAGATTACCAGGAATGAGCAAACAAAGAAGTCACAATGGATGAAATCTTGTGAAGATAAACTATTATGTGAAAGATGGGCAAGCTAGCTGCAGGAATTTACTTAAATAGAAAAATGTAGAGTTTGACATTGATCTGGGATTTAAAAATTTCATCCTAAACTGGTCTATACCAAGGATGAAACAACATGCCCTTTGCTGCGGAGAACACATTAGACTGGAATAAATCAGCTCAGCAGTAACCCACTTTGTGTTGAAATGTATCCAGGGTCAGTAATGAGTTAGCTAGTATCATTTTGCAGTTAAGTCCATTCTAATTATATCACACATGATACCACAAATCCTGTCCTTTTTTATACAAGTGAGATGTGTTGGCAGGGGTTTAATTTTAAAAAAATCTTGCTGGAAAAATCAAATTCTCGTTTTTTTTTTAATTTTGCTGCTTTAAAGTTAATTCATTTGAAATTGACCCAGGTCATAATGGATGTAAACTTAGCAGGTCATGAATAATATCATGTTAAATCTGTTACTGTGAAAACCTTTCAGACCAGCTGGAATTGAACGTAATACATATTTTCTAAGCAGCCTTTTAAATTAATGGTGACTTTGGAGAATGTATTTATTTAAATCACATTCATGAATTCAGTACTAACAAGTTTGTATTTTTAGTGTTTCTCAAAATGATCTGGCATTTGTCTTCCCTGAACAATTGCTCTAATTAAGAATTAATCTTTTTGCTAGGTTTCCTCTGGCAATGATGTTTATTTCCTTTGCAAATACAATGGCAAGAACCCACGATTATAAAATGTGTGGCTGGATGAACACAGCAGGCCCAGCACAAAAGCTGACGTTTAGGCCTACACCCTTCATCAGAGAGGGGGTGGGGTGAGGGTTCTGGAATAAATAGGGAGAGAGGGGGAGGCGGACCGAAGATGGAGAGAAAAGAAGATAGGTGGAGAGGAGAGTATAGGTGGGGAGGTAGGGAGGGGATAGGTCAGTCCAGGGAAGACGGACAGGTCAAGGAGGTGGGATGAGGTTAGTAGGTAGGAGATGGAGGTGCGGCTTGGGGTGGGAGGAAGGGATGGGTGAGAGGAAGAACAGGTTAGGGAGGCAGAGACAGGCTGGACTGGTTTTGGGATGCAGTGGGTGGAGGGGAAGAGCTGGTCTGATTGTGTGGTGCAGTGGGGGGAGGGGACGATCTGGGCTGGTTTTGGGATGCGGTGGGGAAGGGGAGATTTTGAAGCTGGTGAAGTGCACATTGATACTATTGGGCTACAGGGTTCCCAAGCGGAATATGAGTTGCTGTTCCTGCAACCTTCGGGTGGCATCATTGTGGCACTGCAGGAGGCCCATGATGGACATGTCATCTAAAGAATGGGAGGGGGAGTTGAAATGGTTTGCGACTGGGAGGTGCAGTTGTTTATTGCGAACTGAGCGGAGGTGTTCTGCAAAGCGGTCCCCAAGCCTCCGCTTGGTTTCCCCAATGTAGAGGAAGCCACACCGGGTACAATGGATACAGTATACCACATTGGCAGATGTGCAGGTGAACCTCTCCATAATATGGAAAGTCATCTTGGGGCCTGGGATAGGGGCGAGGGAGGAGGTGTGGGGGCAAGTGTAGCATTTCCTGCGGTTGCAGGGGAAGGTGCCGGGTGTGGTGGAGTTGGAGGGCAGTGTGAAGCGAACAAGGGAGTCACGGAGAGAGTGGTCTCTCCGGAAAGCAGACAAGGGTGGGGATGGAAAAATGTCTTGGGTGGTGGGGTCAGATTGTAGATGGCGGAAGTGTCGGAGGATGATGCGTTGTATCCGGAGGCAAGGACCCACTCCCTGCTTTCCCTGCTCCAGATCCACCAAGCACGTCTTAACCCTTCCCAGCTCTGGACCCACTGCCTCTAACATCCTCCCACTCTGATCCATTTCTCCACCATCTGCTGGAATCCAGCCGATGCCCTTAGCCTTTCTGAATCTGAGCTGCATCCAAGCGCCTCACCACCTCCCACCCCTCCAACCCCCAACTGCCCTTGTCTTCTTCCAGACCCAAGCTGCCTTAGCTCTCTCAGACCCAGCTTATTTACCTCTACCCCAAATCAGGTCTGCCTCCAGCCTCGCCTGATGCTGTATCCAGAGCGGGGGCTCTTTGCTCCCAGGACATCTTACGGATACTTTGTAAGAAGCCCTGGAACTGTGTTTGAAGATCCCTCATACAGAAGACGAACTCTATTTATGTAATTTTTTTTGTTTTATAACTCATAAAGGTGCCAGATCATGCCAAAAAAACCCTTTTGACTGTATCTTACTAAATACATGTGACAGTAATAAATAAGCAATCCATGCACCCCAACAAAACCTGATATCTTCCACCCACTCTGACCTACCCTAAATGCAACATGCCATACCTGGTCCCTTGTCATCCACATACTGGCACCTTACACACCTGATACACTACTCACCTGGCACTTGGTTCACCTGGCAGCCAAGATAACAAAGTGTAGAGCTGGATGAACACAGCAGGTCAATTGACATCTTAGCAGCACCAAGCTGACATTTCGGGCCTAGACTCTTCATCAGAATCCTGCTCCCAATCTTTAGACAACTCACCTGCCATCCTAACTTCATACTTACACTGTGTGCTTATCTTTAGACAGCGGCTGTCAACCGTCAGAATGCAGTGACTGACTGCTGCGAGAAAAGGAGTTTGGAGTTTTCTCTGAGCCAACACTGGACAGCCAGACTCAGCCCGAACAGCAGTGGGGGTGGAGCACAGCAGAATGAGCCTGAGGGTAAACAGCATCAGAGCTTCCTGTTTAATAGCCTAAAGGGCAAGGCCTTGATCAGGCTCAGTCCAAGCAGCAGGATGAACCATCTCCAAAGCCAGAGGTGAAGATTTGAGGTGACTTCGTCAAATTTCTGTAAGTGATATCGAGTAAGTGGAAGCAGCTGATTGGGTGAGTAAAATCAGCTGGATATACAGCTTAAGACTGAATTTAAGGTTAGCAGAAAATTTAGCAAGTAAGGCTGAGTAAGTTCAAGTTTAAATCACAGCAGAGGAGAGAAGCTGAGTGGTATAAGTGACTTTCCATATGTGGGAAGGTATGGGTCTCACCAATATCAAGTTGACCACATGTGGACGAATTGCTCCCAATTGCAGAAGGTTGAACTCTGTGTTTCAGAGTGGCAACTGGAGATACTGTGGCACTTATGCGAAGCTGTGAGTTAGGTGGATAGTGTGTTTAAAGAGGTGGTCACACTGCTGCTGAAGGGACTGAAGGAAAGAAGGGAGTGGTTGACCACCAAGCAGCCAAAATCAGGCAAGTGGTGGGGTCCTGCTCACAAACTAGTTTCCCAGTTTGGAAGCTAGTGAGAATGCTGGTTTCTTAAGTGAATTCAGAAAGAGCCAAGTTTGACTGATTGATTTATTGTTATCTCATGTACCAAGACACAGTAAAAAATGTTGTTTAGCATTCTAAACAAGCAGACCATATCATACAAAGTGCATCAGGGTAAGGGTACAGAATGCGGAATACAGTGTTACAGCTGCAGAGAGGGTGCAGAGAGACAGTTCAGAATTAACATTCGAGAGATCAATTCAGAAGTCTGATAATTGTGGGGAGGAAGTTGTTCTTGAAACTATTTGTACGTGTATTCAAACTTCAATGTCTTTGGCCAGATGGAATAGGATGGGAGTGGGTATGACCAGGATCTTTGATCATGTTGGCTGCTTTCCTGAGACAGTGGGAAGTATTGATGGAATCAATGGAAGGAAGGTTGGCTTGCCTGATGGCCTGGGCTGTGTTCATGGCTCTCTGTAGTTTTGTGCTGCCTTGGGAACAGCAGTTGACAAACCACACTCTGATGCATCCAGATAGGGTACTCTCCTATAAAAATTGGCAACAGTCCTTATGGACCCGCTGAAAACTTCCGGAGGAAGTACAGATGTACTTGTGCTTTCTTGACCATTGCATCAGTGTGGAAGGATCAGGTTAGACTGTTGGTGACCATTGCTTCCAGGAACTTAACGCTCTCGACAATGCCCACCTCAGCTCCGTTGATACACACAGGGGCATGCTCTCCACTCTGCTTCCTGAAGTCAATGACCATTTCCTTCATTAGTGCTGATGCTGTTGGAGAGATTTTTATCATTATACCATGCTGCTAAGCACGCAAGTTCTTTCTCGTATTCAGTCTCGTTGTTGTTTGAGATCTGACTAACAATGTCAGCAAAATTGAGAGTAAGGGTTTGGGCGGAATTTCGCTACATAGTCATGAGCGTGTAAGGAGTGTAGGGGAGGACTTCAGCTTTGCAGGGCATCGGTGTTGAAGATTGTAGTGGAAGAGGTGTTGTCGCTTATTCTTACTGATTGCGGGTTATAGGTCAGGAAGTTGAAGATCCAGTTACAGAGGGGTGAGTCAAAGCCTAAGTCTCAGACTTTAGAGATGGGTTTGTTTGGAATTATGGTGTTTGAAGGTGGAACTGTGGTCAATAACCTTCTGGTACCGTAAGTAGCCTAACTGTACAAGAGGGGAGGAGGAAGAAAGCAGGAGCGACAGAGATAGGAAATTCATTAGGAAAATGGGCAGACATTTCTGCCATTCAGTATTGATGTGTTGCCTGCCTGGTGTCAAGATCAGGGATGTCACTGAATAGCTGCAGGGCAGTTTGAAAGGGAAGCATGATAACTCAGAGGTCATGGTACCCTTTGGTACCAACATTATTGGGAGGAAGATGATCGAGGTCTAGCATCAATAATTCAGACAGCTAGGGAGTAGATTAAAGGGCTTGGTCTCAAAGGTAGTAACCTCTGAATTACTTCAGAGTCACCAACTTTCAAGCACAGAACTAGGAAAAGAGGGCAGACTGATGCATGGCTCAAAAATTAGCGCAGTAGGGAGAGTTTTAGATTCTTGGGTTACAGGGAAATGTTTCTGGGGAGTGTTACAACTCTACAAGTAGGCACTTGAACCAGAATGGGACCAAAACCCTCGTGGGAGCGTTCACAAGTACTGTTGGGAAGAGTTTAAATGAACTTAGTAGGAGCAGGGAACACAATCCCCGAGTTCCATAGTGACATAACATAATCTAGAAAAGGAACAAAGTCATAACAAGTTCAGTCATGTTGGGTCTGAAAGGAGCATGGTAAGGCTGCATGGCCTCTACTGGCAGGAGTATTATAGGTAAATCAGATGAATTAAGAGTGTGGATTGACACATGGAACTACAATGTTGTTGTCATCATAGAGATATAGTTAAAGAAGGGATGGAATTAGCCACTCAAAATTCCAGCACACAGGATCTTCAGACAGGACAGGTGAGGATGCAAAAAGGAGGTGTGGCATTATTAACTAAGGAGTCAGTTACTGCAGTAAGAAGGGATAATATATTGATAGGGTCATCAAATGAAGCTTTGTGGATGGAGCTTAGGAATAAAAAGGGGACAGTCACACTGAAAAGGGTCTTTATAAGCCCCAAACAGTCAGCAGGCAATTGAGCAGATATGTAGACCTTTCAGTGAGGAATGTAAAAACCATAATACAGTGAACTTTTTTATTTACTTATAGATTATGGGTGTCACAGGCTGGCCATCCCTTGTTTTTCCATCCCTACTTGCCCTTCAGAGCATACTGGTGACCTACCTTCTTGAACTGCTAGAGTCCATGTGCCATAGGTTGATCCACAATGTCCTTTGTGAAAGAATTCCAGGACTTTGACCTAGTAACGCTAAAGGAATAGCAAACTATTTCCAAGTCAGGATGGTGAATGGCTTGGAAATAACTCCACTGAAGCCGATAGCCTGACACTATGTCACCCTTTATTTACGGGTGAAATTTCCTTGACACTTATCCAGTTCCTTGAGAGGCAATTTTCACAGTTTCAGAATCTGTAATACTCCCTTTTTCTTTCAGCTGTCAGCGAGGACACCCTGATTGGACCAGATTAACAGACCCAATCACGGAACTCATATACTAAATAGTCTACCTGGCTGACCTTATTACAATCACTACAGAGGCAAACTTACAGGTTGTGGTGTTCCCTTATACCTCCTTCTGTTGCCCTTCTAGATGGAAGTGGGCATGCATTTGGAAGGCACTGTCTTGGGACCTTTAGTGAATTTCAGCAATGCATCTTGTGTTGCTACTGACCATCAATGGTGGATGGAATGGATGCTTGAAGATGTGATGCTCATAAAGCAAGCTGCTTTGTCCTGATGTCAAGGTTCTTGGGTGTTTTTGGAGCTACATCCATCCAGGCAAATGGGGGGAGTATTCCATCACACCCCTGACTTGTGCCTTGTAGATGGAGATCAGGCATTGGGGGATCAGGAGGTGAGTGACTCGCCGCACCATTCCTAGCTTCTGACCTGTTCTTGCAGACTTGTGTTTCTGATGAGTTCAGCTGAGTTTCTGGTCAATGGTAACTCCAAAGATGTTGATAGTGGGGTAATCAGTAATGGTAAAATTATTGAAAATCAAGGAGTGATGGTTAGAATGTCTCTTATTGTAACTGGTCATTGCCTTGCATTTGTGTATTGTGAATGTTACTCACCGCTTCTCAGCCCAAGCTGGATATTGTCGAGATATTGGTGAATTTGAACATAAACTGCTTTACTATCTGAGGAGTTACAAATGCTACTGAATATTGTACAATCATCTGCAAACACCCCTACTTCTGACCTTACAATGGAGGGAAGATTACTGATGAGGCACCTAAAGATGGTTAGGCCCAGAATACTACCTTGCGGAACTCTTGCAGAAATGTTCTGGAGCTGAAGTGAGTTATCTCCAACAAGCCCAACTATCTTTCTATGTGACATGTATGACTCCAAACAGCTGAGAGTTTGCCCGTGATACCTATTGATTCCAATTTTGCTAGGGCTCCTTGTTGTCACAATTGGTCGAATGCAACTTTGTTGTGGAGGGGTGTCACTTTCACCATTACCTCTGGAATTCAGCTCTTTTATCCATGTTTGAACAAAGGCTCTAAAGTGGTCAGGAGCTGAGGGGCCCTGGCGGAACCCAATCTGTGCATCACTGAGCAGGTTATTGCTGAGTAGGTGCAGCTTGATAGCACTGTTGATGACACCTTCCATCACTTTACTGATGATCAAGAGTAGACTGATGTGGCAGGTATTTGCTGGCTTAGATATGACTTTTTTCTGTACACAGGAAATAACTGGGCAATTTTCACATTGTTGGGTAGATACCATGCTATGCCTGTTCTGGAACTGCTCGGCTAAGGAAGTGACAACGTCTGAAGCATAAGTCTTCAGCACAAGTGTCAGAAGTTTGTCAGGGCCCATAGTTTTTGCTTTATCCAATGGCCTCCAAACATTTCTTGATGTCATGCGGAGTGAATCGAATTGGCTGAAGACTTGGTACCTGAGACTGGGGACTACGAGAGGAGACTGAGATTGATCATTCACATGGTGTTTCTGGTTGAAGATTGCTGCAAATGTTTCAGCTTCATCAATGCCATTGAGGATGGACAACATTTACGAAGGCTCCTCCTCCAGTGAGCTGTTTAAATATTGATCGTCATTCACGACTGGCTGTGGCAGAGCTGCAAAGCTTAGATCTGATCTGTTGGTTATGAGATCACTTAGCTCTTTCTACCATTTGCTGCTTATGCTGGTTGGCACACGAGTCGTCCTGTTTGCCAACTTCACCAGGTGGACACCTCACTTTTAGGTTTGTGTAATGCTGTCTCTGGCATGCCTAGCTGCCCTCTCCATTATGTTAGAAGATTTTAGCTGACCAAACATTATTTGGGATAAGTATAGCATTAAGGATTTAACTGGGTAGATTTCTGGACATGAATTCAGGAGAGCTTTTCAAAGTTGAGGAGAAACATCATAGAAGTGGATAAGGTTATGAGGGCTTGGACAGGATG
The DNA here is from genome assembly GCF_030684315.1 of Stegostoma tigrinum. Classification (NCBI taxonomy): domain Eukaryota; kingdom Metazoa; phylum Chordata; class Chondrichthyes; order Orectolobiformes; family Stegostomatidae; genus Stegostoma; species Stegostoma tigrinum. Next base: position 20,601,726 of record NC_081356.1, read on the forward strand.
AATAGAAAGCTGCCGTTCCCCTTTGTTAAAGGGTAATAATGAGAAAAACACTTTTAATGTAGGAGGCTTAGAGGGCTGTTGAGGAAAAAATATTTTTGCACAAAGAATGGTTGGTTCTGGAATGCACTACCTGGGAGTATAGTTGAGGTAGGTCATCTCATGATTTTAATGATGTACTTGGATGAGCACTTGAAGTGTCATTACATGAGCCAAGTGCAGTAAAGTTGGATTAGTGCGGGTTTAACATAGTTCTGGCAATACAGATTCGATAGGCCAAAAGGCCTCTTCAGTACTGTATGATTCTATCATTCTAACCATTTAGAAGTTTCAAATGATATTTTGCCTGGTAGAATGTGGAAGAAGCCCTGCCTGGATTTATTTCAGACCATTATAACATACCTACCTCTGCCCTGGCTAAGATCAGCAAACTCCATTTATAACAGAGGTTAAACATAAGACTGGATGGCTCATTACTGAATGAACCATCAAGTAATTGGTGAACATCAATAACCCTGAATTTGTTTCTGCAGCTGCAATGTGAAATATATTGAATGCTTTTAAGCTTTCTGTAAAATGCACTGTTCTTTGATAGCAACAAGATTTTTGAAAATCAAAAATGCATTATGCAAAAATGCTCCATGAAGAGAAAAATATATTCTGCAAATGTTTCACAGTATAAACAGCCTTGACTGATGTAAATGCAAATGGTCCTTAATAAAACATTTAAATATACAGCTGTCAGATTTTCAAACAGGTAATAAATTCAATTATCAAAAGAATTGGTAATGCTTGTTAACAGGTGTTGATGAAATTGTTGTTCAACGGACTATTAAAGTCATTCATGTCTTTTGCCTTGAATGTGACAGATTTGCACAAGGCATTATCCTGCTCAACAAGTAAATGTGCCATTACTATCACTTATATGATGGAGTGTGTACCAGTAAGGGGAACCGATTAATGTAAGGTATGACTGGTGATTGACTTAGAATCTTGGAAGGTGAGTGATGGATTTTGTCAGAGACTAGTAGTTAACTTGTAAATGCAAGAAATTTGAAGATACCTGCATTAACATCTGCTATTTGTATGAGGTTATTAGTTTTTTCTTTGTTTGCAGCACAATATCTAAGTCCTCAGAGGTACACTGCCATATTGGCTGGGAGGGTCATTTGCTCTCATTATTTGTTGCAATTTGTAGGACAGTCTGCACATCTGCAGGTTAATCTCCTTTCTGCACCAAGGCGCCAAGTGTTATATTGGGGAAAGGTAAACCCTAATACCTCCAGGTTGTGTCATATTTGTGACTTTGCCACCTAAACTCACTCTTGGGCCTGAATTTCCACTGAATCGGAAGGTCTCCATGCCTTAGACAAAAGTGTCAATTCTGTAAGTTCTGCCCCCAATCCAAAACCATTTATTTTTCTCAGTGGTTGAGGGTGGAGTAAAGAAATGGAGGTGGGAGGATTTTCACATTTTTGCGTTCTATATTGGCAGCAACAATTTGAAACATCTAGCTTCCTTCACTAATTTTTAATCACTCAAGCCTCTGAAATATAATTTATGGGCTTTAGAAATTTGAGAAATTATCTAAATCTATTAGAGACCTTTACTGAACTCGCTTACCTTTCTGGAGAACACAAGTATCCATTCGAAAGGGTTCAAATATAATTTTGGAGACCTCAGGAACACTTTGAGAGAGGTTCAGGTCACCTTTTGCAGATGCCAAAATATCCTCTTGGAGGTACTTGTTTCGTCCTTAGGGCTGACAATATTACATTCTTGTACATGAAAACGGATAAATTCTATGGAACTGTCAAACTATCGAGTCACTTAAATTCTCTGCCCTTTAAACTTTACATGGATAAAATTACTTTGACTCCCATTTGAAAGCAATTATTGCTTGCAATTTATTTAGAACTTTGTTGCCTTTTGCATGGCTATAATTAAAGAATTAGTGTTGCTTGATGATATCCACAAACTATCATTATAGAGGGATGTTTGGGGCTGTGGTTCTTGTACATTTATTAGTTTATTCAATAACACAATGTGTCTTATGTGAAGCTATGAATACAAATGTGTTATTTAATAAGGAATTAAGTGTTGGAAGGAAACATTTGTTTATGAGAGATTAAGTACATAACATAATTTAATTCTGTCAGAAGGGACTTTATCATTTTTTTTTCAATTATAATAAAGTCAATAATTGACACTTAAATCAGCATTGTATTTCATCTCAGCCTGGTATGAAGATACCAGATAAGCTATTACAGAAGATGCAAATGCTAATTGCGAAGAGTGGAGACTTTTGGGTTAGCATGAATTAACACTTGTCAGTCTATGAGTCATAAATGACTCTGGGGATGGGTCACTTATTTGTATGAGTTAGTGTTAGGTTGATTAGGGGGTGTTGGTGGATGTAGGTTGGCATAGCGGTATGAAGGACCATGAGAATTTTAAGCGAGAGTATGAAGTGGCATACTCTGAGATGGTTAGGGCATGCAGAGTGAGTGTAAGGGAAGGGATACAGGATTTAGCTTTTATTACTACTGCTGGGATTATGTCTCAGATGGCCAACACAGGCCTATTAAGCTTGTGTGTGTGTGTGTGTGTGTGTGTGTGTGTGTGTGTGTGTGTGTGTGTGTGTGTGTGTGTGTGTGTGTGTGTGTGTGTGTGTGTGTGTGTGTGTGTGTGTGTGTGTGTGTGTGTGTCCATTTGTGAGAATTTCTCCACAGTCAGATTTTGTGGGGTTAAGAATTCTGGCTCTGCATGCCTCATTTGAGAGTGAAAATTCAGCCCTGAGCATCGTTTTGTTCAATTCCAAAAGCGTCTCCCCTTTAAAAGGTGGAAGCTGGCTTCAAACAGCTCAGATTAACTTTGACTCAAGGCAGTTACATCTTTGCTCTGGTATGCACCTGTTCATCAGAATACTTAGTATAGGCTGCAGCATGTAAATATAATTTACATGAGCTTACAGTACATGATGTATATACAGTAAAGGGAATTATATTTTTACTCCAATTATAGATAATTAACCTGGCTGAATAGAAGGATGTCATCATGATGACAGAAAGCATAGAACTGGGACCTGAGTCTGTACGCATCAAGAAATAATGCCCTCTCTAACTTTTATCAATAGTGATGTTCAATGAAGCCTGTTTCTATTCTCTCAAAAGAATGTAGGTCTCTATTGTTCCATAGTGGTAATGATGAATAAATTTAGAGGTGGCACGAGCCTAAGGTGAAGCTCAGCAAAGGCATGCTGCTCCGGACAAAAAGAGCATACAAGACCACGCAGTCTTACAAATGCAGTGTTTGGGGAAATGCTCAACATGAAGCTCAGCTTGGGGCCTGCAAACAATGAACTTTGAGGTGTGTCTGTATACTGAAACAAGGAACAGGAAGGACAGCAAAGAAGCTGAAAAGAGCAGGAGGGGGCGTACACAGGAACAAATTAATCAGTTACAGTGATTAAAATATGAAAGAATTCTCAGGCACTTCCAAGGGAGAAAATGAGAACTCAGGCCCAGATGTGAACCTTTGAGGCCAGCTCTTTTCAGCACCTTGCAGGATAACTGTGAAGCACTGACAAATTACAGTAAACATGAAAGGAAGCTCAACAACTTTCATCGTCACTGTTTTCAGTACATTCTGGGTGGAAAAGACAGATCACAACTGCGGCTTTCCTCTTCAAGATACAGCTCCCAAGTATGTTGGCATGAATCAAACAGAGGTGAATTCAATGCCTCAGGCATGTTCACAATTATGAAAACAGCCATATACCTGAGAGTGTTCTGTATGATAAGATAACCACAGCCAAATGTCTGAAGCTTACCTGTAAGAATGTTTGAAAGTGCAAGATAAGGACTCAAAATACAGGATTTTTGTCCCTTGGAGACACCACTGGTGACAGAGGAAAGTAACAACAGCTTTGGGGGGAGATGGCCAGGAAAGCAGGGAGCCAGGTACCACATTAATGACTCTTCTTAGGAACTCTGAAAAAAATTTAGAACATCATTTGCAGAATGCTTGAGACACAAAAGAAAATTAGGCTCCTTCAGCCTGCAACTCTTAAAGATTTCTTAAAGCAGCAACATTTTTTCAGAGATAATGGGAACTGCAGATGCTGGAGAATTCCAAGATAATAAAATGCTTGGCCTGCTGTGTTCATCCAGCCTCACATTTTATTATTTTACAGTTTTTCACTCACTTCCCATTTAAAACTATTGAGCACAGATTATTATAGCCCCGTGCCAATGTTATTTTGTCGGAATGATGTGAAAGCCAATAAACAATAGACAATAGGTGCTGGAGTAGGCCATTCAGCCCTTTAAGCCAGCACCACCATTCATTATGATCATGGCTGATCATCCACATTCAGTATCCTGTTCCTGCCTTATCCCCATAACCCTTGATTCCACTATCTTTAAGGATTATGTGATTGGAGACAACAAAGAACTGTCATATTTGACTCCAAATGTTAACGTTACTTCTGTCCTCAAAGATAATGCCTGACATGCTGGATTTCATTCATGTTTTCTGATTTTTTTTAATTTCAGATTTCCAACACGTGCAACATTTTATTTTTATTTTATCAAAGACAACAACCTACAATGACGCCTAATAGTCACTCAATAAGTGGCATGTGCGGGAGACCCTAGCTCTCATGGCCCAAACTTTGGCCATCAACAAAATTACACAATATGAAGTTGCTTCATCCCAAATGGATTTGAATCGGAAAATATCTGGCATTTGAATTGAATGAAAATTGGAATTAAGAGTTTAAAGATGACTATGAAGTGATTGTTGATTGTTTTTAAAAAAAAATCTGGTTCACGAATGTCCTTTCGGGAAGCAAAGTAGCATCCTTGCATAGTCTGGCCAACATGTTACTCCAGACCCACAGCGATGTGCTTGATTCTCAATTGCCATCTGGACAATTAGGGATGGGCAGTGAATGCTGGCCTAGCCGGCAATATACAAATTCTTTGAGTGAATTTTTGTAAAAAGAAAAAGTTTACACAGGTGAAAGGATGTTGTCACAGGCAATGATTTATAGCTGTGAACAGAAATCAGAATTAATGTTTCAGGTCCAGAGATCCTTCTTCAGAACCATTCTAAAGGAGGGTCAGTGGACCAAAATGTTAACTCTGATTTATGTCCACAGATTGCTTCCAAACCTGCTGAGCTTTTCCAGCAATTTCTGTTTTTGTTTCAGATTTCTAGCATCCTTAGTTTGTCGATTTCTTTTGCCTAATGATCCATATCAAACTAGGACTATTTTAAACTATTGCCTCCTGTTTATAAAAAAGCAAATTCTGTCAGAGTTATCAAACAATCACCTAACTCTTTACCTAATTATGCCATTGGCGGTCCCTCACAGACGAGGATCACTCTCTTCCACGTTCACGGTGGGTCCAAAGGCAGTCGTACAATCTGAAAGGAAACATAAATACATATGGTTGAAATGGGCTTCTGCTGTTATTCACGGTGAATATATAATGTTCTTCTATTCCTTTCTCTCTTCTGGTCTTATTTAGCTTCGCATTTGATGCATCTATACTATTTATTTCCCTTGTGACAGTGCATTTCAGGGGGATATGTATGTGGTGGCATCATGCTGGATGTGACAGGAATGACAGAGCATGATCTATTAAATACAGAGACAAGTGGAACAAAGGCGAAGACAGCTATTCCAGAGTAGAAGAATATACTTATCAAGGAAGAGTGAACAGACTGACAGTTTGTATTGCTAGAAGAAAGAAGACTTGAGATGACCAAATAGACATTTTTCTTGAATCCTTATTCGATCAATTAATGATTATCTTAATTTTCCCTTGCCTACTCTATCCAAAGTCCTTTATTTGGTCATCTCAAGTCTTCTTTCTTCCAGCAATACAAGCTGTCAGTCTGTTCACTCTTCCTTGGTAAGTGTATTCCTCTACTCTGGATTAACTGTCTTCACTTTTGTTCTATTTGTCTCTGTATTTAATAGATCATTTTCTGTCATTCCTGTCACATCCAGCATGATGCCACCGCACACAGATCCCCCTTACTTTCAGCACCTGATGGGATTGTTGTCTCTGCCACATCTTCGTTCACTCCCCAGTAACCTGGAACGTGTCCTCTGATCTCACATGTACAGAGGGATCTTGGAGTTCAAATCAATAGCTGTCTGAAAGTGGCTACTCAGGTAGATCAATTGTAAAGAAGGGGTGTGGCATGCTTGCCTTTATCAATCGGAGAATTAAGTACAAGAGTCAGGTTGTCATGTTGCAGCTTTATAAGACTTTGGTTAGACCAAACTTAGAGGATTGCGTTCAATTCTGGTCACCACATTATTTGAAGGATGTGGAGACTTTGAAGAGGGTGCAGAAGAGGTTTACCAGGATGTTGCCTGGATTAGAGGGTGTGAGCTATATGAAGAGGCTAGAAAAACTCAGCTTGTTTATTCTGGAATGATGGACACTGGGAGAGACTTAATACAAGTCTATAAAAATATGAAGTGCATAGGTAGGGTTGACAGTCAGAATCTTTTTCCCGGAGTTGAAATGTCTAATGCCAGGGAGCATGCATTTTTAGTGAGAGGTGGAAAGTTTAAAGGAGATGAGGGGGCACGACTTTTACACACAGAGTTATAGGAACATGCTGACAGGGTGGTAGTGGAGGCAAAAACAATGGGGATGTTTAAGGGACTTTTAGATAAACACATGAATATGAAAGGACAGGAGGGGTTATGGACCAAGCGCAGGCAGAATGTATTAGTTTAATTTGGCATCATGTTCAGCACAACATTGTGGGCTGAAGGGTCTGTTCTTGTGCTGTACAGTTCAACGTTCTATCCTCTTTCAGTGCAAGGACAGGAGGTACAACACCTGATTTTTATCTACCTCTTCACTTTTCACCTTCCAGGCAAACATACATTCCAGATGGTCCATTGAATTACCAATGTGTTTTTAAATTTAGAATACTGCATTCACTACTAACATTTGACATTAATTTTCATATCAAATTACCTCTGATATCTCAAAGTATTGGTAAGGCATCTTACGCATGGAATGGGTCCTCCAAAAGAACTCTCAAATTGAAATCAAATAATTAATATTAAAGGGAAGCTCTCAAAGGCATCATTGTAGCCCTCAAAAGCATCAAAGGGAATTACCCAAAAGAAGCTCTCAAAGATATCAAATGTAATGAACAACTCACACATTGAAAAAGAATAAAAATACAAATTATTGTCTGTGGGATTGGAATTTATCACTCTTTTCATTTCATGCAAAAAAAACTTTCCGTTCTACAGGCCATACAATCTCTAAGTATATAAAACCATAAAAACGATATAAAAAACATGAAGACTATAAAACAACATAAAAGTTTATGATCATCTATACAAAAGCAATAAACTATGAAAAAAAAATGTTATCCCCTAAAATGATGAAGATTATAAAAATAACATTAACCAAAAAAATCTCAACCCAGATCCAAATCAGGTTTTAATGAGCTGATATACTCCGATTATATGTCCACATTCATATTGCATCCTGGGTAGCCAGCTAACTATTGTGCAGCAGATGTTAATGAGATGATTAATCTCCAGTTTATTTATTATTGGCACTTTATATCTTTCTCATGGGCCTGCAATGACAGCATATGTTTAACATCCTTCTTCTCCTATGACAGTTCAACCATCTCCTACAGCTACATTGCCTCGGGCTTCTCCTGCTCCTGAGTGACTATGACCTCCTCCTGCTCCTTTACTGCAGTGAACTTTTCTTGCTCCTACCCCACTTTTCACTTCTTTCTGCTCATCTGTTTCCTTGAAAATCCTTCTCCTCTGTCCCCTCCAGTGCTACTTTCATTTCTTCTACTGCAACCACTTCAATCTGCCCATCCTCTCCTTTGACCTCCTATTGCTACTCCTCTGCCATTTCAGCCACCTGTTCCACACTGAAACCTACACAGTCACCAGCGCCTCCTTTTCATTCACTGCAAACTCCTCTTCCTGTTGCTCTTTCCCTACCTCAGCATCTTCTTCTTTCTCCTGATTCAAACCTTGTTTCTCAATCCTAACCTGCTGTGCTCCCTCCACTGCATCTCCATCTAAGCTGCTGGCTATGTCACTGTTGCTATCTTTCTTCAAACTAAGGTCACCATCTCAGGAGATAAAATTAGGGACATCTCTTTGAAATAGGGAGGGCAGGTGTAGGGACTCTGAGTTCTCTCTCTCTCTTGCCACCCATCTCCCAGATTTTCCTGATCCCCACTCTCAACCTCCCTGCAATGGCTGTCAAAATTACCCATGCAATGATGTTTGAAAATTTCCATCAGTTATGCATTAGCCCCTGATTCTTTTTGCATGCATTCCACATTAGTCTAAGTGATTTTCTCTGCACAACAATTGTCTACAGCGCCAGGAGAAAGCCACTTTTTGCTTCAGCTTTAACTTTGCCTCTGAGCTTCAAACCTCAGATATTACTTTTGCTTTACCCCCTGCCCCCTCCACCCAGCCCCAGAATGCATCAGGAATCAGAAATTGGTGAAACTTCTGCATGGAGATCTAAGGGTGGCGAAGAGTTCTCTGGTTTCCAACTGTTCCCATTCTCAGCTTTCAGTCATTGGCAATACAGTTCAAGTGACAGCATCTCATCTTTCAAATTGGCACGCCACAGCTTTCTGGACTAACCATTGAGTTCAACAATTTTAGATTATATCTTTGACCTCCATTTGTTTTATTTTTACTGTTGTTCGTTTGTTTTTTTTTCTCATTTCTTTCCTGATTCTTTCTCTCTGCAAACAGGCAGCTAGCATGGAGCGGTCCATATCTCATTTTCACAGATCTTACATTTAGTCACGTTTCCCATCACCATTCCCTTTGACTTTTATATCTTGAATCCTTATGTTATTGAATCGTTCCTGCCATCCCCCTTATCACACATCTTCCCCTTTGGTTCTCCATTCCAGCCCTCTCTTTTCACGTGTTTAAAATCTACTATATTTCTAAGTTTCTTCAGTTCTGATAAAAGATCAACAGCCTGAAATGTTGCCATTTCCAATTCACAGATGTTCCCTCAAGTGTTGACTGTTTCAGCATTTTTGCTTCAGATTTCTACGGTCTGCAGTAATTCGCTTTTCTGTAATTTTCTCCTATCTGCATCTTACCTCAACTAAGTGAAGAAGTGATCATGACAATTTTACAAATCAGTGGACAATTTCTGAATCAAAGACTTTCACCAACTTGTGTTGGAAACCATCAATAGATTTGTCTATATTTATTCTCATTATTTTCTCTGCAATATTTTTTGACGTAAATCTCCTGAGTCTTACCTCTTGATTATTTTTAAATTACCTCACATATCTGGTATGTTAACTTCATCTCAACCATGAAGACTGATGCAAAATAAATATTTAGCAGGTCTGTCAGTTCCTGATTTGCTTCCTCTAGTCGAGGATAGCATATTGATTGCTTCATATGTGATCTCCTGTAAAATGATAAAATGAAGGTCAAGTAACAGGTTTGTCTAACTTTTTCATTCAATAAATCATTTCTGAAGAGGGTCCTGACCTGAAACATCAATTTTCCTTTAACAAATCCTTTATGTCTCATTAATATCTGGAATGGGTCATCTCAAAGTGAACTTGCATTTGTCCCTAACATGAATTTGCAATTAAGGATTACATAGATGTATTTGAAATCAACTTACGCAGCCAGTGAAATTTATGAGAAAAATACAGTCAGAGATCCATTTAGAAATCCATCATCCATGATGAGCCACAAACTATTGGCTTCGTAGTTATCCCTCTGCTAACATTAATTATGTGAGTCACTGTTGCTGTTGATTCTGCTTCCAGATGTAACAATACTAATGTTCTCCCTCATAACATAATGATCTAATGTGTTTTGAATGATACAATAAGTTATTATTAAAGCTTGTTGATACATAGAAAAATTACATTCAAGGACGCAGAAGTACCTGATCTAGCAATGAGACATTTGGCTCTAAGGATGAGGATATGTTCAATAGCAAGTCATGCTTTAAGAGATTTCAAGTATGACATCATCTGAAAACTTGATATCCTCAGGTCACTTCTATAACACAGTGATGAATACCAGGAGCCTGTCTCTTGCAGGTAAACTGTCATACTAACTATAAGGCATACTAATGCTCTTTGTTTCAAAGGCAAAATATTATTTCAAACAAGTTTACATGGTTGTACAGGGAATGTGCTGTCAGTTTGATCATTATACAAATGGATAAACAGGGTTTCAAAACCAGCATATCAAATCTGTGTCTTTAAATAGTTTTCCAGTTGATTGCGGTCCATTTACATCCTGGCATAATGCTTTTGGAATTACGACATTTTGGCCCTTGAGGATGACTTGACATGATATAACAAGTTAGCCTCTTTGTGGCCAAAATGAGAAATCTTTAAGATTGTCAGGCAAAGATAATGATTCTTTATAACTCTTGTGCTTGGCCATTTTTGCAGCTGTTCACATTGACTCTGGCCTAATATCTTTAACTTCATAGTTTAGCACATGAATGTATAGATCAAGTGGGCTATCTTGAACAAAGAACAATACAACACAGGAACAGGTCCTGTGGCCCTCCGAGTTTAAACTGACACATTTTTCCGTTCCATATGAAAACTGTCTTCATTTATAGGATCTGTATCCCTCTATTCCCCTCCTATTTATGTATCGTCCAAGTTCTTCCTGAATGCTACTATTATGTCTGCTTCCAACACCTCCCCTGGGAATGCGTTCCAGGCAGTCACTACTCTTTATATGAAAAACTTGCCTCACACATTTCTTTTAAACTTCTCTACCCTTGCACCTTGAACTTGTGTCCCCTTGGCCTCAGTAAATTGGGTATCTGGCTTATATCTCACTTCAATATCATATCCTTATAGATTGTTGAATGGCTTTCAGGTGCCATGTGTAGTCTGTTCCATCACAATGAGTGTGGTTTGAATCTCCTGAATTGTAACTATACTGAGATTTTTGTACACTAGCATTTGCACTATTGATATTTACCAGAGAAAAATGGCTGGAAGTCTTGATGAACTTGCATAATGTTACTGTATTTCTGCCAAGCATGGAATTATTTTGAATTGTTGTATGCTGTGAGATTGCCTTTCATAAGTTATATCAACAAGCAGCATATAATGAGGTACATGGGCTTTAGGATGGGCTGTGGTAATATGGTAGCACAAGCTTCCCATGTCAATTCCAGTTTTTATCATGTGTTATCCTGAACTTTCAAAAAATATGATGTTGTAGATTGTAAAAGCTTCTGATAGCTTCGTTGACTCTGGGGCTCATTGATGTCTGAATACTTACCTTGTTGCCAGTGTCGCAGTAGTATATTACCTTTTGTAAGTGTTGTTCTAGGATGTAATTTGGCCTTTAGAATGAGATTTCCTTCACATTTGTATTCCATGCCCCTTGCTGCCATTTTTTGTACATAAATCAAGAAAAGCTGGACAACCTTTGGGTGGGTGTTAAGACTCTCTGACAGCTCATCTTTGGCAAAATCACACTCATGTCATTTGCTGTCACATAATCTGACAAACGGCTCATTAGAACCATGGGGTTGCTGTCTGTGTAATATAAATTGGAGTTAGTTAACCCTGAAGCTCTTTTTACCTTGAACTCAGGTTTTCAAATACCTTGCAGATATTTCCCACATCTTTACAATCATCCGGGGACCCTCAATGTGTTAATTCAAAGCAGTCCTATCTTACTAAAGGCAAACAAGACACTCAAAGCACTTTTCTCAGGACTATCTTTCACTTGATCACTAAAGTCTCTGATACATTTGCATAGTTGTAACTCTGTCAATGCATCATTAGACGCTCAATTCGTACTTAAGTGTTTACCTTTCATTTCTCTTTGGAAGTGTTTTGTTTACCTTTCATTTCTCTTTGGAAGTTTTTTTTGTTGGCAGTGTTTATTTTACTGGCTTTCCTCTGCCTCTTTACATTTTGCATTTTACTACAGATTTCCCCTCATTTGCTCTTTTGCTCCTCCTTGGCTGTATTTAGTCTTTTTGAGAATGTTACGTTAAGAACTTCTGGCTTACATTTTTAAAATTGCAGCCTGGGGTCAATGGAGATTTCTTCCTCTAGATAGTATTCATAGGAAATAAGGAAGTGATTAGCTCACATAGTCTTTTTTATTGCTGCTAATTTGAAGGGCAAAAAGGCAAAATCAACAGATATCTGGATAGTGATAAGCTTTTTAAAACAGCATTTTAACATTTTTAGCATTTTCCAGCTGAATTGTCTTTTGCAAAAAATGTACAGATACACTGCCAATGAAAATTAGGAGCATTTCTCCCTTGAGAATAATGCCTCAGCTGATGTTGTTTCGAGAAGGCTTATTATTTTTGTTAGTTTCAGGAATTAAATGAAATACACTTTCAAGTGGCGAATATATTTGTCAGCTCAAAAGTTGGCTGCAGCTTTTTATTTCATCTTATAACAGAGGCAATCTTAGAGCCACCTTTTAATTTAGATTTTGGTCAAAAAGAAGCTAGTTAGTTCTTCTAGTTGAAAATTCACTGTTGACCCACCTCTGTCTGTATTCACAGAAGCTGATGCTGCTAATTGTCACAATTCTTTGACATCTATAACTATTGTGCAGCAAGTATTCAAGTAATCTTCCAAATGTAATATGGGAAAATCAGAAATTGTCCATATTGAGCAGGAGAGCAAAAGAACAGTGTGTTATTTAAATGGAGAAGAACTGTAGAAAGGTGCAACAGAAAGGAACTTAGAAATATTTGTGCATGAAACTTGGAAAGCTAGCACACATGTAATCAGGAAAGTTAATGGAATTATTGCCATGGAAGTAGGCCATTTGGCACATCAAGTCCACATGGACACTCCAAAAAGCACCTCACCTCTTACCCTGTCCCTCTGCATTCCCCACAGCCAATTGACCTAACCTGCACATCTTTGATCTGTGGAAGAAAACTGGAGCACCCAGAAGAAATCCATGCAGTCATGGGGAGAACACAAACTCCACAAAGTCACCTGAGGGTGGAATCGATGATAATGGGAACTGCAGATGCTGGAGAATCCAAGATAATAAAATGTGAGGCTGGATGAACACAGCAGGTCCAGCAGTATCTCAGGAGCACAAAAGCTGACATTTCGGGCCTAGACCCAATAAAATGTGAGGCTGGATGAACACAACTGGCCCAGCAGCATCTCAGGAGCCAAAAGCTGACATTTCAGGCCTAGACCCTTCATCAGAGCACTCTGTCAGCTGAAATGTCAGCTTTTGTGCTCCTGAGATGCTGCTGGGCCTGCTGTGTTCATCCAGCCTCACATTTTATTATCTGAGGGTAGAATCGAACCCAGATCCCTGCTATTACAAGTCAGCTGTGCTAACCACTGGGCCACTGCACCACCTACTAGCACTCAGCTCAAGCAGATTAAAGTATAAAAGTAGGAATGTCTTACTTCAACTGTATAAGATGTTAGTGAGACCACATCTAGGGTACTATGATCAGTTTTTGTCCCTTACTTTAGGAAAAACATAATTTCATAGGAGGCAAATCAGAGAATGTTCACTCAGATGATTCCCTATGTGAAGGGATTGTTTTATTAACTAAACAGGTGAGAACACTGCTCACTGGAGTTTAGAAGAATGAAAGGTGATCTTATTGAAACTTATGGGATTCTTAAGAGAACTTGACAGTGCAAACACTAAAAGGATCCATGCCTTCATGGGAGAGTCTAGGACCAGGTAGTATCGTCTCAAAATAAAGGGAGCCCAATTTCAGACTGAGATGAGAAGCAAATTCTTCGCTGAGAGAGCAGCAAGTCTTTAGAACACATTTCTGTAGAGATCTGTGGAGTCAGAGTCCTTTTCTATGTTTAAGGCTAAAATAGAAAAATTCTTGATCAGTAAGGCAATCAAGAGTTAAGGGGAAAATGCAGGAAAGTGGGTGTGAAGAATTTTGGTGAGACAGTGCGATACTATGAAATTGAAGAATCTAACAAACATCTATTCAGCTCTCAAATGTGCACAAATATTGCATTCCCCCACACGGAGCTGTCTGACTATTGTTAATCTTTCAATAAAGTGTCATGTTTCAAATGACTTCAGCCAAGGTGGCACTTGAGACCTTTCTACCCTCAAGTCACATACTGTGACACAGTGATGATGTCAAAGGTTTGTCTCTTAAAAGTTTATTGACATATTGTGTCTCTTAAAGTAGTACTAACATGCTGGCTGTGAAACATAAACACAACAGCTGTCATTCCTCCATCTGTTGGGGTGTACCTGCCAAGTGAAGCTGTGATTTAGATCTGCTTCTATTAGTTTAGTCCGTAGTATTTATTTTTCACAGTAGTGTCTCTTCTACATTGGCGAGACTAAATGAAGATTTGATGACCATTTGAGGAACACCTTCACTCACTTCGCAATCATGACCTCAAGTTTGCAAAGACTTGCTATTTTAATTCTCCATCTTGTTCTTGCATTGACATATCTGTTTTTGGACTCTCAATTTAAACTTGAAGAACTGCACATGACCTTTAAATTAGGCATTTTGCACACTACCATACACAAAACTGGATTTAACCATAGTAGACTGCAAGCTCAGGGGCCCCATTTTGTTTCCTTTCCTTTGCACATTTCTGCATTTTTCATTGCAAAAATGTACTTTGTTCTTAAAACTTTATTCTTCTAGTTGGCAACACACTATCTACTTATATCTGTGGTTGGATGTACTTAACAGAACCTGATGCTGCTGGTTGTCTCAATTTTGATGTCTGTCCAGTCTTTGCAGAGGGAAGTAAAAATAAACAGTACATAGGAATTTGACATTCCTCAGACCATCCCTGCAGATGCAAAACCAGAGATGATTTTTTTGCTCATGCAGGAAGCTATCCCCACTGCACCTTGACAGCAGTTGCCCTTCAGTGCATTCCTCAGTCTGTGGTCCTGAACCTCGGAATGTGCCAGTCTGCAACACTCAGTCAACGTCAACTCTTTACACTGGGAGACCAACATGTTTTGGGCAGACCAAAGAGCGGATGAACCTTGACAAAAACCATCGCATCTCTCTCCAGATCGTCTTTGCATAGACACATTCCAGAGGGAAATGTGTGGCAATGTCTTCACCAGAGCAGCTGCTTTAACAGCAGCGTGTAGTGGCGGAGAGTCCTGGAGTTCATGAAGGATTTCACAAGTGCCTTCTCACCACCAACTGAGCTACACCTTGGTGCTTGTGGAAAGTTCTGGAAATGAGACATTTGGCCATGTGACTTTGACAGTCTGCTTAGGAAACCATCCGACAAAATCAACTGTCTCCTTTTACTGCATGGTGTGGAGGGCTTTAGGCACTGACCACTGTCTGATACACAACAATCCCATTGTGTCGAACGTCCCCTGACAATGCAGCTAGGCCCATTCTTTGTAACATGGAAACAGGCCCTTAGGCCCAAATCATTAATGCTGATAAAGTTTCCCAAACTAAATTAGCCCCACTTGCCTGTATTTTGCCCATATCCCTCTTAAACCTTTCCTCTTCAAGTACCTGTCCAAATGTCTTTTAAATGTTGTAACTGTGCCTGCAACCATCATTTCCTCCGGCACTTCATTCCATGTACAAACCACCCTCTGTGTGAACAAATTGCCTCTTGGGTCCCATTTAAATTTTTCTCCTCCCACCTTAAAAACATGCCCGGTACTTCTGAGATCACTACACTCGAGAAAAGACCTTTGCTATTCACCTTATCGATGTCCTTCATGGTTTTCTAAACTTCTTTAAGGTCATCTCTCAACCTCCTAAGTTCCAGTGGAAAATAGCCTCAGCCAGCCCAGCCAATCAAACCCTGCAGTTGTGACAACATCCTGGTAAATCTTTTCAGAACTGTCTCCAATTTAATAATATCTTTCCTATGGCAGGGTGACCAGAACTGTACACAGTACTTTAAGCGTTACCTCTCCAATGTCACCATGACAACCCAACTCCTACACTCCAAATTATGAACAATGAAGGCAAGCTGAATGCCTTCTTAACCACCCTGCCTACCTGTGATACATCAGAACCACTTGGTCTCCCTGTTCGGCAACACTACTTTTAATTGTATAAGTCTTCTCTTTGTTAGTTTTAGCAAAACACAATTCCTTGCATTTATCAAAATTAAACTCCATCTACCACTTCTCAGTCCATTGACCCAATTGATCAAGATCCCTTTATAAACTTCTTCACCGTTGACTATACCATCAATTTTGCTGTCTTCCGAAATCTTATTAACTGTGCCTCCTAAATTCTCTTCCAAATCAATTATCTAAATTACAAACAAAAGTGAACTCAGTCCGATCCTTGTGAAACACAACTAGTAACCGGCCTCCAGTCCAAAAACCAAAAAAAAAATTTACTGATACTAGAGCCGTGAGGACTCTGAGAAGCTGTTAACTTCAATTTTCAGTGACAAAAGTAAAATAGAAGTAGTCTTCATTTTAATATATCACAAAAAATAAATCAGAAACTGGTATATTTTAATTTTAAACCATATTGTGAATGATAAAGAGTTGAATGAAACAAAGGGAATAAACTTGAGGAACTGTGTTCACAGAATTCAGTTGCACTAAGAATGAATAATCACTGGCAGGTTATATTGAAAGAATAGCCAATAACTTTGAAGCATATTAGAGAGATCAAAGCTTTTATTTTTTAGATTAATGCCAAACCTGGGTCAAAGCCCCAAGTATATACTTGACTGATAGTTCTGAGGAATGCAGCTATATGGCTCTATGGTGTAATGGTTAGCACTCTGGACTTTGAATCCAGTGATCTGAGTTCAAATCTCCGTAGAGTCTTAAGTTTTAGAGAATTAAATATTAAGTTACTGACCAAGAAATCCAGTTTCTCAAGTAATAAGTTGAAGGATGTGATTTTAAAAACCAGTAAATAACGCGCATTGCCTTCAGTTAAAATGTCCATGAAACTGTCAGATTGCAAAACACTTACTGCTTTAATAATACCCCCTAGGTCAGGAAATCCCTTACACCTGACCAGAATATGACTCCTAGCTGATACATTCTGACATTTAACTTAAATGTCCTCCAAGGTGTTCAATTGTATTAAAGCTGGGAAATAAAGATTGATGCCAATAAGTGCCTACATCAACTAAAATCAAGGTTCTGAATTATACAGATGGAAATTTTGTCCCTTAGTTACAAGTTTCAGATTTGACTTCAGTTGAGCCATTCGTACTTCAGTTTGGGAGAAAATAAGAAGTTGGGGTAACTGCTCCTGCTCTTCAACTTTTGACTGTTGTTGAAAAGAAAAGATATGTGGATACATTTGGCCAGTGAGAACTTACTATAAATCTCTGCTTTTGGCCAGTGTTTGGCTTTGGCATTTGTCCAGAGCAATGCTAACCAGATGTTGGGTTTCCAGGTTCCACAGAAACCAGGGAATTCCCCCCGAAAGATGTGATTCTCCTTCACCAAAGATCTCTTGGGCCTCGCACAAGGCGTGGTGGTATGGTGGCTCAGTGGTTAGCACTGGTGCCTCACAGCACTGAGGACCTCGGCTTGATTCCATCCTTGGATGACAGTGTACAGTTTGTTTTTCTCTCTGTGTCTGTATGGGTTTCCTCCCACAGCCCAAAGATGTGCAGGTTGGGTGGACTGACCGTGGGAAATGCTGGGTTACAGGGATAGGAAAGGGCAGTGGGTCTGGGTGGGATGCTCTTCGGAGGATCAGTATGGGTTTGGTGGGCTGAAATGTCCTGCTTCCACACTGTAGGGATCCCATGACACTGTAGACATTGCCTTTATTGTTGATAGTTGATGTTGTAAGACAAACTCTTCTGACATTAAATCTCTCCTGGCTTCCACCCTATTACTGACCTCCCTTTTATCTTTGTTCAATTTATTCCATGTGCCAACCTAATTACATCTCTAACTTCTGCTAATTCTGATGAAAAGTTATTGACCTGAAAGATTAACTATGTTTTGCTCTGCCTAGATGCTGTATGACCTGTCAAGTATTTCGAACACATTCCATTTTGTTTTCCCCCCAGTGGGTGCAGTATCCTACTTGCGGATGGGTAAAGTGCATGGTC
Organism: Stegostoma tigrinum; assembly: GCF_030684315.1. Taxonomy (NCBI): domain Eukaryota; kingdom Metazoa; phylum Chordata; class Chondrichthyes; order Orectolobiformes; family Stegostomatidae; genus Stegostoma; species Stegostoma tigrinum. The sequence goes on from NC_081356.1 coordinate 20,619,816, forward strand.
TTCCGAACAGTTTGGAAAATTGCTTATTCTTATTTTCCCAAACTAAAACTAAAATTTTCCCAATTTAAAAATAAACACATTTACGCCATTTCATGGTTTCTCAGGGAGTTAGAACTTATAGTCATATTGCATCTTAATGATAAATGTTGTATATGAAACATGCTTCATAACAACTGCTTTCCTATGAAAGATACCCTTGTTTCAGGGAAAATCTATTTATTTACAAAGTTACCCAGGTTCATAACGTCAGTAATGCAGTGATAAAAACAAATAGGTTGACCTGAATGATATAACCAAACAATGGATGCTGTTTTAATGAAAATCCCCTCTCTGCTAACAGTACATAAGTCAATCATAACATGATAGGACTACACAACACAGAAACACATCATTCAGCTCATTATATTCATGTCAGCTGCTGGGTGGAACTATCTAGTTAGTTAGTGACTTCCTTGTTTGTTCCTCATAGGCCTGCTTTTTTTTTCCATTTCAGGTTTTATTCAATTGACCTTTGTAAGTTCCTATTGAATCTGCTTCCAGCAAGATTTTAAGCACTAATAAAAGGCTTACTCTAAAGCAAAAATTGTTCCTCTCTCCAAATATGTTGTTAGACTGTTGAGTATTTCCAGCATTTTCAACAACAAGGATCTGATTTGGAGGTAATAATGCTACCACTACTCTTTAATGTTGCAGTCGTTCTGTGAGAGTTGAGCACTCAATGAGAAAAATTGACTTTATTTTCATTTCCTGCTGCTAATACCTTTCATCTTAATGAGTACATAATTACCACCTATAAAGTAAAAATAATCTATGCCTTTAATCATTTAGTTAAACTACAAAATATTACCTAATTTTCAAAACATATTCATTATTGAAATGCTTCAAAAATGCTTTTCTGGATAGATGATATAAATCATTGCTTTAAGGTTACTGCGTCCCATTCCATCACGCACACTTTGCAATTGATTGTTTTACATCTGTTTTACATTCTGCTGCGCCTGCCATCTTTAAGTGCCATATCCCTTGTGCATAACATGATAGTATGCGTCGTGACCCATTGCACAGAAAAGAGTTACTCACTCAGTGTAAAGTGTCTGACAAGTCTCCTTTTTTTGGCTTCCTACTAATCTGCATATTATATTGTGGGATAGTTATTGCTGCTAAACATGATTGAGTCACTGAAATATCTGGTGTATGCGCTGTGGGCAAAGTCTTCCCTGCCTGACTGTGATGTGGGCAACAGAACAAATGCTGGGAAAGTCACCTAAGATGGCCAGCAATGCGTATCACAATATCGAGAACAAAATTCACATTTTCAAATGAAGTCTTGAGCAGTGAGATTAGAAACTTGTTTGTGAGTGGCAAGAGGCCTATTCGCATATATTAGCATACGCTAAATAAGTCTTTATTATCTCATTTTACTCAATTAATAAGCAGCTTCCCATTCTCCCAAACACGTGTCAGGAATTACATAGCGACAATTCCACTTACAAAAGTCAGAGTGGTAACCTAGCAACTCCAGTCTGCTGTTTACTTCGCCCAGCATTCAGCATTGGCACCAAATACCAACATCTCTCATGAACAATAATTGCATAGACCCTCCATCCATGGACTTTCATTTTCGACACATACCAAGAAACTATATCATCATGGTATGTCTTCAGTCAACTTACAGAATGGGTTCTGCACTGTGGAATGTGTGGCACTTCTCTTTCAATGCTGCTGCGAGACTGTGCAGAGACAGGCACCCAATTCATGGTTTGAACCAAGTGGATGTCCGGACTCAAACCACTTTGACAGCATCTTACAGCAGCAGGAATCAACCCCACTCATGGCTGCAATGCATAAGCAATGTTTTGCACAAGTGATGAAACAGCCTCCATATTTGGCACAGTTACAGGCACCTTCCATGTTCCAACATCTTTCGTGTGATACAGCAGATGCTCGCAATACATCTTGGACCAGAAAACATTGTGTAGCTCCCTACCTCTCTCGTACCTTTGATGGTTTGCATTGCCCTCAGCAGGCTTTGCATATAAATTAATTAATTAGAAAACCTGGATGATTTACTAGTGGTGGTTATTCAATCATAAAGAAACCACTGGTGATTTGGTGATGGGAAAAGAAAATGTTCAGTTGTGTGTAAGAGCACTTCTGGATATATATACATATAGAACATAGAACATAGAACATAGAACAGTACAGCACAGAACAGGCCCTTCAGCCCACAATGTTGTGCCGACCATTGATCCTCATGGATGCACCCTCAAATTTCTGTGACCATATGCATGTCCAGCAGTCTCTTAAATGACCCCAATGACCTTGCTTCCACAACTGCTGCTGGCAACGCATTCCATGCTCTCACAACTCTCTGCGTAAAGAACCTGCCTCTGACATCCCCTCTATACTTTCCACCAACCAGCTTAAAACTATGACCCCTCGTGCTAGCCATTTCTGCCCTGGGAAATAGTCTCTGGCTATCGACTCTATCTATGCCTCTCATTATCTTGTATACCTCAATTAGGTCCCCTCTCCTCCTCCTTTTCTCCAATGAAAAGAGACCGAGCTCAGTCAACCTCTCTTCATAAGATAAGCCCTCCAGTCCAGGCAGCATCCTGGTAAACCTCCTCTGAACCCTCTCCAAAGCATCCACATCTTTCCTATAATAGGGCGCCCAGAACTGGACGCAGTATTCCAAGTGCGGTCTAACCAAAGTTTTATAGAGCTGCAACAAGATCTCACGACTCTTAAACTCAATCCCCCTGTTAATGAAAGCCAAAACACCATATGCTTTCTTAACAACCCTGTCCACTTGGGTGGCCATTTTAAGGGATCTATGTATCTGCACACCAAGAATAGCATATAAAAGCACATTGTGTCCTGCTAAGGATGCCTTCCTCCTACCATGTTCTATTCACCTCCTGTAGTTACAGCTGGACAGACATTCAGTCTCCCAGCTGATGATGAAAAGTGAATATTGATTAATCAATATGACAACCTTCTTAAGCCACAATGAATAATTCACAATAAACGCTACCCAGGTACCCTCAGCAGGTCTTCTTTCTTTGTCTGCCCCTACATCTCAGTGCAGTCCAAGGGTCTGCACCTGTGGTGGAGGAAGCCTGCCCTATTGTAGAATCCAGTAGCCTTGGAGCTTTTGTTAGGTGACACCAAGGCTTTTTAAGTCTAGAACCCCCAGATATCCTGAGTGCGTCCTACCCATAAGGAGGTTAACTGTCCTCATCTTGACTTCCTAGAGGGCTGAGGATGACAAGCAGGGTAGAGGTGGAAAGCCCAGCATCCTCTCGAGTGTGCTGAGGGGAGATTCTTGTGGTTCCTCCTCTGGCTGGGAACCTAGTGGGAGTGCCCTGTCTCCTGGCCAGGAAGGAGCTCATACGGGCAGGGGGTTCAATGTCTCTCATCACCCTGTAGCCTTGCTATTGGGACTGAACTCCAGTAGTGATAACGATGGAGTGTAGACGAGCCTATATAGCATAGCTGAAAGATATCTGTTATCACAAAATGTTGTATGTGGATTTCACACATTGACTAAAAATCCTGACCCCAATTACTCTAGGCCACATCATTCGACATTGCAAATTTGTCCTACTGATGCGTACGAAGGGCAAGTCATGTCCTGTGTCCTGGAAACATTCTCCTAATTTACCAAAGTAGCAATTATCTTCCAGGGTTCCATTGCACAAATTGCAGGAGCTGGCCACTTCATATTTTGGATTAAAAACATCCACATCCATGATTCTATGGCGCTTTTTGTCGGAGTGCTTTTCCCAGCCCATGACAAAGATTCAGGAGGCAGCAAGGATTCAGTCAAGAGGAAGATATTTATTCAAGCAGAAGCTGGTTTATGCAGGGAGAGGGCCAAAGGATCTTCCCCGAATCTAACTTTGGAAGGTAGATCAATGACTTGTTCTTTACAAAGAAATACAGCATTTTTGTACATTTTGTGTTACAGTAATCAAACACAACATATTCATTGTTCATCTCTTAAACCAAGCACTCAATCCTGTGGGACACCTAATCGGTGGTGGACACTGCCATGGACTGCCCCACGTTCCCATGATCTTATGGTGTTAGCTGGGCATTGTAATCTCTAAGCCTTGGGATCTTCCCATGCATCCTATTCATTCACATTCTAAGAATTTAATAGCTATACTCCTTCAAGTCTTTCTCAGGCTTGCTATC